>NC_139720.1:172731290-173171290 GCF_964211835.1 Anser anser
TTGAAGAAAGAGGAAACTTTCTAGCCACCTGTGTCTGAAAATCTGATAAGAGCCTGCTTCATAAGAAATGAAGGCAAACATTTTTTGTCTTTGAAGAAGGCTTCCACTAGATTTCCAATAGGGAGCAGATACACTGAAGGAACTTGTTCAATTTCATTCTTGCATATTCACTTTGCATTTAATACAAAATGTTTTCTTGCTTGCAACATGAAGCAGAATCTTGTGACAGCACTGCAAAGGGAAAATACGTAGTGGTCTTGGCATTCCTTGACAATATGCTTTCATTAAAACTTTAAAATGTAAATGTATGGAGAAATACATGTCATATCCTATCATAAAGTTTCACAGCTATTGCATTGTTTGCCACTAGTATGTGGCAAAGTTGTTCCTTCTTCTTTTTATAGCTTGTTTCTTTTGTAAATATAACTATACAGTGAGTTATATTTGAGAGTTTTGCAAACCTTAGCTAATCAATGTGAGTCTTAGTTCTGGGTCTGTTACATCATTAGAAGTTTAAATTGGTTACCAGGGTTAACAGATTTTAACAATACATTTTTTTCCCAAGTTCTTTCTCAAACTGCTTTGCAGCATGATTTTCAGGTCGCTACTCAATGTCTTATCAAAAGGAGTGGGTGGATTAAAATTCAGATACATGAGAAATGTTAAATGGAAATTGCTCTATAGTGTTTTGACTATGACCAGAAATATGTTAATTAAAAACACTGGAGAACATAATCCTTTCTGAACCCAAATGGCTAAAACAGTTTGTACAGTTGGGAGACATGGGGCGTACTTTAACCACTTACAAAACTATTTAGATGGATCAGAAAATGTAGTGGAGAAAGATCCCACCAGTGAATCCAGTTCCAGAAGCATCACATCATCCCTCCTTTAGCTTTTAATTCATTATTTTAATGTTAAAAACTTGAAACACAGAGATTAGAGATGTCATATTTTATGCCAAAAAATGATACATTCCTTACTAAAAGAGAGTGTGATCACAGAAGCCAGATACAGAACCTACCCTCCTGGGATGTTTTCTCTTTGCAAACAAGAACGTCACTACTATATCCTAGAATATTTTTTCTTTGCAAACAAGATTTTCACTACTCTAACCTTTATGGGAGATAGCGGTGGAAGGAGCTGGAGTTGTGTATGGTTCATTGACAAAGTTAGGAGACATCCTTTTTATAACGAGTGTATTTAGTATTTATTTCCATGTGTATTTTTAAGCCATGGTTGTAAAATAATTATTTTTGCAATTTATATGCTTCATTTTATAGAGATCTCTGAAACAAGGCCTACAGCTCTGTGGTGACAGACCTGCATACCACAGGGGTACGAGAAAACTTCAACAGGGTCAAGTCTGTGTGTTGCTTTGTATATTTGTTTTATTTCCACATGGCTTTTTTTATGTTTTGTTCTTCTTTTTTCTTATGTTGAAACATAAGAAAAAAGAAGAACAAAACATAAAAAACATACTAAATACACTCGTTATAAAAAGGATGTCTCCTTTTTTTTGCCACCAACAGCGTATGACACGCTATTATTAGCATGCAAAAATATTATTTGCATTTGTTTTTATTAGTATCATTTATTAATTAATTCTAGTTAATATTTTGCTATATAAGAGAAATAGTTTCTGAGAAATAAATGCTTTCATCTAGAATAATCAGCTGCCAGCTTCTGCTGTTATCTTGGATTAAATTCATCTGACTGAATGATCTAGTCAGCTAGACACCCTTTAAAGTTAGTGGACAGAAATAAACAATTTGGGGGCATGATTTATCTCATTCCATCCTAAAGCAGATGTCCCAAGTCATTCCTACAAATTTAACCCTAACTGTTGATTATAAAGGCAAAATGAGTCAAGTATGTGTAGGCACGTACCCTTGTAAAGATCTAAAGCTGGATGAAGTCATTTTTTTCAAGCCTCCTATTTCTTTGAGTGTTCTGTCTAAGTATTTCCAGCCTTAGCATTTAGCTGAAAAAAGCTGCAAATTAAATCTACAGAAAAAAAGCATTACTTATCATGCACTTCATTTAGAAATACATAAGGAATAAAATCAGATGGAGCTGAATGTTTCCAGGGATGGCAAGCTGAAGACTTGATAGTCATTGTGATTGGAATACCTTAAGAAAAAGCATAAATGATGCTAATGATCCTATCATTTAAGTTATTCTTTAACAGTAATGTAAAGTGATATATGTGTTTTTATACCAGCTGACCACTTAATGACAAATGATTTATATGATGGTCATTATCTCCATTGAAGGAGGTGAAGGATTTAATTCTTAGGACATTTCTAAAAGCAAGACCACAACTGTTTTGACCTATGTTTTAGTTGTTTGGTTTTTTTTGTTTGTTTGTTTTATTATTTTTTTTGCTTCTTTTAAATAAATAAACATTAAATTTAAATTTTGTGCAGAAAAATGGCTTTTTTACCTTTGTTGTCTGCAATCATTGTCATGCAGCCACCTGTGTTGGACTTGTGCTTAGCTTTTTATATAAAATGGTATTTTTCTAAGTGCTAGTCCAGAAAACTCAAATCTGAATGTCAGGCTGGAGATTTTTTTTTGATTTTTTTTTTTTCTTGTGCATCATCACCAGCTATCTATGAGTTGGACTAAGTTGCTCAATCAGTTTTATGAGAATCTCACTGATTCTTCTCTTCTCTAAGGAATTTGCACCTCTGTAAGGGTTTCCTCACAGGTTTCTTTTGTTTACTTTTTCTGAATGGATGGGATTTGCTTCATCATTAAACCCTAATGAGGATTTAATATGACTGAGGATGAAAGTTATCTGCTTCATGGTTTATTGATTTTTTTTTTTTTCTGGAATTTTCTTCCAAATTTTATCTTATTTGAGTGTAACTCTGAAGGGTATGGATTTTTATCTGTGAACCTCAGTAGCAGTGCAGTCCTGTCCCAGTGTCGTGCCCATAACACCTTGAGGCACTTAACACCTTAAGCCTACGTGGGTTTCTTTAGGTGTCAAGGATGTTGAAGACAGGGCTACCTCGGTTGCTCTGTTGCTCTCAGTATTACAGCTTTGAATCCATTGCTTCCATTCTTTTTGTCTCCAGGGTGAAGAAGAGGATTTTAGCTTTCAGTGACAGCAGCAATAATCATAATGATAACAGAGTATAAAAAGGAAGAGAAAAAACAAGCATAAATTCTGAAAGAGAGATCAGCGAGCCCATGGATATGGAATTTCAAAGACCTATAGATTTTCAATAAATGCACTAGCAAAATATTTATTTCACAACAAGATGTGATCAACAGCCTGGAATTTATGGAAGATGCTGAGCTCGCAATCCATTCTGTTTTCCAGCTGTTCTGCCTTTGGGAGCAGCGGAGCAGTCTGGAAAAGACTGCAACAGATGAATCTAGAAACTCCTTTAGGAACACAGCAATGAGCAAAATATACTAGCATTTCTCTACTGATAATATGCAGTAGGTGCTCTTTATCAAAACTCTGTTACTCACACAGTATTAAAAAGACATACAAAAGCTTAGTGCACCCATGGGGCTTGGGAGTCGGATTATTTCTCTCAGTGAGTTCGCACCTGTAAGTTAAGGACTGTATTCTGGATGTTAGCTTTGTTGGTATAATAAAGTCTCATAAAAGAGAAATATATAAAACTAGATCCATTACCATGGAAATAGTGAAAGGTCATTTCCATGGAAACCATGGGAAGCTCTCATACCATAATTTTGAAAAAGCCCGTCTTTGAAGCTACAATGCATTTATACCCTAAGCCTTGTTTTAAATTAAATCTATATATGTAAAGTGATAGACATTTTGATAATGCTAACATAATGTAGCCATTTGCTGGAAAGGGCATGAATATCAAAGCCAGATGTGTTATTCATTTTGTCTATGGAAAAGCTGCTTGGTATATTTTTGTGCCTTTCCTCATGTTGTAAATAGCTGAGCTTTTTCACAAAGAACAGTAACATTTCAGGATTCAGGACTGAGGTTTCTGTTTTCTGTGGTTTCCTTTACTGTCTAAACCTGATGTCAGAATTTTAGCCTAAAAAGAATGCTTTCTGATATATATGTAAACATATAAATATTTGTGTAAATATAAGGTAAATATATTTACACAAATATATATACACATATTTGTAATTTGAGAACTCATTCAGGCACAATGATGAGACAATTTTCAAGGACGTACCTTCATGAAAAATTCCTATAAAATGCAATACTAATACAAAGAGCAAGGTTCAATAGAAATGAATGTGAAATCCTGTACAAGTTAATTTACCCTAAGTTTTCGTTCTTTATCATCCACCATGGCACCCTCTTTAGATTTTTCTTGTTGTATAGGCAGTCCTTTTTAGAGACTTTTGAGTAACATTTCAGAACAGCTAAACAGCCAACCAGCCTGCAGGTGATGTAGAATTCTCATCTAAATAAGTGATTCTCCAATATATTGTGTTTTTGTTTGTTTGTTTGTTTGCTTGGTTTTGTTTCTTTGTTTGTTTTTGTTTTGTTTTGTTTTTCATAATGAAAGATAGGTTTTTTTTTTTTCTATAATGAATCCATGTGTAGGTAGATGGAAAAAGAAGAACACTATAAAGTAATTAAAGGTGTGTTCCAGATACTGGAACACACGTGGGTCTGCTTTCAGTGTGGAAGCTTAGAAGCTTGCTAAACTGCCCAGAGAGGTTGTGGGTAGATCAGTGTGGATCTCTGGAGGTGTTCAAGACCAGGCTGGATGACACCCTGGGCAACCTGATCTAGTGGGTGGCATCCCTGCCCATGGCAGGGGGGTTGGAACTAGATGATCTTTACAGTCCCTACCAACCCAAGCCATTCTATGATAAACTAGCTTTAACAAGTAATTCAAAGTTAGAATACCTGTGCTTCAGAAGGTAAGAATCCTTACTTAAAATAATTTACATAAAATCATAATGAAGGCTGGAGCAAGACTTTCTTTTTCTCTTATCAGAATCACTGAAGCAAAAGCGAGAGCATCCACTTTTACATACCTGCTTTATTTTTAAAACAGCAGTAAGCTTTCAGACGTCCTACTCCCCAGGGTTTCCTATAAAGTCAATGTGAAGAGTTAGTGATATCTAAGGTTAGGCAGACTCTGCACTATAGGTCCTACCCACAGAAGTACTTAGGAGTGTATGCCCCATTAAAATCATTGGAGTACAGTCTCTTAAATGTCTTTCCAAGTCTGACTATGCAGTTCTTTGATTGCACAGGAAGTATTACAGCTTGGGAGGGCTGTCTGAATCACCCTTATCTTAGAAATCACAGTAGTTATAGGGCTGTAACTGCACTTTTCTAAAAAAAAGGTCCTGGATGCCATCCATACTTTCTTTCTTGACAGGATTTTAAAATGTTTTTCAAATATTAAACCTTTTATCATTCTACATTTGAGGGAGTTTAAGGATCAAAAGTGTTAAGACCAGCATTTCTGAAGTTTTCACTAGTTCAGTGAAGGTTTATCAGTACTCAACTTGAAAAAGCATTTGGGCCTGACTTCCGTCTGAGTCTAGGACAAAGAGTTCTTGCTGAGAATAGTATCTGCTAGCATGTGCATTAACTGAAAAATCAATTTAAGTTGTTTATCAGAAGTTTTTACAATCTAAAAGTAGGAAAGAAGAAATGATGTACTGGTCTGATGTATGGGTCGCTGTGAATAGGGTTTTCCTGATTTGACATCCTGACTTTCAAGGCACAGATAAACTGAAAGAGAGAAATGAAAACACTGTGAGTTTTAGTGCATTATTAGTCATGTCAAGGGGACAGCCTTGGTTGGAGTCATCATACAGTTTGTTGCAACTTATAGTGCAGCCAAAATGCAGAACACTTTTTTTTTTTTTTGTCATTGTATTCATGTATGTGACTCTCTCCATACTCTCCATCTGAACTCTCTCGGGGTGTGCCATTTCATTAATATTAATTTAGTTCAGTGATACTCTCAAAGAATACCTCATTTTCTTTGGCAATCCCAGATTGGACAGATGAAGTGGTGTGGATCCTGTTAAGCAGAAAGTCCACTTTTGCTCCTTGATTTACCAAAGGAAGTAATTAATATTGGAACAGCATTTTGTTGTTTCCTTATCCCTCACTGTTGCTAATCCCATCTGTTAAACCAAGACACAAATCTTGTTAGCAGAAGATTCTTCTGACATAAGACCACCATGATCTCTGTGATGAGAGACATTTAGGTTGGGATCTTTCAAAAAGTCCTACTTATATCCAGTCTTTACTCACTTCTCATAGTTTCATGTATGAAACAGAAGTTTTTCTTTTTCTTTTTCTTTTTCTTTTTCTTTTTCTTTTTCTTTTTCTTTTTCTTTTTCTTTTTCTTTTTCTTTTTCTTTTTCTTTTTCTTTTTCTTTTTCTTTTTCTTTTTCTTTTTCTTTTTCTTTTTCTTTTTCTTTTTCTTTTTCTTTTTCTTTTTCTTTTTCTTTTTTTTTCTTTTTTTTCTTTTTCTTTTTCAATTTTTCTTTTTCTTTTCTTTTTCTTTTTTTTTCTTTTTCTTTTTCTTTTTTAGTCAAGAGAAGACTCCAAGAACTTTCAATGGGCTTTGGGAGAAACTTGTTTCATTTGTATACAGCTAGAAATATAATGGAGAAATAAACATTTATATGGTTTTCCAATTACATGAAAAAAGTTAATCCTAAGGAAAATATTGAAGTTACAGAATTTCAGTTCAGAGGTGTTGCTTATGAAGAATAGCTTTGAAGTCAATTGGAATGGAGGAGATGGGAAGAGAGATTTAGTATAGCTCTTTAGTATAGCTTTTCGTCTTCTCCAGAAAGTCAGCTTTTAAGCAATTACACGGCTTTCTTATTTTGTGTAAGTTGGGACCACTTCTAAATCAGTTTGGCTACTTTCAGTTATTTTTCCCCTTCTTCCAGCTAGGTTTTTAGGAGACTAAGAGCCTCCCCAGACTTTTACCACTTTCACTGATCTAAAGTTACTAATTTCATTAACATTACATATTTTCCAGCCATTAAAATAAGGAAAGAAACAGGACCAGACCTGTATGGTCCAGCCTTACAGGCTCAACACAGTTTTTTTGCAGATTTTCTCAGTGACAATATATTGATACCAGAATGTAACTTCATGCTGGGTATTTGGAAGTAATAGACTTGTTCCTATGCTTATTCATTTTTAAAAGATATTATTAATAAATGCATAAAAATGGGTATGCATTTATAAAATAATCATTGTCATCAACGGAACTAGGATATGTCATTTGGCATCATTATAATTGACAGTGTTTAACTGATATTTTCGAGATGAAAAGAAAAATTGTTTTAAATTATTAAAATGTGTCAAATGGTAATTTGGTGTTTTGAGTTCAAGAACAAATCTGGAACAGTATCTTTTTGTATATTGCTGGCTCTTGATTATTTGAAAGTGGAAAATTGGAAAATATAAGTTTGATTTCTTTAGAGGATATTTATCTGCTGAAAGGTCAAACAAAAGGTTATCTTGAGATGACATTTTTGAGTATTGTATGGTGAGAGGGATGATAAAGATTGTAGAAAGAGGTGCAAAGAGTGTAGAAGCTTTATAAAAAGCATCAGAGAGAAATTATCCATCATTTCAAATTTTCAGCAGAATATATGCTAAAATGTCAAAAGAATATTCATTTTGGTTATCACTTAATTTATCATTAAAATAGATTAAATACACCATCATCCATTATTGTTATTGTCTGATTTATTATTTTATTACAGACACTTTTTATATATACAACAATTTCAAAAGCTTCCTGTCAAGTCAGATCTCATGTCCCTTGCTGTCTGCATTTGCAGAACATTATTCTGCGTTGGCACCAAATCTACAGACAATCATGTTTAACAAATTAAAGACAGTTGTGTGTATGTGTTTCAAGATCAAGTCCCCACTGGGGAAGTAACTCAGGAAATAACAAAAAAAAAAGTATCTCAGGTAGTAAACAAAACTAAGAAGATGCAGCTGACAGAAAATTGTAAATCAAAAGCTATCTGCAGTCCATATTGTATCATATGAATGTCAGAAATGCTATAACTGAAGTGGAAATCAGAGAAGATTGGCCTTGAAACATGTAAGATTATGAAAGGTGTAATGAAAACAAAAAACGAAAGCGACAGTCATTGCCAACTGCAATAAAGTCTAACCTCACCCATTCCTATTTAATGTAACATCAATTATTAACAAAAATCATTTTTTGATAGTAATATACATGGGGTAAAGATTGATGTGTGTGATAAATGATATACTATTTACAAAAAGCAGAAGACTTTCAAGCAATTCCCTCCAACTCAAAGTGTGACACCAGTCTCCTTAGGATAAGCTGGCTGCAGGAGAAGACCAGAAGTGGGAAGAACAAACACTAGGAACATCCATTTGCTCTGGGCTCATGAAAAGCCCTTTCTGAAATATGAATTTGAGATGCCTGGTAAGGACCGGGTAGGGAGCTGAGGTTGAGAAGGAGCCAGGAACTTGTTTCTCATCACCTCCCAGATAAAAATCAGACTCAAGCATAAACATGAGTGCAAACTAAAAATCTACCAGCATTTCAAATGTGTTAATGGACAGTCAAACCATTCTCTGTGAAGATATAGTTCTTCCTTGACTAAAACATTAACCACACTGCCAGTTATATTGTCTATAACACCATAATATAATCAATATGATTCTAATAATAATGAAAGACATAAGGCCCACTTTTTCCATCATTGAAAAAAAAAATAAATGCTGAAGTTAATGAAACTGCAACAAGGTAAATTTCATTGTCCTTTCACAGTACATAAACATAGGATACATAGTTACAAAATTACTGGCAAAGAGACTAAATATGTAGAAAATCAATAATTCCTATCATATTTTCATATTACATATCCTTATATTTAATAATCTTGTATAGAATACACTTTTAAAATCTGAGTGTGTGCATTTATTTTTTGATTTAAGTAAAATGATATATTTGGTGTGGCTTACATTTTTCCTTTTCAGGTAAGTAACTTACCTACTTGTGTGTTTCAGAAAGTCATTCCACAATTTTGTGTGAATAGCTTCTACAGGGTTCCAGCTTATCTCAATAATATTGTAGTTTTAGTTGTGCGTGTGTTATCTCTGTCATACAAATACTGCAGATTTTAAAAACACATTTGTTTTTGTTTGTTTGTTTGCAAAATGAAGCAACCAACTAACATGTTCCCACTGATAACAGAGATTCTGTGAATGATCATTATGGGAGCTGGAATACTCATACAGAGTTTATTGGTTCCAAATCCAATCCAAATTACACTTTGCAATCAAACATAACTAACTACACCAGAATCACTAACTTTGTGGAGCAGTGTGCTGATAAGTGTACAAAGAGCTAACATTGAAAATAAGCATTAGAATTACTGTGTTGGAGGTATTTTACATCCTTCTTGATATTGGTTTCCATTTCCATCACCCCAACTCCCTTGCAAGTATTTTAGAGAGAAGATTGCTGGAAATCTGATCAGAAAAATGACTGAAATGCCTAAGTTCTATACCTGCTCTCAATGACTTTTCTACCCGCGTAGGTAGGAAGTCAAAGATGGCTTTTCTAATTGCCAATTCTCTTTGAATACAATCTGGAATTCCCTGTTTGACTTTCACATTTAGCTTCCTAATAAGAATTCTGCAGTTTAGATTTAGATAAATCATTTTGCTGATGAAATATAAGATATGACAGAAATTCAGCTCATTTTTAAATGGTGTGTAATCTAATAGTAGTATAAACGTTATTTATTGTTAAACAAGGTTTGCATGATTTTTAGTCTGACAGGGTAGATAGATCCTTCTGAAGGGGAGAGCAAGAATTGGTCAAATTGTTTGGTTTCGAATGTTGGGCTGCACACAGATTAAAAATCACTTATTATTTCTTGTGAGTACACTTATGACAGTTTGTACGGTTCTATATATATAAAACATCCATCGTTATACCCCGCTGAGAACAGACACTCAGGACTGGACAGGACATCTTACTGGATTTACTTATTCTGACCATGCATGTAAGGTGCAGTTACCACCTGGCCTTGCCCTTTTCAACTTTAGAAACAACTTTATATTTACAACTTAATGTATTCCAACTATATTATTCTGTGAGAAAATGCTTTTTGAAATCTAGTTTTGCTAATTAATGCACAAGCTTATTTTCATGCGCTGAGGGAGAGGAACTTCGAATTGAGGATACTGTGTCAGTGTCAACAGAGAGAGGTATGAAAGGCAAAAAGGCCTTATAAATAAACCTTTATGGTTCAAAAATAGTTTGATGGAATCAAGCATTTTTTTGAAATAAAGCTCAGATATGCATTTAATGCAACAATTTTTAATGGCTAGAGTCCATGGATGTCATGAGACATCCCATTTCCTGTTTCTTGGCAGTTTGTAACAGTTGATGACTTGTAAGTCTCAAAATCCACCTCAGGACACCTTTTGTCAAATTTCTACTCTCTGCCATTACGGGGTTCCCCAAGGGTTCTGGAGAAACAGGAGGAGAGGTGTTTATTATTGGCTTCATTTATTGAAGAAAACAGCTCTTATATTTAGTGGGAGGATCACAGTGGCGCAGTGAAACTCAGAGAAGTCCCTGAGCTCTGGATTTTAAATCTCCCAAGCTTGTTTGTTCTTTTATTTGCCTGTCATTGTGCACAGAACAGCATGACCACTGTTTGCCTCCCGAGCCACAGCTGCCAGTGGGGGATCAGCGAGAGGCCCAATGTAGCAGAGGGGAGGGGAGGATGTTTACACAGATCCACTCTGGTGGGAGGAACAGCCATTAGAGATGCACAAAAATGTTAAGAGTGAGGGCTCCTTGTTATCGAGCAGAGCTTCCCTCACCTCTCCCTCACTTATGCCTTTTTGCCTGGCAGATTCTGTACCTGCCTCAAAACCCAACCAAATTTTTGTTAGCTTAAACCAAGCTCATCAGGCGGCTGACCCCAGGGGTATCTCATTAAGGGTTAAAGCAGGCTAGGTCTGTGACCCAGTGGACAGCTGGGGCTCATTGTGTGTATCCATCACCCACTCCATTCACAACTGTTTCTCTGTCAGTGTTCAGGCCCTTCACAAATGCAATAATAATAATAATAATAATAATAATAATAATAATAATAATAATAATAATAATAATAATAAACAGTAATCCTCAAGCTATTCTGGAGCTCCCCTTCATTTGTATCTGAAAATCACTACTGATTTTGCAGTGACTGCTGGTGTGTGGACTTCCAGCACATTCCTTGATAGTGGGATGGTTTGAGTATCCCAGGAGGTTGGGTGACACATGCTGTGTCGCTCTTCAGAAAGGTGTAATTCACTTCTCCTTAGTCACTCGGCAGTTTCGGTGAGCTCTTATCATCCCCTCCGGATGCCCAGCAGGGTAAATAAACAGCAATCTCCTTGCTCCCCTACAACACCTTGATCATTGCAGTGTGCAAAGGCAGAGGGGGGAAAAAAAAAAAAGAAAAAAAGAAAAAAAAAGTGAACTCCTGGATACTGTCACTCCAGCTTGGTCTTTTTTTTTCTTTAGATTACCAAGCATGGCACGTATAATATATTTGTATTTCTGTCTATTATGTAACTTACATGTGAAATTCCACTTGGAGATTGTACCATCTGAAAGACAAGAACAATGTCTTTGTCTGTCTTTCATATTGGCCTGTATTTTATTTGCCTATGTTTTCTTTCTCTCTGTTTAATCTGCCAGTCTAATCTGTCTAACCTATTTTTAGCTTTTATAGCTTGCTTATCACTACAGTATCTAGGCATCAAATGCTCCAATGCATTTCTGAAGGCTTTTATTTTACTTAAATGACTTTGAACACACTTAGGAAGTGTTATTAACTAGAATCAGCAGCACAGTACAACTTCAGGTACTAATTAGACATTGCCCTTCCATAAATCACTTATAACTTTCCCAAACACAGAACATTACAGATAACTCAATAATTTGGAGATGGAGAAAACCATTGTATGTGTTTTTGTCAAACTTTACGGCATACTCATTAGATTTGACATGGATAGAATAAGATTTTTTGTACCAAAAATAAATCTTTCTTAAAAACAATGTTCTGTGTTGTCAACTGTGAATTACATATACTTAGTTCTGCCTTTGGACCTATTCATGAGGAATTTAATGAAGACAGTGAACTTAAAAAGCAGTCTTCTAGTGACAGTTTAATTTTAAGATTTTGTTTCCTTTCATATTTGGTATTATTTAAAATTCTTTTTTTTTTTTTTTTAATCTCTTTTACCTCATATTCCCTAGAATACTTTAAACATCATTTCCTTCATCAAAACAGTATGGCTGTGCTTAAACTAGTCTTGTAATTTTCCAGCTGAAAACTCAATAATGGAATGGTAAATATAGAGTCCAAACTTTTATATGAATATAACAAATTGTTTCATGTGTCTGGTATTGTATCAAGGTTCCTACTGAAAGCACAAAGCCTGGTAAGCAATAATTTAAATACTTTAAACATATCAGAAAATATCTTGCAGCTTATTCAAAGCTAGCCTATCACTGGGAACTAAGAAAAGCTATTCTTCACTGGAAAACAAAACTTTCTTCACACTGCTACAGTAGTTATAGCTACCGAGCTTGGACGTACCTTTCGCCACCCATGGACAATATGAATTATGGACAGTGTTATGCTATTAGACGAGGCTGTTTTACCCTTGATGTCCCTACTCGAGGTAAATCTGCATGTGCATCCTTCCCCCAAAGGTTCTGTGTCGGGGTTGTTACCAGCAATTCACCAGCTGTAATCGCACTTCACTGGCATTCTCACACGATAAGGAATGGGTTATGGTAGTTGTTAGGATACAAAACAGAAGTCAAATATGAGAGACTTCAGTTGCACACACAAATGCTTTCCTTGGCATTTTTAATGTATTGGAAGTACTTGCAGGACACTTCAATAGATCATGTGCACTTAAGAAAATAAATTAATCTAATATTATGAATTAGGTGGGAAAAAAATACAACACATGCTAAATGTGAGCTTCCTGAAGTCTGTTTCTTCACTAACAGGTTCGAAGAATAAGTCCTCAGTCTTTTGTGCCGCAAATTTTGAGCTGTATTTTCTAACTTTGAAATTGTAAAAGTGGGAATGAAAATCAGATGTTAAGAGTAAATGCAGGGCTATTTATGTGATGAGGCTAAGATGCATTTGCTTAACTTAATTATTTTTTATTTGCACCACATTAATCTTTACACCAGAACTTTGTTTCTGCCTTCCTTGTATTTCTTTTCTACTATAAGCACTCAATATTGTTCTCTCCAAATATTTCTGTGAAAACCTGAACAGCTTGCTACATTTGGACAACATTTGGTTTCTTATGACCCATTTTTATGACCTTTTTTTCTTTCAAATAGGCCCTATACTTCATGTACCTCATAAAGTCAGACAAATATGAGTATACTCTGTGATTAAAATTGCAGCTAGTATAGGTTAGCCTCTTGACACAAGTTTAAAATGAGCATGTTTCTCAAATTATTTTGCTCTCTATTACTTAAGGTGCTGAAAAAGAACAAGTAGATATGCTTGGTTTATTCTTTTGCATGAATCAACATTACAGTCAGGAACATTCCAAATGTTTAAACTGAAGTAAAAGAAATCCTCCCTAACTAACACTTATTGGTGTTGAAAATACAGGAGATTCATCCTACTGTGCTTACTAAAATGATCAAAGAAGGAACTTATAAGGTATTACTAGGAAGTAACAGGTTAATACATCTTTTAAAGGGTGATGAGTGAGAAACTGCCATTCATCTTTCAGGAAAGGGTTGGTGTACATTTACAGCTAACTTCATTCAAACCTTGCTTAGATTTTGGCTAGAAATCTAGCAGCAGCATTTGTTGGGGCTAGACCCACAGCATTTGCAGAGGCCAGATCAAATGATGGTCAGTGTTAAACACCTTTAAATTTTCATCTGTCTAAAACCTGAAATTAATTTTTGATTGTATAATGAAAGTGATAGTGAATTTGATTATCACAATCCCACAGCAACATGCTACTTGCCACAGTCTCCAGAAAGGTTTATCTCAGCAGGCTGACAACTCCACTTGAAAATAAAAGTATCATAGAAAGGTAGCACAGTGATTTATGAAATATAACAGGAACTGAATCTCAGATCTCAGAAATCTCCACATAACCTCTGCATGTCTACAACCATCCCTGAAATCATGATGCTGAATCCTAAAGAGCTGGGAAAGAAAGAAAGCTTTTGTCAGAAGCAGAGCCTTTGCAGTTCTTGAGGAAGAAAGCTTTTGTTCAGCTCAGTGCAGTGAGTTGCAGCTCTGCAGAACTTTTTTTTTTTTTTTTTGGCTGACACTGGAGTGCAGCTGTGATACAGATACCTTTTCAATGGATCTTTGCTGAGCAAAATGAAAGGTTGAAACAGGGCAAATATTTTTATGAGGTCCTCAGGGGAAGTAGGATCCCTGGAGCAAAAGGTGAATGCATGCATCCCTCTGACATTCAGAGTTTACCTCTGAACTTGAAATCAGAACTTTAAACTAAAGGACATATAGGTCACATTTAGTACAGAGAGTGTCAGAACAACAGCATCTCTCCTCTTTCCTTGTTACTTCCAGTACATTGTACAATGTAGACAGCAATCTAAGTGAATCAGAGCCCCTTGGAGAATCGGATTTCTTTCTTATCTTAAATCACATTAGAATGAGTTCTTCTACCAACAAACAGACCACCAACTCCACACTGTCAGTCATACACAGACTTGTATGAAGGCTTGATCTGGAAGTCTGAACTGGTTGTGTATCTTAGCCACAGTACAATGCACTCTGTGTGCTTTCAGTTGTGTCCTCTGACACTGGAATATCCCTTACTTCTTCTGATACTCAGAATACATACTAATGCATGAATAAGTGCTATTTTTGTCAATGTGTAAGTTGAATGTATATTTGGATGCATACATACATTCCCAATAAAATGAATCAGTTTAGCTATGTTTTAACAATAGACAGGAATTAGCTATGTGTAATGAAAAAAAATCATTGCTTCATAAAAATTGTAGACTTAGAAGTACCTGACACATTTTCAGAATAATACAGAAGAATGTCTATTTTAAACATGATGAAACTCTTCTGAATTTACTGAAAAATGGTGTTGGTTGATGACACGCATGCAGTACAGTTTGGGGCAAATTAATTCTCTGGGGTTGAAAATTATCTGTCTAATTGGTAAGAAAGATTTCTTTCTTAAAGCTGATTGCTTCATTTATTCAGCTTAGTAGAGCAAGTCTTTATTGTGCAAATTGCATGCAATTTGTTTGTTCTGCCCATTTTTATTCTGTGAAGATTTATCTTTTTTCTTTTTTTTTAACCAGAAAATATTTTTTTCTAAAGAAAAACAAAATCATTCTTCATTTTAATCTTTTCCACTATAGCAGAGCAGTTTCTCTTGAATTGAACTTTTAGTTAAAGTTGAAAAAGTAAACCTCCCTTTACTTAAGAAATCAATTTCAATTTTTAAAACATACAATGTGAAAAATAGTTTTACAGCTCATTCCAAATTCACCTAAGCATTGCAAGGTTGCTTTCCTTCAAGTGTGGATGAAATTTCTTATGTTTTAATAATGAATATGTTAGTAAGGTAGGAGTTCAATGTCCCATGCTTTGTCCATGGTGCGTGACTTACACAAATGCTTTCTCCAGATCTCTCCAGGGGTCCCTCAGTGAGAAGGATGACAGGGCTAAACATACTATCTGAAACTCAAGTAGTTAGACTCTCCTCTCTGAGTACTTTGCTCCTGGGCATCATAGTCATTGTAAACAAATGTTGGCAAAGTTTAAGACGAACATGACTGAAAATCATTCATTTTCTTCTCTATGTAATAAATAGATTCCTAGAATAGAGATTCCTAGCAACAGATTTATTTTTTTTCTCTCTCTTTAAGCCTAAATGACCTCTGGTGTAATAGATTCTTGATTACTTATGAAAAAGGGAACCTTTGTCCTCCAAGTTTTTACCTTAAAATTATTTAAAAGACATTTTGTTTGTTTGTTTGTGATGACAGAAGATGAAGAGTATACAATACTTTTCAGAGGAATCTCACCAAAATTCTAAAACTTGCTGATGTCATTTGATTTTTTTAAAACATTTGGCTTTCTGTTAATCTTATACAACATATAGAAGAAATAGCTTATTGCATCATTCATGCTGTCATACCTGTATCCATCTGACCACACGCATAACTCTTTAACATTTAAAATTTTATGGCCAGAGCTCTTGGATGAAAAGTAGGAGCAATTCAAGTCCTGCAGTGTCTCTGATATATTCTTCAGATAATGTAGCATGTCTTAGTTGTCATCATCCTAAAAATGTACTTCAGACAGATTTTTTAAAGAGTGATAATTTCCTGTGCAGTCTGCTCCATCCTGGATCCAGTTCAGTATGGAGGAGGGTAATTTATCATTCTGAAGACTGATTTGTAAGATGGCATGGGTTGGCTCTTGTGAAGTCAAAATTACTGCAGTATCTGCAAATACTAGCACCTGGGCTCATGCATAGTGAATTAGGATTTTTCCCATTACAGAATTGTCAAAAGGACACTCATCCCCCAGCACTTCCCTAAAACACCCAAGCCTACAAAAAACAGCACCTTACCACTAAGACAATTGCTATGTTTACAAAATGGACTTGGTGTCATTCTGCCATTACATCTCGATGGATAAGAGATCAGATCTACTGCTCTGGACCATCACTGTGAGGTCTTCACCCCTGAACCAGGAAAGACTGCACTGCTAACCAACCCAGTTCTCTCTGTCCCCTGTCTGGCTTACGAAGGACAGAGTGTGACAGCAACAAAGCTGACTTTCTGACAAAAAAACTGTCAGCCTTACTGGTTGGTAAAGGAAAGACAATACACACTGTGATGTGACTGATGGTGGTTATGAAAGTTACAGCTCTAAAATATCCTTCTCTGCAGATTTGCCTGCTCTCCAGCAGGAATTAAAAATGGTTACTTGCAGTGCTTTTCCTTATACAGCCACAAAGCTGTCACACATTTTTGTCTCCCAACAATTTTGGCTTGTATCAAATGTGAAGCTGGCTCACAAACAGCTTGTAAAAGAGAAAAGTAAGATACTTAGCTCCAGTAAGTGCCTGAACACTCTTTCTCATTAACTTGGCATGAGTGTGATGGTATTTCAACTTGACATTGACTTGAACATTTCAATGGCTGGACAGTAAGCTCTCTGATAAAGCCATTGTCTGACTAGGAAACAAGCCTCTTTTACAGGGCAGCCTCTTTATAGCAATTATGGTAAAAATTAACCTTTCAGAAGTTAAGTTTCTGTTTGAGGGGCCAAAACAATGAGTGAAAGCAAGGATTAATTTCCCAGCAACAATCTAAGCTCTTTCCTTTTCAAATTAAAATAAATGCAGACAGGATTTTAGAAGAGGTATTTTGATGCACACGAAAATATTAGTATTTTAATTTTCCTAATTAGGTTCCACATCCAGACGTGAACACAAGCAAAGAGTCTCACATGTGGAAATAACCTTTCCCTAAACTTTGAAAAATTCAAAACAAAATAAAGAAACTCATTCAGAAAATAATATATTTTAGAATATCACAATCTGGAATTTTTAGGAGTAGACTTTGACAAGAGCTGCCTCATTATGCTTGGTATTTTTGGCATGCAGTTTGAATATAGTACTCCTTCTGAGTACACTGCATAAAAACGTAGCTTTGATATGGCTTCGGAAGTCTGTTCTGTTGCTATCTGTATATTTCTTAATTCTGTGTTAGCTGCCATTGTGTTGGGCTGTTTGGTTGTTGTTTTTGTTTGCGTGTTTTTGTTTTCCCCAAGTGTACATGCAAGTCTTTTCATCTGTCTGTGCTTCTTCCTGTTCTTTGTTTCCTTCCTTATGGTTATAAGCATTTTTATCAGCCTTCTGAATCTGTTACGGTACTAAAGCAGTGCCATAAAATGATGTCATCTGGAAGTTAAATAGGGACATAATGTGTTGAAATGATTCCTAAATCATATATTCCACGTTAAGAAAAGTCTGGGGAATAAAAATTCTCTCATGGCTTGTAACTAATGTGCAAAAGACTTGCCCAATACTGTCAGACAGTAAGTGATATCCACACTGAGAGTCCACCATATTTAGTTTATTGGTTTGCAGTCCTTTTGGTTGTATTTTTTCATTGGATGGAGTACTATCTGTTGCTGTTTCATCCATTTATGTAAGTTTGAGTGATAGTCTCTCTCCACATATGATCTTAAGTAATTTATTAATCTGAAAATTAATCTGCTTTTAAAGAGTATTTCTCCCTGATTAGCATCATGAAAGCATTATTCCTTGCTGCTTTAGATGAATGCAAATTGTTTTAGTTTGTACGTGATGGCAAACTAGGACTTCTGCCAGTTTCCTTGATTGTTTTAGAGAAACTCCGGATGGCTAGAAAGTAGTAGCTGCTTAATGGATGTTTAGTGTTGTAAGTCTCCTACTGATGGTGCATTAATAGCTGTCATCAGAAGTATCATATAAAAGATGATGGTGTCAACAGTGGTGTGCCTAATGGCAGTCTCCTTGTGAACAGACTATAGGGAAGAGTGAAGAAGGGCAGATGATTGTTTTAGACCTTTGTCCTTTATTTAAAGGCAAAGAGGGGTGAGACTGTCACTTTAAATAATAGTTTTCTACTTCAGGAAGTTTGTTAGTTAATTTCTCTTCATGTTATGCCAAATTTGATTTTTGTGTATTGGAGACAATAAATGCAATGTGGGAGTCTGATACATATTCATAATTTTGCTCTAAGGCTAAAGTGCTTTCCTTGTAAATTCATCTAGCTACAGATACTGTGAGCACCAAAAGCAATTACTTCACCCCAACAGTTTGGTCTAAAAAAGAATACCATTAAACTCCTTGTTCTATATTTATTGTTCTAACAGGGAACAAGAAGAACATTCTGCTGAGACACCAGTGCTAGTATCAAAATTAGGATGCTTTTATTCAATTATATTTGACAATGCTGGACACCTTTTTTTTTCAATGTGTAATTTAGTAAATTTATGTACCTATCAAAAACAATTCATAGAGCTCTCCCGTGTTAAACTGTGGTAAAAATTGGAAGGCTTTTATAAAAGAAGCAGTATGCTTTCCATTTGCAGAGTAAGACATGAGACTCTTAGGAAAAAATGCTAAGTTTTCAAACTGTTACCACCACAACCACCACCCCTTTCCCCCAACATGTTCTAACACTTAGAACCAAGAATCCATTGACTGGGTTCCATACAGAGATCACAAGGGTGTATCCTGCCCCCAACACTTACATATAACACAGGATTAAAATCTGTGTAAAATCAGAAGGACAAAGAAAGCAAGGAGTTATTTTATGGTAAAAGACAATTAAAAGTGAAAATTTTAAAAGAATGGACTAGCTTTCTAAGTGGGTAGACATTAGATATTCCACCAGGCTTGATACAGCTACAGAGAGGTATTTGTTTGAAAGCGGATAGATGACAGAAGTTAGGCTCATGGGCTCAAGGACAGAGGCCAAACTATCAATATAGAATAAAAATTGATGGATAGTTGGAATGTTCTTGAATGTTAAAAAAAATATAATAATTTGTGTGCCAAAGTAAATAATATAGATGAGACAATCTTTAGAAGGAGCATAAAGGAATATGATGAAAACATCAGACCAATAAAATTTTCTTTTGCAGGAGTATTTTGCATGGCTGCTAGTGTGTCAAGATCAAAGTTTTTGAGGCAAGGGGGGAGACTGTTTCAATAATGAAGACATAAGATGGTGAGAAGCTAATTGACATCTTTTCCTATGTGCTTCAAGGGCTACAATGTAAAGATGCTGGCCTGGAACTATCCTAATACATGGAATTGCCTACAGTAATAGCACAGTGGTCACCAACTACCAATAAAGTCAGTGGACAGGGACACCTCCAAAGCATCATCTATCCTAAACTAGGCAGGCAAAATAAATGAGATGAATTGGTTTGGGGGGATTCCGTGTTTTTGTTTGGTTGGTTGGTTTTTACTCCACAGGGAAGTTTAGTGACTACCCCAACTTATAACACAAACATCTTGTCATAACATTACTCTAGATGAATCTTACCCATAGTTGGATGGTGAATGAAGATTTTTACTGTAGTACTGCCAAAAGGCTCCACACTATGTTAAAATCTTTTTCAGCTTCTATAAAATAAAGCCATTTATACAAAGAGTCACATCTCTTTCTGTTCATGCATCATGTATCTTATTTGGAGACTTCTGAAGAAGAAGTCTTGTGGACGAGAGACAGCTTTATGAGGTGAACCAGAAACAGTTTTTGAAATGTTTCAAAGTGGGCTGAGTATTGTCCAAAGATGTTCACAGACTTTGTTTCTTCTTAATTTAATGGTGTAAATTTCAGTAACTGTGCTTCTGTTTAGGAATATAAGTTATGTGAACTGCTGCAAAACAAATCACATTAAATATAATAATTGAATATATTTGTGCACTATATCAGATAAAATATACAATTATAATTGCATGTTTATCATGAAAATGTGTTAGTTAAATAGAAAATTATTTTTAAAACAGATTCAACTTCTTTTAATGCTATTTTAGAGCTGGTGTACACAGACAGTATCTACAGTGGTCTTTTCTAAAAATGTGCCGTGAATAGTCTGGAAGTGGCTTTAACTAAAGATGAAGATAAGTTAATTCATGTGGAAAGAACATATTTTGAACTATATACAGGGACAAACCACTGTTTTTACACAGATATTCAGATTTCAGTCTTTCCTGCCTCACGGGGAAAAGATTTGCTCAGGGAAATTTGATTTTTTTTTCGAGTTAATTATTTTATTGTTTTTAAAATTAACCTTCAGACAAAATAGTTTCCTGTGCTGCACTAGACTGCTGGGTTCACTTACTATGGTGTAAGAAAGAAATAGTACCACCTAAATCTCTGTCTCAAGAAAGGACTCACCAGAGGCTGAGCTACTACATTGCGGTGTGGAATGGATGAGCCATCTCAGTGACATTAGAAATCTGGTTAGAAGGTGTTGTTGCCCTTATCACCATACTATCTCAGAGTGACAGTTGGAATTTAGCTATTATCATAAACTTCTGTGAAATAGGAGGTTTTCCTTTCCTCCGAACTGGCAAACATGCTTAAGTGATTAAGTGATTTGGCCAAGATGACATAAGAAATTTGTATCAATAGCAGAAAATGAACATATGCCTACGTACAACTACTCAGTTACTTATCAAATAGGATCATTAAAACACACACAGAAAGAAACAAAACAAAACAACATTTTCATTCTTTTTTATTAGGACAGGTATCTCAGCAGTGTACATAGCTTTGAACTCTGCTGAAGTTAGAGTTACATATGATAGAATTCCTAAAGCTCAGTAGCAAAGTTATAATTTTATGATATGAGTAAATTAGGATGGCTGTTTCAACTTGGTGCAAATCTGTGCAAAGGAAGTCTTGCCTAAATATCAAGAAGCTGGAGAGAGGAGCATGAAGTACAGGACCTTTGTACTGGAAACCCTTACAGATAATCTAGAATCTAGGGCACTTATGGAGCTAAGTCTTCATTTTAGGGTATATTCCCTTCAACTGTTTGTCGTGTTTTATTCCATTTTATGTTTTCAGCTGTTTTTATATGCCAGTCTGAAAAGCACAATCTCAAATCCTGTTTGGCTTTTCTCTTCCTATTCCCATCTCAACATGCTCACTGTATGGACCTGCGTTATAAGGTCTCCTGCATGTGGGAGAATACATTGCATATTATCCCTTCCTCCATGTACATGAGGGCTTCTTTTCCTGCAAACACTTTTTATTTATTTAAGAAAACTCTTGTTGATGTGAACAGAACCTGCCTGTGTCACGGATGTGAGTGAAATTTGACACTGGATGTCCATCTGAAGAAGGTTATTTGAAGTTTGGCTTCTGTTCATCAGTAATATTTGCCATTCATTATTATCCAAGAAATATCTTGGACATTAATCTCTGTTACTTTATTTACATCTGTACTGATGAAATTTCATGTGGAAGTTTCACAGGAAGAACTGTTACAGGTGGATTTGAGATAGGGAAATTTTCAACACAGTACTCCTAATAAATTCAGCAATATAAAAATTTAAAAGAAATTAACCCTTTTCTGTGAAGATGCTGTAGTGAAAATAGAACAATTCTAATGAGCTAGTATGGCCATAGACAAAAGCCCTTTAAAATGAGATCAAATCATTTTATAGTTGTATCACTTTCAGCTGGAGAGTTGTAACTCTGTTTTATGGGACCTATTTAATACATAAATTTCACTAGAACGTAAATGAGTGAAGTAATAGAAGATAATTTAAGATTACAAGTATTTGGATAAAACCAAGTGATAATTTTAGTAGATCTGAATTGTCATCTGAAATTATAAAACCTGATTTATTGTTTCATTGAACAATTGCAGATAACAGTTTACAATATATTTTCATATGTGGTCTTGTCATTTTTTCCCTTAATAAATTATTTTCCTCCATATAACAGAAACAACAGTTTTATTTTGTCCTGAGGACATGTAAGATTTATGGAAAATAGTTATTCTCTAGGTAGAAGAACTGATACTATTTACTCCACTTTGATACAGACAGGGGTGGGTATGATCATCATGTACTTATTCATATTTCATGCATTTTATTTTTCATTCATGTTCTGCAGTTGCTAGAGTAACTGCATTTCTGAAAACTTGCATTTAATTTCCATTTGCCAAAGTTAATGAAACTGCTTTAAAGAAAATTGCTTCTTTGTCAACCTATTCTAATAATTACGGTGACTAGACAGGTCACGTTTCTTAGCTGCTAAACTCAAGGGGAAACAAGAAAGGATTCTGGTAGAAAAGTATAGTTTGTGCATAAGTGCTTTTGCATAGATTTGCCAGTCAACTTTTCCAAACTTTGCTTATAAAATTTAATGGTTTGTTTAGCAAAGATTTTCTGTTTCAGTGGTCATGAGTCAAATAGCTATTTTCTCTGCTCCAAGCAACAGTTTGGAAGATATTATCACAAAGAATGCTGCAGACAAAAAATGCACAATCAGTTCTCATTCTGTTATACATAGAGTGTTGCAAAGGCTAGGTTGAACCTTATTTTCTTCATTCACTCAGGGCTGTAGCCTTTTCATCAAGGGCACTGTAGTATGTCCAATTTTTATCTTCTGATGCAGTCTCCTGCTGACTGAAATCTAGGTCAAAACCTTGTGACCTTATTCCATGTGCATTCTTTCTGCTCCTTGGCAGAAGCAATGTTTGATGGTTGCAATGCAGGTTTGTATATCAGCCACTGACAGAGGCACATGGCATTTTGGTGTTGCATTAAACTGTTATTACAAGCCTTTCTTATGCAATGGCTCAAGAGTTTATGTGCTGCCTGTTAAGAAACATCATATTCCTCCAGGAGTGCTGAGGCATTTCAATGGCAATCCAGTGGTGTCTCCTAGAAAAGGAAAATAGCTATCTGGGGTCACAGCAGAGGTCCTGCTTCTGACAGTGGACAGCAGCAAGTGGCTAAGGAACAGAATGATGGCAGAGAGATCTCTGAAGTGACCTTCTGAAGAACAGGCGTGTTTATTTCTCACTGTTTCATTCAGAGCAGTTATCGAGGCACAGGTAGAAATCAGACCTCCTTCATTTAGATAGTAGGGGCAGAGGGAGTTAACTCGAAGTGATGGGAGTAGAACATGAATCAAATGGGAGAAATATAGCTTGAGTACCAGAGAAAGTACTTAGCGGTAAGCTGTATTACAGAATCAGGCAGCTTCCCAAAAGAGAGATGACGGATTTGTATTGCTTGTGGCATTTAAAGGTGAGTTGGGCAGAACACAAAAGATATGTTAAGAGGTATCTAGCAGAATAAAAGATTGGATGAGCATCTCTGGACACAAGTGTGTTATATCCAGAGAAAAGATTTAAATAATTTCCAGAATTGCTTAAGTAAGTGTAAGAGAAAGAAAATGCAATAAATTTCTTTCAGATTGTCAAAGAAGGGTTTCATTTTTTTTTTTCTGTTCATCTTGCATAAATTACCTTCAGTCTGTGAACCATATAGTTTTGCATGTATATCTTAACTTTTACAAAACTTGTTCAGTGTATGAAGGTCACATAATCTGTATTTAATTACATGCTGCAGGACATATACTTAAATCATATATGCATTTTAGAGAACTAGGTTACCAAAAATATCTTGCATAGTTTTCTTTTGCAAAACTAAATTATTATGTACTGTGTTCTAGCTAATGCCAAACAGTATCTAGCTATGTGGGAGTAACATACTGTTCAATCTAAATAAACATTTCATAACCTGGGCTTTCATTTTAACCAGTTGACTGCATCTGCCCTGTGTCTTTTAATGAAAACTCTGTCCAGAATGTCATCCAACCTTTACTGGATTAAATTTTCCATGTTATGAAGCATTTACTTTTAAAAATATTTAATATTCAGCTGCCTGCTAACGTATATGGCACATCTCCGTATGAAGCCATCAGGTAGGAATAAGGCACTTAAAAACTTCAAGACATCGCACAATTTTGCAGTTGAAGACTGTTTAAAGCTTTAGGCACTTAGGAAACTTAATTTTTGTACAAGAAAAAAAAAGAAATTTAAGTATTCAGAAGAAGATGAAGTCAGAGAGCGCTGTGCCAGGTGTTTCAGTTGTAGGAAAGCTTAAAGCATGGAAGGAGCAATGTAGCAGCAAAGCAGACCTGCTGAATAATTCATCTCTGTCTTACACACTTCTGCTGCTGTACCATTATTTAGGAAAGAATATTATATTGTTATTGATTGCAGCACTTGCTGACACGTTTCATTTGCTGGGAGGTGCGTGTGCATGCTTTGTATTTCCGACACTTACACCATCAGCAGAGAAACTTATGTATAAACTCGATTAAAATTTAAGAGGCTGTTATCCACACATACACACACACACACACACACACATCATTTATCCTTAACACTCCCAGTTTGGGGAGGGAGAGCTGACTTCATGTGACAGAGGAACAATCTTCCCACAGATTGTGTTTTCAAAGCGGTGAAAAACATTTCTTAGGGAAGTACAAGCAGCTTTGCCTTTACCATAAGACTGCAGGGAAAGTGACTCCCTCATTATAAAGCCATAGCACCCCACAGCACTGCGGGAATGTGCAGGAAAGGGCACAGAAACATCCTCTGCCAGGAGAGCTGGCCCTGATGCGGCTGTGATCAGAGACAGCCCCACTTACACAAGCCAGACCCCAAGGGTACCCTTTACTTAGGCTGCTGCAGTTGCTGATACAAATAAAATTTTGGCTGTAGTTGGCTAAAGGCCAGAAGAACTTGATGGCTGTTGCAGCTAATACATGTTTTTTTAACAATAAAATGAAACCCTGGTCCTTGTGTGCTTTAAAAGAAATCTATACATATATGTATACATATAGTGTTATAGATATAGAATATAAGTGTATATATATATATACAGTTATATATATAGTTTTATACAGATATGTGCCATTATTTACGATTTTAGATCTTTTAGATTAGTAGTGGTGCATTGTGAGAAATATCATTTTTTAGACTCTTTTCTGAAACAGTGAACGATATTTTCCTCAGTTAAGGATAGGGGAAGGGCTGAAACAAACCAGAAATATTTTTCTGATTTTCGTTCTTGTTGTTGTTTAAGGGAAATCTAGTTTAGATGAAAAAGGCATTGTTACAAAATATAGATTGTCTAGAAACAGTATTGAGAAAATCCCAAGAGGCTGTAGCAACGTTTCTCTCAAACGTTGAGCATGTAGGGGATCCTGTGCCAAATCCTCAACAGCACTGGAGGTTGAAAGAGAAAAAACTGCCCGTATCCTGGAGGAAACCCTTTCTTTACCTCTCCTTCTTAAATGTTGAAACCCATAAATCACAGAAAAAAAAAAAAAAAAGACTGAAGGCAAAACACAAGAGACCCTGAATGACTTGCTAAAAGAATAATCAGGTTTATTTCCCCATTTTGAAAATTGACTTGATGGAAATACAAGTAATTTTATACCTGGATTAAATCATAGTAAGACATTGATCTGCTAAAGCAAATGGCTGCCCTCTCAATGATTTCAAAAGGGTCAGAGTTCACTCCTAACATCCAGTTTTCTCAGGTGGATAACAATGATTAGATTCATAAACATTTGTTTCATAAACATTTGCTTCTTCTCAGATTTTGGAAGAGCCAGTTAGCAGGCCCAGAGGCTTAGCAGATTACATGAGCTCCTGACCCATCAATCATAGATACACAGTATATTTCTGTTTGATATATGCAAACTGATTTTGCACAGCTTGGATTTTTTTTTAACACTCAAAATACTAAATGAACACTGCTCAGTAGAATATTCAGTAATGCAACTAGAAAGTATTACATGCTTTTTTTTTTTTTTTTTTTTTTTTTTTTCATTTTCTTGCCAGGAGGGCAATTAAATGGAGTTAATGCTTGGTGTTGAAAACTTTTTTGTTGTTGTTTTGTTTTATTTATTAACACCGAGATGGCAAGACTGAAGAAAAGTTATGGGCTTAGAAGATTTTAAATAGATTTCTAATGGTTTGTATTTGCAGTGACTCTGTATGGATGTTGGATCAATATCTAAATAGAAATTTATAAATAAAATTTTACAAAGTTCTTCAAAATGCTTGGCCTTTACTATGACAAAAATGGATAAATGCTGCAGATAAAGAAAGAGGTGCTTTAAATTATGCTTTTGCATCAAAGCCATATCTTACTTCCATGATTTAGTTATTGTGATTTACCTAGAAGAAATTCATACATAGATTTAGTCAGTGTTTTGATTGTTGGTGATTAGTGAAAATGAAAAGCAGTAAATCTCTGAAATTTATTAAAAATGTTAAAAGGTACACCTTAATCATTATTTATTATCTAGAGTTTTTGGTATGTCTGATTCATTTTCAAGATAAGTGCAGGAAAAGTGGAATGTAATATGTCTTTTACAAAATGCTCAGCAAAACTCACAATAGTGTGGTAGTGATTAGTGCAGTACGATGCTTGCAGAAATCATATAGTGCCAGTGATTATACTTTGGATCCACTATAAAAACAAGCTGTTCCTGATGTTCTTCTCAAAAGTAGGACAAAATGTTCTCCATTAGTCTGCTGCTACTTAACATCGTTCTCTACGTCATATCTTAATTTTTCTCTCATGCCATCTGCAGAAAAACATGTCTCTCGACCTTCTAGATCCTGAGATGGCAATTTTTGGAGCTGTAAGAAAAATTAGGCCATGTGAGAGGAGAATCTTCTCATGGTGCTGTTGTAAAGGCTTTAAAAAATATTCAGATAAAGAAAAAAGTTGCTAGCATTGCTTTTTATCTTCAGTACAAGTAACTATAGCATTATTCACATATAAAATTAAATATAAATTCATACATAAAATTCAAATTAAATATATATATATATATATCCTGTGATTTTAGTCTAATTTTAATGCCAAAGCGTACAATGTTTATGCCTCTTGGTCATTAAGTGTTAGAGCAATTAAAATGTACTGATGATGAAACACGTTGTTGTTTCCACAAAGAGGACTTGCATGAGGTAGGGAGCATTGTGGACCAATCTGACAAGAAACTTGAGATGTATGCTCCATGTTGAGTATGCCTGCCACCTCCTGCAGATGGGCAAACGGCTGATGAGATGAGCCTGGACTGAGGTGCCCTGCTGGACTGGCACCGCAGCACCGAGCAGCCTGCCAGCCCCTGTTATCTCCAGGGGGACATGACAAATGTACAAATGTATTGTACATTTTCAGGTACTTTTATTGCAGGTGGACAAAACAGGATAGAGTTTCTGCTGTAGGGCAGTGCTGGGGCCTTTCAGGACACTCTCAGGTGATAGTTGTGAGCAGTAGGAACACTTGTGACCTAGTGACGCAGTGAATGTGTCATTTTTCTATAGTGTATGTTGCTTCCTGGCATGATAATGCCTTCTGTACCCTAAAAACTAATGCCTCTCAAATATGCTTAACCACTTTGCTTGAGAAGCTCAAGGTATGATTCTACCTATGACAAACACGGCTGGTTTAGAAAAGATTAGAGGCCTTAGTGGGGCTCAAAACTGTAGTCTGTAATACACTGACAAACTAAGCTTTACAGTGAGTTATAACTGACATGACTATAAGGAAGCAAATACGGACAAAGGGGCAAGGCAGCTAGAAAACTTCAGAAGGGTTTGCTGAAAAGGGTTTGTTTGAGAGAGGGTGAAAAATAATGGGAGATGCAACTAGTAATCTTATGACAGGCTGTGAAATGGTATGATGTGAAGGTTTGTTGAAGTCGGTGAAAACTGTTGGGGCTGAGCATTAAAATAATGTCTCACTCACCAGGAGTCCATGTGTCATGTAGCAAATCCGCAAGACTTTTAGCATGTACAGTGTTCTTCTGCTTTGGTTCTTTTTCCTCTTTCAAACATGCTCACTCTCTCTCCCATGTGCCTTCAGTTTTCTCTTTGCAGTGAGTTTTCTTCTTTTGCTTTACAGTGAATATTTGATTAGCAGCTGCTCAGGTACTATCCAACTCCTACTCCAGGTAGCAACGGTCTCTTTTTTTTTTTTTTTTTTCTCCACATCTTTCACACTGGCTCTTTATTCCGACAGTTTTTTATCAATGCTGCATTTTTGCAACTCTCACTGGCATCACCAGTTTTCTTTTTTCTTTTTTCTGCTTTAGTTTCCATTCTATATTTTATTCAGTACAGAGAATAGAGATTGTCAGGTGTTTTATGCCAAAAAATAAAGGGCTGGAAACAAAGGGTTTTCCAGAAGCAGACAGAATTATTTATTGTTGAAAATATGTCATTGATCTTCTAAAATTAATTGAAATACCTTCCGTATTGGAAACTCAAATATCACAAGGTTGTGAAAGAGCCTAGCCTAAAGCGAACTGATTCCAATAGAAGGATCACAAGTGACTTACCGTCAATTGGCATTAGAGTTGATTGGAATCTGTGACACTTCTGTGAAAAATATGTCTCTTTTTCTGGGATTAACTAGCCTATATTTATATTTACAATTGCCATATGATCACCTTTCATATTTTGTTACATATCATGCCATGTACTATACTATATAATGTAACATGATTTGAAAGATTTTTTATCTTTCCATTTCACAGTTAAGAACTGAGGTACATACTATTTCTATGGCTTGTTCTGGGTAACATGTGGAAGTCTATTTCAGAGCAAGGACCGGAATTTCAATCTTCCAAGCCAGTGTCTTAGCACTCAAACAGCTGCTACTCTCTGACACTTCTCTAGTAATCAAAGACCAAAAAGTGAAGAAGAGTAAAATGCCTACGGTATATCAATCTTTATGCTGAATAAGAATCAGAGGGAAAGAATTAACCTAAAAAAACCCTTCTATAATGTTCTTATTCTATGGAAACTGGGCCACTAGTGCATCCAGGGATTCAAGATTCATGGATTTAGGACAGCAAACATGAAGGTGCTTGGTTGTATATCTTACTGGCTGAGCAACTCCCCTGGGATACAGGAGTCTTAGAGATCTGTTTGTTGCACTATTCAGGCATTTTATATTAGAAAGTTATTCAATAAAGACAAAGCAAAGAAAAATAATGGAAATTAATCTCACCCCCTTCTATATGCTGAAATATACTCAAGTTAAAGTTTAAGGATAAGTGTAGGGTTTATTCCCATTAAAGTAGACATCTAAGACTACTTATAAAAGATGTTGCAGGTATGCTTTGAACAAATATCTAGGAGACAGTGTAGCATGCACTCACAGTACAGATAAGACCGATCAACTTAGGAATTTTTCATCCTTTATCCAAATATTTTATTTTACATATATTTTAAAGGATGTTACCTACACTGGCTATGTACAGAAGAGGTACAGTTATGTGTGAGTGACCACTCTTTGCACTTTACAATGTTACTGCAGCTCTGAAAGTGATGGATAATGGGTGCAAAGGGAAAGTATTGTCAGGAGTGATATTGACTCATTAATTAACTTCCCATCAACACAAGCAGACATAGACATATCTCCATGGAGAACTGTAGAGCCATGGAGGAAAAATGTTACCACATAATTTCCACAGTCTTATAATAAAGTAGACATGAAAATTGGGAACCCTAACAAATGAGTACACCAGCCTTATTTAAGCACATGGTGTCCTTACAGAACACAGTTTCAAGCTATGAGAAGATAGTCATTTATTGATTTTCTGAGTAAAAGATATGCTAAGATTTATGTGGATATGCTAAGATTTATGTAGAGGGTTTGTTTGTTTGGTTGGTTGGTTTGTTTTTGCTGTGTGAATTGCAGAAAAGCTAGAACACTTCTAGAATAAAATGTGCTTGGTTGATTGCCCCTTTGCCTTGCCTCGCGTTCTTTTTTTTTCTTTTTTTTTCTTTTTTTTTCTTTTCCTTGCTTTTTTTCCCTCCACTCCCCTCCCCTCCCCTCCCCTCCCCTCCCCTCCCCTCCCCTCCCCTCCCCTCCCCTCCCCTCCCCTCCCCTCCCCTCCCCTCCCCTCCCCTCCCCTCCCCTCCCCTCCCCTTCCCTTCCCTTCCCTTCCCTTCCCTTCCCTTCCCTTCCCTTCCCTTCCCTTCCCTTCCCTTCCCTTCCCTTCCCTTCCCTTCCCTTCCCTTCCCTTCCCTTCCCTTCCCTTCCCTTCCCTTCCCTTCCCTTCCCTTCCCTTCCCTTCCCTTCCCTTCCCTTCCCTTCCCTTCCCTTCCCTTCCCTTCCCTTCCCTTCCCTTCCCTCCCCTCCCCTCCCCTCCCCTCCCCTCCCCTCCCCTCCCCTCCCCTCCCCTCCCCTCCCCTCCCCTCCCCTCCCCTCCCCATTTGGCACTATCTTTGTCCATGTATATCTCTCAAGTGCTTTTTTCTATTTTATTGTGTTTAATCCTTTAGAATATTTCAGCAAATATTCCTTTGGCAGAGTTCTCAAGTGTTATTGAAATGCTTCCACCTCCTCCTCCTCTTAGGGGTGGAGTAATGTCAGCAATCTTGTTTTCAAAAATAAATAAGGTAATGCCATTTCTTTCCTCATTTTTCCTTTGGCAATTTGTATAGTTCTCAGTTTTCACTGTGAAGAATTGTTGATTCTTTGAGAATAATTCTCTGTTTTAGAAGATTTCTTGAAGAGTACAGTTATGAATTTTGTAGATTTAGACTAAGGACAACATCATCTTGATTGTCACAGTGAGAATTTAAGCAGTGACTTGGGTAGATGCATATATACATTTACATGCATCTGTAAATGTAAAGAGCCAGAGAGGATGAAAAAAAAATGCTGTACTCAATGGCTATTTCAAGACTTGTAAATAAATCTGTCTAAAGCTTGTTCTTTAGCTCTGATGATAAGTAGTATGACACAGCTTGCATCCATGCGGCTAGACTCTCTTTCCCCAAATCAAGATGACCACTGCCCTGCAGTGTGGGAACTGTCCTTATTCCAAGGTAACTCCTGAACTATGCCATTGTGTTGTCTGTGACAGCAGTGGTTATGTTAAAACTGACAAGGATTTTGATGTTACATGTAATGGTTGTGCCCTACTCCTGTTTAGTTTATGAGGCTGGATTAAACTTTTATTTTGTATAGTTCAACCAGAAATGAGAGGGCGCACTACTTACTGATAAATAAGCTACAAATAAGTTTTCTGCAATACCTAGGCCCATTGCACTGACTCTCATCAGTACCCTACTTCAATAGTGGCTGATATTTTGGTGATATCCCTGGGATTAACCATCGATACCCAGAACTCAGAGTCCGTGGAAGCCAACTCAATTGAGAACCAGGCCCCAAAGGAACACTTAGTTGCTGGGTAAAACAAGCATGACTGACTCTAGGACATTACGTGTTTGAAGGCTGTTAGGAGAATACATGGTCACACCTGAATAACTAATGCTACTATGCTTCACATGCCCTGTCTGATCATTCTGCATGTATGGACAGGTCTAATTACAATAGTCACAGTTAAAAAAAAACAGAACTGATTTTCTTGTATGCGGCCTGTGTGCAGTAACTTGGTAGAAGGCTTCTATGAGCGAAAAATAGTGAATAGCAATCAGATAGTTATCAATCTTTTATATAGGTATATTAGTTTTGAAAGAGGAAAAAGATTATTCTGTTTCAGATATTGAGTTGTTTTATCTTACCTAATTTTGTTCATCTGTGAAATGCTATTTCATTTTCCGAGGAATCCTCTATTTCTCAGCCTCCCTATCTTGTATTACAACTGACACCAACATTAGCAGCATATATTGCACAATATTTCTAAGGCTGCTTCTAAAAGATTAGTGTCTATTAAAATCCCTTTTTTTTTTTAAAAAAAAAGGTATTTTTTGTGCATTATTACACATGCATGTTGATATAGAAACATACCATATATCTTCCTACTTCCTTGCCTCTTTCCTGCCTGCCTGCCTGCCTTCCTTTCTTCCTTCAGACATAACTGCTTGCAGATTGCTCTCCTGTCTTGCCATTCAGCAGGGACATCAATCATTTTGAAGCTGAAGATACTTTCAGGAAAATGCTCCAGTCTTTTCATATTGAAAGAAGCTTGATTTAATCAGAGATTTGAAAACTTATTTTACCTGTCTTTGGAGTCTCTGAATTTGACTGCTCTTATGTTGCCTCTGTAAAATAAAAACAAACAAGTATGTTTGTGAAAAAGACATCCATTTGGTTTCATTTTTTATCACCAAAGTTGAATGAAAATTATACCAACATGTTTGTTTGTTTGTTTTTTTTTAATCAGACTGAAGCATTTTTTCAGATATTGAGGATACACCGATGTGAGAAGTACGCTGTTAATTTCTCAGTCTCAGATAGAACCAGCTCAGGTCTGGAATTCATTATTCCATTTCAGTAGTAATGGGAAGTTCACCAGTGGCTGACCTCTGTGTCTGCTTGGAGCCCCCTGAAAACTTCATCTTTGAAAGTGGCTGAGGGATGATACTCTCAGTTGAAAGAAAACAGCAGGTTTATTCCACTTATGTAGTTGGTGTGCTCACTTTTTTGCTAAATGTGATAAAGTAAAAAGGCAGGGTCTTCATAAGCTCTATGACATGGTGTTGCTGTTAAGTTTATCTAAGAGCATATTTGCATAAGCATGCTTAATTTTATCTACCAAACATGTTATATTCATATCCTAGTTGAAAAGACAGACAGCCTAACTGCATCTGTAGGGGTGACATGATGCTCTGGCTGTTACATAAGTCACCTAACTTAGTCTTAATACATAGTTCCTAGAAATATTTCTTTTATTGACTTCTATATGCTTTTGTTCTTTCCCGTCTGTACTCTTTCTGAAGCGATACACTTTTCTTAACTGCCATAAAGTTTCATAGTTATGAAACTTTTAAAATTAAGTCAAAAAAGGAATCTGTGTGACTTAGTAGTGTTTGCCCCACTTCTATTGTACATTACTGCCTTCTTATTCTGGCCCTGTTGTTTTCAGATTAGAAACTCCTAGGGTGAAAATCTGTTTTTGCTGTTACTGTTGCTGTGTGTAGAAAAAAAAAAAAGGCGGAAAAAAAAAAAAAGCTTAGTGAGCAATGATAAAGCAATGATAAGGAATGACATCCACTGCTTTGGAAAACAAACAAACAAACAAACAAACAGAAAACAACAACAACAAAACTGTGATTCCAGATAAGATTTAATGAAAGTCTTATCCTAATTGCATGGAAGCCAGTTCACACTCTCAATGACTGCAGCATGAATGGGATCAGCTTTTACACATGCTATAAGGTAAAACTCCTACTGTGCTTTAAAAAAAAAATAATGCTTACCTCTCTGATTTCTTCTCTGAGACATTAACAGTGAAAAGTCATGACTGTTACTAAAAGTCTGGTTAAAAGTCAATGACTACCAGGGCTTTAATATCTCAGTGATCACAGAATTTCTAGATACTTAAAGAAGCAAAGGCCATATGCTGCTTTCCTTTAGTCGGTGAGAACTTTGCATTGATTTTGATGGAAGGAAGATGAAGGCCCAAGCGTGGTATCTTGGATTGTACGTTCTGGTTATCAATGATAAATATTGACTTCTTTCATGGCAGTTACTAGAGATTATTTTCTCCATTTTACAAGTGACAAAAATCAAAGCTGAGAGGTTAAATGCCTTGTGTTCAGCCATGGGTAAAGAATGTGGAAGAACAAAGAGGCTCTTGACAGTCAGCTCTGAGCTGAATCTTCCAGAAATTTGGCAGATACAGCAGAGAGCAGATGAAAAACTCCCCTCTGACACATACTGACTGAAGAGGTAGGGAAATGCACAGATATTCATAGTGAATTAAGTGACGCATGGGTTAAAAAAGGCTGAGAAACACTTCATGCACTGAACTGTATTATGTGCCATTCCTCATGAAGGCATGGAGGAGCCCCTATGAGCTAGGATTTTAAGGGTGTGAGAGCCCTTGTTGGGGATCCTGATCCTTATGTTTGCTACTTGATGAGGTTTGACAAGGTCATACAAGAGCGCATGCATTGCTTCACTGTCACAGTGGGAAGTAAAATTGCAGTATGCAGATACAGAAGCATCAAGTGAGCCTGCCTATCTGGTATTCTGTGTTTAGGTAGGCTAAGATTGATTTAGCCAGATTTCTCTAAATGACAAAGTAAGAGAAAGAACTGAATGAGCTGGTTAGTGGCACTTTTAACCTTAGAACATGAAACCTTTCACACGGATCAGCTTTTCCAGAAGGCCTCCCAATGATAAAGAAAGTCTCTTTAGCATTAATTGAAGTAACCAGCAGGATGCGTAGCACACAGAAGAGGATTTTGTTGACCTATTGCCTAGAAAAGTTTTGCTGTCTGGAGTTTCTGCAGAATGGAAAAGAGGAAGAAAATAACAGCTATAGGAGAAACTAACTGCACAAGCTAAATTGATATATTAGCCAGGTTTCAGATTACTGCTTTTCTTTCATGAGAGTTCTAATTTACTTAACACTAAAAATTTCCTATCACTTTAAGATAGGTGTCAAGTATTACTTGTACAAAGCTAGAAAGGACACAGTACGTTTGCCTTGTATTCCCCACGACACCTGTACCATCTCTGTTACCTAGGAGAGGAAGGCATATACCTCAGGTGTAGAAATTCAAAGGAGATAGGAAATGTCTATAATTGGTCCCTGACTGCAAAAATAAGTATTTCAAACAAGAAAAAATGCCTTGTTAGGCAGTGATTTTGCATCTTCATTAATTGAGAAAGGAGGGAAAAAAACACACCAGATATTAAAATTATTTTGCAAACAATAATCTGAATGTATAGTCATCAACTATAAAGGAGTGATATGCATTTCATATATATATATATATATACATATATATATATATATATATATATCTGTATCCATGCATAACTATTTATAAATTCACAGTAACACTGAGAGCTATGGGCTGCTAAGGACTTATGTTAAAAAGATAGACTAGCATTTAAATGCTGATCTCAACTTTCCACTAGGGACCACTAAAAAGTCTTTCAGTAGAAAAGGCCAGGATCAGCAAAACATGAAATCATTATAGCTGTAGACTTTCTAGACCTGCTTTGTATTAAGCTTTTGAAAGGGACATTTGTTTAAGGATAAGATTCTTTTATCCTGCCTCTAATGCTTAATCTTCTGCTATGGCAGAACCCCAGTGCTCTCACAGCAAGGTCACTGAGCCAGGACAGAGGCACATACCTGTTCCCTCCCTCCAAACCAACACCTGAGCCATCTTGCTGCAATCTAATTGTTAACAAATGACTACACTAGGAAACCTGGAAGTCTTCATCTTCATTACAACTTTAACATCATAATTCATCAAAACAAACCTGTCTTAGGATGTAACACAGAGTTTACACTGGTGAGGGGGAAAACAGGAGAATTTACCTGGGTAAAGGCCTCAGGGGATATACCAGCTTTTTCCTTTTTTACTTTCTTCACTACAGTCAAAGTGAAGGTAATATTTACACTGTCATGAAATGAGGAGTGCTTTTTCACCTTGTCAAGGTCTGTCTGAATACCATCAGAAATTTGGTAATATAAGGGTAAAATTCAGTACATCTGGCTCACAAGACACAAATGTGTGCAGCCCTCAAAGCAGGGTGTGATGTTTCATTTCCCTGCAGCAGCAGAGTGAGAGGCCAGCACAAAGTGACCTGCTATTAAAAACCCGATGTCTGCCCACCCAATGTTTAGTTATGGTCAAAAATAAAAGACACAGGTTTATGTTAGATGTTTCCATGCTATGTAATAACGCATGTTTTATTTGCACAATCTGAAGAGTCACTGGGCACACAGGAGAAAGAAAGGGGTCACATACCGATGTAATTCTGCAGAAATTTGGATGAAGAATTGTAGAGCCTCTGGATTTTTACCTGTGAGCTGGTTTATCTCCCAGCTGCACTAAGGTCACTGAAATGATTTGCAGATCTTGGTCCCTATAGTCTGCAACCTATGGAAGATGGAGACAATTTTAGGAATCCAATGTGCAACAGGATTTATAGAAATAAAAAAAATATTCAGAAAATCTATGTTATGAAAGTGAACACCGTTTAGAGTAACATTTTTCCCAATATACACTTTTAATGAAATTCCTGACTTGCTGCACATAACTTTCTGCCATACAGAAAGAGGTAATTCCCAAATCTTTTCTCACTTTTTCATGATTCTTCAAGAGACAGAGAACATATTCCAAGACACCTTTTTATGTATCTCTTCTGCATCTTGTTATGCTACTGTTTTCCTTAGGATTTAAGCTCTTTAAAAAAGGGATTTTCTCTGCATAGCTTACCAAATTCACCCTTCCAATACTCAAAAAAGTAGGCAATAACCACAGCAATCACCATGACTCCATGTAAAAACTGCTTCTTTCTCCCTTCTCCTGAAGTAAGAATGGATGTACTTCTGAAGTGCAAACTGCGAAAAAGAGTGACAGATACACTAAAGGGAGTGCCAAAAAAAAAAAAAGTTGCATATATATGGTAATCACAGACCTCAAAGACAAATCGGTTATCTCATAATGGTCATATAAAAGATCTGATATGTTCACACACAAAACAGGACTAGGAATTCAATATATTGAGGCAGTCAGAGCTGAACTTTAGTTCAGTTGCCATTTAATATCTGCATGCATTAAAAATAGCAGCATAAAAGTTGATTGTTTAAGCTACTCAGTAATACATGCCATGTATCTGAGACTATAATTTGGCATCTGGGATATAGCAACTATTCTCACTAGAAGATTTACATATAATCCAATGATAAATGGTATAAGAAGCAGCTTTTCTTAAAATTGAATGGTGGTCAAGGAAACCAGCTTTCAAATCCTTATTCTCTTCCCCTTTTTTTACCAATAACTATGAGTCCAATGAAGTAGTCATATACCTGATGAATGCTGAACAGGAACATTGCAACAAGAAAGTGCACTGCTTGTTAATACAAACGTATAAAGGTAGATCTCCTGAGCTGCTGAATTTTAGCTGTGTATAGGCGGAATGTAATAAAACAATGTCTGGACAGTTTGTGCACTAGTATATAATTAGCCAGGTACTTAAATTTTCCTTTTTTAGTTGATCTTTTACAGGTGATAGGTAATATTCTGTACATAAAAAGGAGACAAAGTGTCTTTCAGAGTATTTCCATTTATAGACATGCCAGAGAGCTTTTTTGTCATAACTCAGGAACATAAATGTCTGAGCCTCTGAACTGATTAACATCTCCTGCATGCAAATCTAACACAAAAGAATCTATTTACAGCTTGACTTCACAGCAGATTGCTACCATATTAGCAAACACCTTAAAGTAGTTTGAAAAAGTGATGAGTTGTTTTTTTCCTTTGGACTGTGTAACTCTCAGTTGTATACGGTTGCTTTTGCTCTCTCTTTTAAGAATCTCCCCATTACCACCACCATCAAAGAAGAAGCCTTCAATAGGTGCTCCCCATCTTCCCCATGCTGATAGATAATATACACAAAAATAATTTAAGGTATCACATGGAAACCAACTGTTTCAGTCTTCCTGTGGTTGCCTTCTTTACATTTTTACAGATGGCTGGAAGACAACCCATAGAATCTTAATTCAAATTAGAATTTCAATTTGAACATGTTTGAGTATGAATAGAGTGTGTAACCAAGTACCTCAGAATAAATTACTAAAGAGAACAGTTTGGAAAAGATTCTTAAACCAAATTCCTGTTTATCTGTCTCTGCTATACATACAATTTAATATTATATTAATTCAATTTCTGCTGTATAGGTAAAAAATTATCTGAGTTAATTAGCTTATAGACAATGATATAAGGAAGGTTGAATGAGCACTGAGATTATTTTACACTCTTATGCCTAGGAGTGGTTATTTTGGCTCAAGGATGTTGTGAAGGAGAGAACAACCAAGGACAAACAAGAAAGCTTGCTCATTGCTCCCATGTTGTGCCTGTTCTAAATTTGGTTATTTTCATGGAATTCAATCCTAGAACATTCAAAAGCAGCGCTAAATGAAAAGAAAGCATGTCTTGAAAATGGGACCAGATTTTAGTTCTGTGTTATCATCATTACATTGGCATTAACTAAACTACTGGTTGCAATGTACAATGGTTTAGAAAGCACATGCATATATGCACACATATGTTAATTACATACATTTCATTATGCTAAGATAGTTATATTAATGGAGGACATGAGGAAAAGAGAATCAAATAAATGTTTTTATTTATAATGGGCACAGAGAAGAGACATACTTGGAAGTAACACAATTTATATTTAGTTAAATATAGTCCTAAAATAGGAAAATAAATATTTTGAAATGTTTCATAACAAATTTGTAGCTTAGTAGAAATTTTACAATGAAAGAGAAGGAAGATTAGTTTTAAAAATCCACTCATAACTTCTGTGAGCTGCTTCCAGGCTGTCCAGAACAATATGTTGTGAGGAAATCTTTGGTGTAAGTGTACCTTAAGTCAAACCAGTGCCTGTCTTTGAAGAGCTTGCTTATTGTTAATGATATTAAAATGGCACTACAAAGAAAAAGAAATGCAATAAAATTATGCATCATCAAATACATGTCAATGCTGTATTAAATACATACAAGTGTATCTATTTTTCTAGAATAAGTATCTATTACATACATAGAAGCACTCTATTTTTGAAGTTCTAGGACTGATTTCTAGCCTAAGTAAATTGGAATACACTGACTTTGCAGTGTTTGGATGCTAACCTTACTGTTTTATTGGTCTGCCACAGCAGTTAGGAGCCTTAGCGCTGAGTCTGGTTCTATTGCCTTAGATATCCAAGCGTAGAAAAATGCACTGGTAAGACCAGACCTGGAGTACTGTGTCCAGTTCCCTAGTACATGAGAGACATTTTGCTAATGGAGAGATTCCAACAAAGGGCCACAAAGGTGATGAAGGGACTGAAGCATCTCTTCAGAGCTGGGACTCTTCAGCCTAGAGAAGAAAAAGCTTGGGGGTGAAGAGAAAGCTCATTATGTAATGTTTATAAATACCTGGAGGGAGGTGTGCAAAGAGTATGGAGCTGAGTTCTTCTGAGTGGTGACCAATGCCAGAACAAGAGGCAATGGGTACAAACTGGAACACAAGAGAATCCGTCTAAACATCAGGAAACACTTCTTTACTTTGCAGGTGAGCACTGGAACAGGATGCCCAGAGAGGTTGTGGAGTCTCCCTCCTTGGAGATCTTCAAAAAGAACATCTGGACGCAGTCCTGAGCAACGTGTTGTAGGTGTCACTATTTGAGCGGGAGGGTTGGCCCACGTGACCTTCAGTGGTCCATTCTGATCTCAGCCATTCTGTGATTTTGTAAAACAGGGCTGCCACCTGGTGAATTTTTGAAGGTTCATATCTTTCTTCATGGTGCTGGTCTCTTGCAGCAGTATGAAATATCTGGCCTATTTTATGCATTCATCTGAGTTTATCTACTAGAATACTTTTTAACACCCAAGGAAAATAAATGATTGCCTTATGCTAATGTGAGAATTAGTCTTATAACATTTTACATGCAGTAGAAATTATACTTCTGCAAATGCAAGTGTAAAGGATACATCCGTGCTAACTAACATGCTAATTCCTCCTATGATAGAAGAAACAAACCAACTGAAAATGAAAACTAAAATTAGACGCTTCTCATGAATGAAAAGCATTGCAAGACTGAAGGGAGCCAATGTTTTTAAGGATGTGAAATAAATTGGACTGAAACTGCAGCTAGCTCTTGCTTTGATTTGAAGCTTGCTCTTTCTCTTTAATTAAGAGGTCTATTTCCAGTAGATTTATGCCATTAAGACCTTTTTGAGGTAAAAAGATATAAAAACATTGTGTCTTGGGAAACACTGGTCACGTGTGTGAAAACGTATTTTCCATTACTTCTACACATGAAGTACCTTAAATGACAAAGTGTCAGGAGATTAGGGTAAGGAAAATTAAAAAAAGAAAAAAAAGGAATAAGAAGGAGAAGATCTTGTGTGAGACGCTGACATCACAGTTTTTTCAGGTATGTCTTAAAGAGGGTGAATATGGAAGGGAAGGGCAGCTGTTCAACCAAAATAAGGTCACTAACAAATAGAATACCAGACACAGTTTTACTAAAACTGGACCTGACTCATGTTGGAACAATATGAAACATTTTTGCTCAAAAGGACCCTGAAAAGGTTTTTTCTTAAAAGAGCTGGTGGTCAGTCAGCTTTTAGAATGTCATATGAAGGGATGACTTTGTGAAGTGCTGTCATTAAGCCATTCAAGTTTTCATTGTAAAAACCCCCACTTTTCCTTTCTTCATGAGAGTGATGAAGGTTTGCATGATAAAATGATGCTCAAGTATTTTGTCTTTTCAGTCCTATTATATTCTGTAATGCTACTCTTCAATCTATTATATATCAACAGAGCGTTATATATATCAGAATATAATTTGTGTTTTCTTATTGTCAAAATATAATGCAGCTGTGATTAGGACAACAAAAGTTAAAAACACTGAAACCCAGTAAATAATAATAAATCTTTAACAAAATTCTAAATTAACAAAGTCTAGTAGTTTACAAAATATAACCTTATGCTTATTATCATACACAAGCACAATACTAAACAATTTTTAATACAAATGAACTTTAATGTTCAGAGATTTAACAAAAAGGATATATTAGGCTGCCTTTTAAAGGATAATTTCTTCTCTGTGCCTTTCTCAAAAGTATGGCTGTTAACCACTAAGACATTGTTAGTAACCTAAGCACTGTGTTAAGTCAGGGAACAGAATAAATAAAGATTGTGGGAGGTAAAGGAGTTTGGACACCTTATGGTGCAGAGAAAATTGACTGGTAAAAATTTGGAATTCCAAGTAAAAGAACAATTTTCTTTTTGGTCCTGTTTCTGAATCCTTGTTGCTCATATCTGCTGATATCTGTTGCCAGTCTCTTATTCTTAATCCTAGTTCTCAAATAGTTTTCTTGGTTGATTCTAGCCTGGTTAAGCTCAAATAGCTGTTTCTCATATAGATTTGGCTGATTATTTAGCTCTTATGCTCACAGTTTTAATTTTGTAGATTTGTCTGTCTCAGAAGAATTGGCTAGGACTTGTTTAGCAGCAAAAGCTAATGGAGCATTCTGAAGCAAGATAGCCCTTTTTAGCTTCATTTTGGTAACATTAAATGATGTATTAAAGAATTTGTTAAAAATGTTGGCAATATGGCTGATACACTCTTTACATTATTTCTAGCTACACTTGTTTTGTTAGATGTTTAAAATAGAGGAAGACCTCCTGTGAAGTACTTAAAAACTGGCATAGCAGAGATGGAAGGAAACCCATGTCTTTGGATTATTCTGCAAATCCTAATTAAAAAAAAAAAAAAAAAAAGTGAAATTCTAGTTCCTTTGAAATCTTGAAGTACCTCACATTGAGACCATTTCTGCATTTAAATTTTTCATTGTTTTACATTTCACCCTCAATTTTGATATTTTCAAAAGTATGCAAAACATGCAAAACAGTTACTAAGATTGTTTTGCCATATCCATGCATATTTTCAGATCTGTTCCTGCATGTGCAATTGCTAAGAAGTTATAGGGCAGATCATCTCAAGCATGACATCATTTACTTCTGATTAGAAAATGTAGTTGGATGTTTCATACTCATCTGTGCTAGGGGATATTCTTAATAGCATTTTGAAGAAATCTGTTGGGTTTATGTCAAAATCTTTCATAAGATTGCTGATGAGATACACAATGCTACTCATATATAAGATTAATTTTCATTATAAAAATCTATGGACTGTTCTTATTAAGAATAACAGTCTATTTCTAGCTATTAAAATACTTAAAATGTTCTGGTTATTAAAGTACTGAAAATGTTTTGACGATTAAAACTCCTAAACTATTACCACATTAACTGTTAATTTGTAAAATTCTGTATCGAATTGTTGTACACCAACAAATGATAAATCAACAATTTATTACTTGTCTTTTAAAAAATTAAAATGGGAAAAGTGGTCATTACATTTTTCTGTATTTATATTTATCTTGGAGAAGGCTGACTCAGAATTTGAAACTGGATTTGTCTTTTTTTTTTTTTTTTAATCTCATGGAGTTCACTTATATCATAAAAAAAAATATCTTCCTAGTTGTCCACAAAAATAAATTCTGATAACCATAAATGTAAATGCTACTAATCCATCTACATTATGATGAAGACCTAATCTGAAATAAACTTGTAGTCCATATTATTTTCTTCACATATGCATTTAATTTACATTTCTTTTAACTCTCTTTGCTTCTAGAAGTGGATCTTTCTGTCTTGAGATATTTTCCTACCATCTCAGTTTTTGTTATAAACTTGCTGTAAAATTCTAAGCATGATTTAACTTCTTTAATTCTTCTATTTATCCTTGCCTGTGTATTTCAGTCAGTCGTGTTCTCAGCCTAGATTGTCTGTCAAATCCATGGACGTAGATGTCTCTGTTAGAACTCTGAACAGGAGATGTGGTCTGTTTAGTGAAAAATAAATATAAATAAATAAATAAAAGCAGTCAGCTATTTGCCAAAATCTGCAGTTATTGTTTAGAATTAACAAAATGCAGTGCCTGTTTTTTCAGTATTTATTTTAGTTGTGTTTGAAGGCAGTAGGCCAAAATGAGGAACAATACGAAAAGCTACAATTCTATTGATGTTGTTATATTCAGTGCTCTAGCTTTGAGGCTAAATTGGCCCACTGCCTATGTATTTTAACTTTCAGAGGATCTGAACCCAGAGCAATGGACATAGAAATCATTTGCCTGTCAGACTTTTTCAATTACCTGAGAGTTGGTATGGTATATTCTTCTAGAACAGTAATTATAGTTCTCAAGGGATAGGCAAAACACAGAGCTTTCCTTTCAGACAATGCTTGTTGCCTCAGGGGGGAACAATAAACATGCAGATATTCTTAGACAGACACTGCCACTCATGATAGCTGTTCCTAGATGTATAGTATCATAATGCTGAAGAATTGCATGATTATTTGTAAGGCTTTTATATATATATATATATATATATATATATATATATATATATATATCTGCCAGCAGCCTCTAAGTATAAAATAATCCAAAGACTATTAATTTTTCTTCATCTAAGGTAGTATTAGATATGATAGTTTTTGCCCAAACACTTTTAGATTGGCAGGTCTAGACTGAAGGTGAGAAGTGCAGTCTGCTAAAGGTTGCTGTCTTCTGGGTCAGAACTTCCCTACACATTGGGAAGTGCATAAGAAAAGCCAGCCAAGTGCTTGATGGTTCTCTGGTACCTTCCTACGTTCTCCCTGAGGATCAGCTAAATTTTCTCATGGTTGACTAGGAGCAAATGATCAAATATCTTAGCACAATTAATCATGGGCTCTGTCCAAGAGGAAATGTAAAAATGAAAGACTCAGCATCTAATGGAATCACCTTGATATAGGATGCTTACACGTGGGCAAGGCAAGCCTGGATGCTCAGTCTGGGGTGCCAGTCTATCAGTTCACTGGCCAGTGCAGATAAAACTTTGGTGCCAGAATAAGCCCGCACTCTTCCTCTGAATGTAACAGTGTGACCTGTCTACAGGAATCAGAGAGAGAAATGGAAATGGGCTGTCATTCCTTGTCACAGGCAACTGCTGTTCAGAAAGGAGAAAAAGAGGTTCTAAAGTGGAGGCAAAAGTGCATTCCTATTATAAATGTCATTTACTTAAACACCAGGCTCACTGAAAGGGTATTTTATTCATTTTCTTGCTTTTGAAAAATTAAAGGAATATGTCTGAGCGTTTCACCTCAATGATCACAGTGCAGAAAGCAAAGAAACAGAGGTCAGCCGTTAGTTGTCGGTTTTCCCATTACATTATACATCAGAAAATGAAACTCTCTGTGATTTACCATTTGTGTTGTTTATTGCTTTCATCCAGTTTTGGCAAATCCATTATTTTTTAAATAGTATTTAAACCCCAGAATCCTTAATTCTGTCAGAATGTAAATAAATTAGCAGAAATGATAACAAGATTGCTATGACTCCTAGTTCTGAAGGTGCTTTGAATACTGTTGGTACATCACGCTTTCAGACAGTATAATGGTCATTTTTGCAACTGATTCTTTAACAAGTATATTTTGGTTAAGGTCTTTGCTCTTTTAATAATATAAGAATCTGAGGAACTGATTATTAAGAAGAGATTGGACTGTGCACTTAGTCACATGGTCTGAACTTTTGGGTAGACCTGTGCGGTATCAAGAGTTGGACTTGATGATCCTTAAGGGTCCCTTCCAACTCAGGATATTCTATGATTCTATGATTCTATGATTTGAAATATCTTAGGTGGATATTACTAAAGGGATGACATTTTTCAGAGTCGTGTTTGATAGGCTTGGACTCCTTCACAGGAGTTTACACTTTTTCCATTCACAGATACCCACAGAATCGGTGATCCTAGAAACTTTATCCCCCTTAAAAATACTTGAATGACTCTGTTTTCAGGTTTGTCCTACGATTTTACTATGGTCAGCCAAGCCTCTGTATGACTAGAGCGAAGGAAGAATGAAAGGTCTCTTGCATCTTTTCTTAGAAGCAGTACATCTTCCTCTTCTTGTGACTTTATGTGTATGCCTGTGTGCAGGGCAGAAATGGTTTGAGGATGAATGCATGCTGGCAAAGGAAAGAGGGATTGTCTGGAGGCCCCTTGTGGCCTACATTTGTAAAAATGATGACAAAAATGAGGACAGACATGAAAAAAAAAAAAAAAAAAGATTCAGGTATTTTTAGGGACATGTAATTGCTCCACTCGCCCGTTCTGTGGGTACCTATGAATGAAAAGGTGTGGGATTAGGTTTTGAATATTCAGTATTTTAATTTTTTCACTATAAACTGTGGGTTTCACTATAACTCTGTGGGTTTTCTACTGATCTTCTTAGACAAAAGAGGAGAAGCAAACAATATATTAGAAGTCTGATGTGAAAAAAAAAAAAAAAAGATGAGCATAATGTAGTTCTCAAAACCCAGATATTTAATGCAGCATTAAACATCCTTGTTCAAAAGATGAGCTTTGGAACAGGTAAGGTTACTGTTTCCCATAGCTGAAAGGCAAGTAAGATAAAATTGGGAGTTTCTAAAAGAAATACAAAGAGCTGACAATCAAAACTCATCTGCATTGTCTAAACCCAGAGAATAAAATTAACTCAGTCTTGCCTGTCAGAAATACAGTAGATGGATTTTAGGTTAATTATTCTTAATTTATGATGTTTTTAACCACTGAGGACAGGTTTTTAGCTAATAAGAGCCTAATAACTTCACTTCCCAAGATCTCATCTCCCCATCAGGTAAGGCACCACAGGATAGATGTATGTGCTGTGGGAAAGAAACTAAGCTTATTACACGGATTGTTCATGAATTGGTCAGAGTAACCAGATGAACCTCTCATGATTTTTAAATGAAGGAGACTTACAGTTGCCTTTTTATTATTTTATTATTTAACTGTATGTGCCTGCAAGGTTCAGAAACTATTGGTAGTTTGAATTAAGTCCCATTTCAAAAGCCAAATCCTTAAAATCAAATCACTTTTTTTTTTTTTTTTTTTTTTTAATCAGGGGCAGATGAGTGTTGGCTGACAGTAAAATTGAGAGACAGAAATTTCTCAGTTACTTTGTAAAGTTTTTATGAACTCCTATGGAATTAAAATACATAGAAGTTGCACTAACTATATCTTTTATTTCTGAATACCAGAATCTTGTAAGAACCTACAAAATAACAGGTTATCAAGAAGTAACAACACTGTAAAATAAATTAAATCATTGTGGAAGAGCAAATCTAGTATGATGTATACTTGTTGATGTGACTAAGCGGCTTTTGAATGGTTGAAGAGAAGCCACTTTAGTTTACCTACAGTCAAGAACAATGGGAAAACTATATGTGTTTGTGCTATTATGAGTATAGTGAGTGAACAACTTTTGGTTTTGCATTGCTGACAGTTTCAAAGATAACAAAATGTTGTGAGTTGGATTTGCATTGCAATTGAAAATATCTGGTAGGATAAATGGAAAATAATATATTTTCAAATCAACTTTTTAAATTTTTGATGTTAGTTTTGATTATGAGATTCTTCAAATGTTTCTAATAATTTTGAAAACTTAAATTAAATGACATTGTGAATGCATATCATTTAGATAATGTCAGAACTAGAAGTAGTTGTCTGCCCCCTTGGCTTCATAGATATATATATATATGTATATTTTTTTTTATTAATTTACACCTCTACATTTTAGTGCTGTAAATCCGTGTTTTTTCCCCACTTCTCTCCTCTTTAAACTGTGCTCTTGGGCCTGTTTTAGTGTGTATGCATAACCAAGTTCCTTCACTTCAGCACAAATAAAAATAAACTCCTGGAGCCTTTCTTCACCCAGATAGATAGCTGTGTAACTGCATGCCTTTTCCTTGTATTTATCTGACTGTACATACCACTATCCAGAAAATACTCGCTACTTGTTTATGCTTATCTTCTCATATATCTTTTCATTATGTCAACCTGAGTCTTAAGATAAATATATTTTTTCTTTCTCAGAAACAATCTCCCATAGAGAGCTAGTTCTTTTAAGGGTTGTCCCTTTCAAGGTGACCCACTGCATGCAGACTCAGTGACTTTAATTTGTCTTTACCTTCCTCGGGCAAAGCAGAGATCACAATTCAGTAGTCTGCTGGCAAGAAAAAACAAACAGTGACAACCTCAAGCACTACAGCACTTAAAAAAAAAATCAGTGTATAAAAATAAGCAAGTTCATATTTATTTTATTGGCCTTTGGATTTTAGAACTTTTTGAGTCCATCTGGGTGATATTTTCAGACTCTGCCTTGAAACCAGAGGTTATATGCATATTTTGTTTAAAAGGAGCACAGCCTTCTTCCCTCAAAATTCTCATGCATTCTTGTGAATAAGAGACAAAAGATTAAAAAAAAAGAAAAAAAAATATAAAAAAGGTCACAAAATATATAAACGCTGAAAGATGATCCAGAGCAAATTTGGAATGTGCAACTTCCCTTGGCATGTATATCCCTTATCTATATCGAGGAGGGGGAAACAAAGACGGGACATATTTGCAGTCTTTTACTCAGTCTTTTTATTCTTACTTCTTCTCCAACAAAGGTGAGATAAAGGACAGTTTATCACAACAAATAATCTGTTACTACTACAAGCTTCACTTAGTTCAATCAGTGTCATATACAAAACATAAAGTGAAATTCCCATGTGCAGGTGCTGTTTATTCTCATTGTATGTCTTTTTTCATCGGGGAATTGTGTGACTTCAGTACTGAGCTATGAAATACATAAAGTCAGAGCAAGTAGAGATAGTGTTATAAAGGATAGCAAAATGTTTATTTTAAATAGATGAAAATTTCAAGAAAAAGACTGTTTGTTGTCCCATTGCAGGTACAACTGACTCTGAGAGGGTTACAGTAATGATACTTCTGCCTTTGCAAAATGGGGGCAGAAGGGGACTACAGAAAAGCTAAATTTCAAATCTCTTTAACCAATACAGTCTAGGAAAGCCAGCTTTCATAGTAGGATGGAAATATATAAACATTTCAAGGTGTGAAGTCCTGTAGTGTTTTAGAGATTAAATACTGTGAACAGACACAGCAGCTTTTTTAAAGCGAAGGGAGCATTCTGCTGTGCCAAACAACGTTAACATTTTCAACATTAGCTGAAGTGTAGCAGTGGAGAGACCCAATTCAAGTAAACTACTCACACATCAGCTGCTTTACATGTATGTTTCTTACATGGAGCAAGCGAGAAGTTCCAGCAGCTTTAATAATCAATCCCACAGCTCACTGAACAAAGCATACTTTCTGCAGATAGATTTTGTCATGTATTCTGTCAACTCCATCCTTTCCAGATTTGGCATATCACATAAGATCTCTTTATACTGTGGTGCTTAGCTGTAGTCTAAACTTCATTGAATTTCACTGAAAGCAATAGAATTGTGCTCTTTTACTTTCAATATGTATTTGGACCATTGATCTAATTTGGTGCATTCTATTTCATCATTCACTTCATGTACCAGCTTTCTGAGGCAAAACATTTCCATAGAGATGCCTGCACACACATATGGAAACTTAACATTAAAAAAAAATAAAAATAAAAAGTCAATCAAACTCCACATGATACAGAGTTGTACCTACGTAAAAATCACATAAGATGAAAACAGGAAAGCAGTTAAGGAGACTGACTTGACATATTTTCTCACTTGCCTCAGTAGCAGAAAGGACATTTTCTCAGGGCAGAGTCTGCGGCTCTGAATATAGCACTTAAAGCACTGTATACAGTTGAGGCATTTTGTGCTTTAAATAAACCTGAAGTGAAAAAGAAGCAAAAGGATATTTAGAGGAATGAATTAGGAAATGATAATTTAATGCAAATTTACAGGTAATGAAAAATAAGTGTAATTGCCTAAATACACACACACAGATGATCATCTTCCATATTTCAAAATTTTGTTTTGGAAGCTCTGGCTTTGTAGTATACCTTTGAGTTCCTCATTTTGATTTTTATTTATTTATTTATTTATTTTATCCTATACTAGCAAAGTGGTGAATCTGTAGCCACTATGTTAGTCTTATATGGCACAGTAATGGGGGGATATATAGGAAAGTACATATGAAAAATATTTGATAACCTAATACACTAAGACTACTTTGTTTCCAATATTTATTTATAAATCTGTGCTTGAAAAACACTTTATAAATCATATTACTGTGAATTTAAAAGAGATGCTAAAGAAGCCAGGAAGGGAAAAATAAAGCAGCTTTGATTTTTCTCTAAGTCTAGCTCAAAAACCCAAATCCTCTCAAGCTCCTGTGTATCTGTGTGTGTGTGAGTATGTGTGTTGGTTATCTATGATGTTGGTTTACCCAATGGCAGACATCATACAAATTTTACCCCTTTCCCCCTCCCCACCCCAATTAAAAAAAAAAGTTGGCAGAGCATATACAGTCACCTACAGTCACCCAGAGCAACAGAGGGGATTGTTCTAGAAGTGAGAAAGTTTCTGCTGGTATATACTGACTTGTCACTTCCCTTGGGAAATAAATACATCAATGCATTTACCGCCTTATGTGTAATCAAATATTCTTCCAGGCAAAGAGAAAAATAAGTGCTGCTCTCCTTCTTCCCTCTCCAGATTATATGCAAAAATGAAGTTAAACTCACTTTTCTTCTTTCAGCAATCTTGAAAATTAAAAGCAGTGTCCTGTAACTTGATTCAGTTAGAAACAACCTTCCTTATCTTTATTCAGGTGTGTCAAATCTAAGTTTATGGAAAATAATTCTTTGAGGGTGTTTTTGTGTGGATACATTTATTTGATTTTGACATGCAAAGTAATGAAAAATCAGTCACGGTGAGTCTGGATTCAGTGCATGACCTATGTGTGTGGGTAATGACAGTGCAGTGTAGGCATTGGTGCACAATCTGTACAACACGGTGCAGTCACCCACTGGTGAACAGCGTACCCATTGACTGCTCACTGCAGAGTACTTCTTGAATTCCACCAGAGGTGCAAAATGAGCTTTTCATTTCAACACGTTCCTCTGTAGTGAAGACTATTGCAGAGTCCAGTACTCTGACAACATCCTGGGACATTTGTCCCTTGGACTTTATTATTCCTGGCAAGGAGGAATTTAAGCAAAGGTGGTTTGTGACTTTCTCAGTATTGCCACATCAAATTTCCATCTGCTTTATTCCTGTAAAAGAAAGCACTTTAGTGCCACCCTAATGAATATACTTAACTATGAGTTCAACCTGGCTCTTCAGGTGTGCTTTATGGCATATGTACAGCTGTGCTGGAAGTGTTTTGCATTAGCTCAGTTATATTCTTTCCATATTGCTCTTTCTAAGGAAACTTTTGGTGGAATTTGGTGCATGTAAGTTGAGCAAAACACACAGGGGCTTTTTGTTGTTCTAAATTTCTGCTTTTTTCAAGTCATTGTCAGTAGTGCTGAAAATTAGTATGAAATACAATTTGTATTCTCTATTAAAATAAAAAATATTATGAAGGATCAATCTGAGCTTCAAAAGCTTCAAGGGGATTGTTGTTTGTTTTTTTTTTTAATGACAATTCTGTGTTTTCTTGATCAGAAATGTGTAACTAGCAGCCATTTTGTTATGCGCTTAGAGAAAAATAAAAAGCCTGGAAAAGGAGAAAACGGTTCTGTTTAGTGCCAATCATTTATACTTATGTTTCCTTCTGGTAATTCCTTTTTTGTCAGCTACTTCTGTTCCTGTTTGGAAATTTAGTTCAGTTAATTCGTGAAAGCAAAGATAGGGAAAAATAATTATAATAACTGTTATATTCAGGAGATAAATTTTGCCTTTCCAGTTAAAACTTGTTATTTGACAGTGTGTCTTAGTTCAGAGTGTTGCATCTTGAAAGCTCTACAGTCATTTTAGACCTTTGAAATCTCTTCATGAATACTTAATTCTGCATTTGTAGGAGAAGAGTCTGTGCTGGAGAGATCTGTAGTACTGTTCAATCTGTTGCCACTAGCTCTCAGTGCAGATTGTGCAAGGCTGCAGAATAAATTAGTATTATTTTGAAACACCGTTTGTCCACTGGAATGTCATCCTTTCAGATCCTTGCACAGAGCATATGAAATAGCACCAGATGCAGACAGTGATGTGTGTTCCACTATGGTTCTCCCAATTATCATCATGAAACTCTCCTGCCTGCATTGATGTTTTGTGAGAAGAACAGAGAACAGTGCTGGTTCTTGAATGCCTGTTTGTGATGGATGACATTTATTTTCATTTCTTTGTTTCTCTAAAAATGGAGTGAGTGGGCAGGAGGTAGGTATTTCTTTTTGTTGTTGTTGTTTTGGAGGAGAGATCCCAGAGCAGTGTGGTCCATCCACGTGGGAGTCTGAAGCATGGGCAGAGGGCAGGGAACTAGTGGAAAGTGCAGGGAGCAGACATGCCGCAGAAGTGCAGATGTGATGAAAAGAGAACTTCTGAGGGATCTAGAGAGGACTGTCCAGAGTGTGCTGCAACACAGATCCACTCGATCTGAAAGCAAGCCCAGAAAGAAGGAATTGCTTTCAAATATGTGAGAGCTGAAAGGAACGTACTTTATAAATCCACTTTATTTCTGTTGTTTTAGAGAAATACAAACTCTGTTTTTTTTTTTTTCTATTAAAAATATTTGGTGTAGTTTTAGTTCAAATACAAGCTTGCCTTACCATTTTAAAACCTGTTGGAGTTTTTTGGGTACTCTCTCCAATGTAAGGCAGTACCTTTTCATTATAAGTAGAGGGAGTACTTTACTTCAAAGGTCTGGTTGCCTTTGGCTCTTGTCACAACAGATTGAATTTTTTCAGAGTAGAAAATCATATTTATTTTGTTAAACAACCTCCCTGAATTACATGATACAAAAAAAAAAAATAAGTAAAAAAGGTTTCTGTAATCATTGAACTATAGGAGTTGGCAAATGTAAATCAAGAATGGCACAGACTCTGCCCCGAATATTTCTCTTCTCTTTTCTTCCTCATCTCTCTTTTGCTTTCACCTGTTTAGACTTTCAAAAAAAATAAATATATAAACAACAACAACAACAACAACAAACTAGTTAGCATGCAAGGTGTTGCACTTTTTGTCTGCTAGCAATAGCATCTTGAAGACCTTAATATGATTCTGTAAACTGTAAAAATAACCCGTAAAAGAGGAAAAAAAAATACAACGTTAAATTATTTTCTCCTTTTTATAACTTCCAACAAAATTAAGTTTGAGCCACCCAACCAGTGTATGGCACCTTTAATGTACTGAATGCCATGCTGTTTAGGCAAACCAGAACCCATAATAAAAACGATTCAATTAGAGAAGACAGTTAACCACTTTACCCTTAAGTGTAAATTGATATGTGAACTGAACTGAATGGAATTTTCCCACTGAGTTCAGTTGTGCTGGTATCGATAGAATGTTACTGGCTTGTGTACATCTTAAAAGTGAGGAAGTCTGACACATGCTGCAGCAATTCTGGCAAACGTTCCCTCTCAACCTCTTTTTTTTTTTTTAATTTTAAATTTCCTGAGGGTCCTAATTAATAAAGTCAGTAAGAAAAGCAATCACAGTCTATCTGCATCCCTAATGGACTTTCATTAGAAGGGAGGCCAACTTCTTGCCTGTTTCAGATCTTCACTTTTTTGGCCACAATATCAGGCTTGGATCTGAAGCCTTTTTTCTTTCAGGATTTCTGTAATAATTATTTTCTTGCCAGGCAAGCCCATTTTCTAAATTTCATACTGAGGTAGCCTCTCTAAAATAACCTTTTCTTCAGGTTCAGGAGTCTTGAATTCCAACCAAACATCTAGCTTCTTATCGAAAACATCTGTGAGAAGCACACACACGCACACACATAAATGAATAAATAAATAAATAAAAACAATATATTTACATAAAATACCTTCTATACATACCTATAAAATAGCAATTAATCAGCAGAGGTCAAGTACAACCTTGAGGTTGTCCCTGTGAGAATGGCTTATTTAAAACCTCTCAGTGATTAAAATATAAGAAATACCTAGTTCTTATTTTGGCATTTGTTCAAGTAGACTTAAAAACCTTTTCAAGGTTGTAAACTTGACTAGCTGTATTTTACAGATGGGAGGAGAAGGAAGCAACTTCACTTCACTGAAGAAACCAATAGTAAAGTCACATTTAGAAATTCAGGCCTCCAGGCTTCCTGTCAGTACTCTCTAGATCCCACTTACAGTCAAATAACATAAAATGAAAGTTGTCTCAATGCCTGTTCTAGATGAGATATTATTAGGGTCATAGATTTACAGAGGTTTGTGTCCTTTGACTTTTAAACACAAGTGCCACAATTTGTTCTAGGTGCATATTATAATAGCGGTAACACTAAAACATGGGAAATAGGTAGAAATAGATGGTGGTTGTGGCAAAGACATTTGGGTGGAAGATTTGGGCTCTTGTTCTCACTTTGTTAAGCATCAAAAGACTTGAAAATCAGCATAGAAGAAAATGTGGTGACTAATACTTTCCTAATAAGACTATATGACATTCCTGACTAATTCTAATGTGAAAGAGAGAGGTCTCCACATTCAATGTTTTCCAGCAGACCTTATCTGAATTAGTGTTCAATTTAAGTTCAGCCATTGTTTTGAGAATGAAGAGTGCATATCAGGACACTCCTGCCCCAAAACTAAGCAGTAAAGAAGTGAACGTTATCAGATGGGATAAAATATTAGATGTTAATCTTGTAGTCAGACTGGGTTCTCAGCATAAATTGAACAAGTCACATTCAGAGTATCAGGCACAACACAGCACACAGCCAATTGTTGGCAGCCTGTTGGGCTGCATCTCTCGAGAATAAGATCAAGTACCCAGAATTGAAAGGGAGAGAAAGATAATTTGCTATGGAAGTCTTAAAACTGTATTCAATTTAGGCTCTGCTTAACCTCCAGGACCTTTATGAAGACAAGAGTCACAGAAAGTCAGAAAGGAGTGAACAAAGATAGATGGGAAAGGAAGGATAACTAGGTCAAAATAGGAGATGAGAGAAAATGACTAGGGTATTAGTATAAAGTAGAGGAAGGATGGCACAAGTGAAAGAGAGGACCATTTTTTGCTAGGGCAGACGTGGAAGGAATCATCTTTCAGAAGTTTTTCATCATCCAGCAGTATCTAAGCCAGGTACCTTCCTCATCCCATTTTGTCTCTTGCTCGTGCACCCCTCATGTGCTCTTCATATGGTAGTGTAGCAAGATACAGAAGGTAGTATATTTTGCCTAAAGAAATCTTTTTTTTTTTTTTTTTTTTTTTTTTTTTTTTTTTTTTTTTTTGCGGGGCTGAGACATTAGTTTGCCCCATGCTGCAAGCCAGGCACCGGGAGCTGCAGCCATGGCAGGTCTATGAACCATGCAGGGATTTGGGCTCAGTGTGGCCTCTGTGCAGGAGTGGCAGTGAGTCAGGGCTCTCGTAGCAGCGGGATGCTGGGGCAGTTCTCAGAGGTACAACCCAGAAGTGGAAAGAAAACAGAAACTGGCTGCTATGTGAGCCATTCAGGGTGTCCATCCATACCTGTGCTGTGTCATTTCTTGCAGCTCAAGTGCTGTCATAGTTCAAACCATCTTCATTACTTTGCTGTTTTCCTCTGGATGGACCATTTAAAAAAATTAAAAAATCTGCTTTTTGAGACAAGACAAGAACATACAGTATTTAAGGTCACTGTATTTAAAAGCTCTATTTTCATTATTGTTCTCTTTTAGTACTCTGAATTCTTCAGACCTTAATAATATTGTTGGGCTTTTCGACTACTGTTGTACACTGAACAAGTGGTTTTGTTGAACTGTCCAAAATACTTTCCACATCTTTTTCTTTGAATAGGCGCACTTAATTTAGAACCCATTTATACATCGGGGTAATTCACCTTATTTCATACAATGTGCATTGCCTCTTGTCTACACTGAATTTTATCTGTTGAGCTTCTTAAACAAGTAACTTTGTCCAGCTTTTCTGAAGTTCCCCCTGGCCTTCTCTAATCTTGAGTAACCTGTGTCATTTTGACTGTAAGTTTTAAAGGTTCCATTAATACTTTAAATAGTTTTTAATTTTTTGTTTTGTTTTGGGATTGGCAAGGCAGTATCAGAGGTACATTGAGAATACCTTTGTTCAGCAGAGCTGCAGTAATTGCTTCTGTCTCTTGTAGCTTGAGGAAAGTGAAATAAAGTGAAAATACCCATTCATAACAAGAAAATGTAAAGTCAAATAGGCACAAAGTTTTTAATATTTAATTTTCCACATTATAAAGTAGACTTCTTCTTTGCCTCCCCATAAATACAGAAATGGATAGGATTAATTAAACATTAAACCATTAATCTTCCTAAAAGAAAAGTCCTTGTTGGTCATGTTTAATATAATTTATTCCCAAGGTGATCTTCCCCCTATCTGAATTTCCACCATCACTGGTTTAAAAATAATTAATAATAAATAAATATTTTGTTATCATATTGTTCCTATCTTTTTACTGGAGCAGAAGGAGTATTATTTGGTAAATCTTCTTTTAATTAAATAATTGACTGGAGGACTGATTGCATAATGGAAATGTGTGACATTCAGTGCAGCCACTGATTTAGAAATGAGACAGTGAGTCTGTGGAGAAAAAAGGGTTTCTAGGCCCATAGGCTCTGGTGAAGAAGCATATTTACTTTCTAGGCTGTTTGCCTTCTAGGAAAGTAGGAGGAGCAGGGAATGAAGCCAACAGAATGGGGCCACTAGCATTTTTAGCTGATTATATGCAACATCAAGAAGGTACTATTTGTATCTGTGGGATATTACTATCGGCTGACAGAAACAGGAAACAGGAAACATATGAAGTAAACTCAACAAAGCAAAAATATGCCATCAAGGAAGAAAATATACACCAGAGAACTGCTTTTATATATATATATATATACATATATATATATAAATATATGTATATTATATATATATAATATATATATATGTAAAAGTAAGTCATGCTTGCTTAAATTACTTAAGGATTCCATTCTGTAACCATGAGCATATGAACATAACTATTGCATTGGCAGTATGTATTCTTTAATTTATCTCTATTCCTAGCTTTGTTACTTTGTTGAATATGTTGGGGCTAAATGGATATTTCTGGTCAACATTATAAATGTAATAGCACTAAGCAAAAATAATAGTTACTAACATATTTTAAAAATATAATGGGAAGAAGTAAATAGTCTTTATAGACCTTTTATAGCCATATAAAATGGGGGAGGGGGAGGGGGAGGAGGGGGGGGACAGGAAATGAGGGCAGGATATATGTCCGTGTAGTGTATTTCCTAATGTGATATTGGCAAATAATGAATTGTCAGGAACTCTCTGAACATGGGGAGATAGGAAACTTTAAGAAACAGTCTGAATATTTTTACCTATTTTGAGACTCCCTTTATTCCTCCATGGACAGAAAAAGAATTCTAATCCATTAACTCAGACTTTACCTACTCTCTTTTGAGCAATAACTCTACAATTTTTAGCATTTTCTTTTAATCTCACAATGGTATATTTACTATCTTAGTTCATAGGTTAATGGCACAATGAGTCCCAAAGGAAGAGAAGGGAGACCTATTGCTACTCAGATGCAGAAGATCTTCTCACAGCAACATCTATCAGTATCTTTCTAAAAGGAAACCAAAAGAAGAGTGGACAAATGATACAAAGTCAGGATGCAAATGTCAGTGGGAGAGGAAGTGAATATGAGACTGTGGCCCAGTCAGTGCTATGAGTACAAAAATTCAATCTAAGGTAGGGCCTTTCTACCTCCGGACTGCCATAACTTTGATTAACCTTGCAGTGTTTCAGCACAGGGTCATGCTATCCCATTGACACTTTTCCTTTGAGATGTCAGTCACATTTCAATGACTTTCCAGTGTGGGCTTGTAAGTTCTGTCTCTTCATTGACTTTGAATGAGACAGGTTGCTTATGAATGCAGCTTGGAGTGTCACTCAGATATTCTTGCACTGTGTTATCTTTGATTGACATGTCTGGAGTGGTGGAAAAATTCAGGGTATCTAACTGCCCCTGTTTTGACAGTGAGGACCCTCTTTTTTTTTTCTTTTTATTGTTATTTTTTTTTTTAATTCTTGAGACTCTTGCCCTTCTGAAGATAATAAAATTTGGTATTGAGTTTCTTTTTTATTATTTTTTTCTTTTGTATTAACAAGCAAAGAAGAGTCCTGTCCTGCAGATGTAGTGACTTAGCACAGGTTTTCACAGCATGAAAAGTGTAGGCTTTACTAATGGAAGATAATATGTTAATGATAACAGAGAAAGTACAGGTTCAGAAAAGGACATAAAAGAATTTCCTATTGGTTCAAGGTAGATAGTTTTATTTTATGTCTGTCTTGTGTAATTCGTAAGGGTTAGGTCCAAAGCTCTTTTAAAAGGACCAGAAAGAAGGGGGAAAAAAATCTAGTTTTCTAGTGTTTATTATTATCAACATAAACTGTAGCTGCTTCTGTGGAAGTTTCACTATGTAGTAGAATGCTGTGTCCCAGAACAGTGATTGTTCCAAGGCAGTGTTATTCAATAAGCTGATTTATAACATATGACTCCAGTTATAATCCAAGAGTTGCTCCATTTATTTTAAACAAAATAAATATTTCTCTGCTGTATCCACTTGAAGTTTATAATCTTGTTTTCAGGAGTGCCCTGGCTCACATAACAGACTTACCCCCCTTCCAGTGCTAACAGAAAATTCAGGGTCTGTGGTGGAGGATGGGAAAACTGTAATATAAAATAGTTCATATTTGTTTCATGGTATTTCATAAATCTGGTTCCCAGGCAGTGAAGGAAAATGAATAAGAAGCATTTTTTTTTTTTTTTAGCTACTACTATAGCTTTCTTGCTCAGCTGAATGGAAAGCAGTATACAAAAACCAGTTACTGCTGGAAACCAAATGCAAAACAATAGCAAACAGAAACTTCTTTAATAAGCATAATCTGTAGTCAGTGAAAGGCAAAGACATCATTAAATTCACAACAGAACTTATTTTTCTACTGTAAACCATAGAGGAAGCAGTCATGCTGAGATGCAAATAAAGAACCAAGGACTGTATCCTGAGTAATGCCGTGCCAAATTTTTGCATGTATGTCCATTTGTGAGGCTGAATCCTGAAACTTGATTAGATCTTTAGGCACCCATTCAGTGCAAAGGGAAAGTACTCTGGGGTGGAATCCACAAAATTTACTGTGATGAGGAGAGGGCTACTTAAGTAAGCTAATAGCAGTGAAAAGGGGATCGGCACATGTTGTCGATCATCATATACAGTTACATCAGCAGGAATAAAAAACGAAAACAACAAAACAAAAAAAATCATAGCTCATAGTCTCATGGCTACAGCACTTGGCAATGGGAGTTGGAATACTCTTGAAAGGCAATTGAAATTAATCCTCTCAAAAGTTACATGAGTGCTTGAACTACTGGATGAGTGGGACCAGTGGTTCTTTCAGCAGACAGTTTTTTTTTTTAAGTGGTACTTACAGTGGTACTTTGTAGAAACCTCAATTTGCTACAGGTGCACAAGAGTGCCTATAAGATCAAGCCCTCAGAAAAAGGAGGCAGAAGAACATCTAGCTTATTGATCCTGATATGGCTTAAGTCTGCTGTAGGTATGAAACTCTTCATCTCTGTTGAAACTTAGACTCTTCCTTATGTGTGCAGAAGCAGGACCTTAGATGTGTGAAAATCTTTAGTGTACAAAGTGTGGAGAGTCTGACCTTGGCATTGCCAGATGCCCATCCAGCTCTCTCATTCCCCCTCCTCAACAGGTCAGGGGAGAAAATAAGATGAAAAATATTGTGGGTGGAGGTAAAGCTAGCGAGATCACTTACCAATCATTTTCAAGGCCAAAAAAGACTTAACTTGGAGAAAATTAATTTACTGTCAACTAAAATAAAGTTGGATGGTGAAAAACAAAAACAAATTAAACCACAAGCTTTCTCCCATGCCCAAACAGTGCAGGAGGGGATGGGGAACAGGGTCTTGGGGTTGCATAGAGTACCTCCTCCTCTTCCACTTCCTCCTCCTCCTCCTCCTCCTCCCTCCTTCTCCTACTCTTTTTCCTTCTCCTTCTGCTAACTTTGGGGTTTGCAGGGCTGTTTCTCACACTTTTTTTTTTCTTTTTTTCCCCTCTCTCCTCTCGTCTGGTTTTGCCCTTTCTTAAAAATGCTTTCACCAAGGTGATGGCTGCTGGGCCTAGTTGTGTCCTGTGGTGGGGCCCCAGCCTCCTCCTCACAGAGGAGCCCTGGAATCCCCCACTGCTAAAACATGGGTGCCTAACCCCAATACACTAGGATGTGGCACATGAGAAATTTAGCTTGATTCACAGATACTGTAGCAACAGAATTTTCACAATTGATATTTTAGGTAGCCATGAAAAATCATCTGTGTTCCATCTTGGTATCAGGAGAATCCCAGGTTGAATTTGTAAGAAATAAGGAAACATTTTTTTTCGTTAACTTGCCTTTAACTTACTATAAGATGTCAGACTAATCATTTAACAATTCTATTCAGTAGTTCCTCTTCCCTTTCTCTCTATATTTTTTCTAATACCAATCACCAAAAGTTTATGAATCCCAATTAATGTTTGTAGTAGCTTTAGGAACTTTGGCAGAACTAGTCAGTTCAAATCTGTGCAAAAACTAGTGCTTCAGTTGGAAACTATACCTTCTTCTTCTAATGCATATTGCAAGCAGATATTAGATTTTATTATGTGGCACACAATACCAATATTAAGTTTACTATGCTTTTTCTGTTTCTAGCTTATACACAAAGAAAATGAAAGCTGATCTATGAAAATCTAACGAGTACATGTATACATTAGTCTATTGACTGTGAAAAACAGATAGGTGCATTTCTAAAAAACTAGATGCCTTTGCTAGTAATAATTTTTATGCTAGTAATAATTTTAATTATTATTTTTTTTAATTTCATTTCTGTTAGTAGTTACACATAATTGTTAACACTCTGATACCTCTTCAAATGATTTTGAGAGTGTTAACATGTTTTCCTCAAAGGTAGAGGTTTCTAATACCTTGTAAGTAGTTTCTTTTTATTCATTTATTTGTATATAATATATTGTATATAACACTAGTGCAAAAGATGTGTATATGTGTACATATATATATATATGATATATATATAGTATAATATGTATATCATTATTCTGTCAATGGCAACATAATGGCCACCCTAGTGATAGGAGCTAATATGCTCAAGAAGAGACCTTCTTAAAACATACTGAAACTCCACGTGATACTGACTTCATTCTTCATTCACCTGTCTTGAAATCTAGCAGAGCCGAAACAAAAAAAAATCGTATTTCCCAGTGGACAGTCATGAGCAAAAAGACAGAAAGCTGTGACATGACTTAAGATATCACACTGGGGGGTCATTGTCTAACTGCAGAGCTCTGTATATTATCACAATAAATGGCTGTGGAAAGTCTTTTAGTTATCTAGAAGAGGTGTTCAGAACCAATTTTCTAATGTATGAGTCTAATATGTGCTTTAATATTAGATGTCTACTGAACTATTTCTCCTGATCTCAGTGCCTGTATTTTTATGCAGTTACTGACAAGGTTTAAGGTGGGTAAAATTAAGCAGGCAGGATCTCTCTTTGGGTCTGTGAAGGTGTGTAACTTCTCTTCATTGCTTAGCTAATTTGCTCATAAAAGCAACTTAACATAATTTAGAAAGTTTGCTTTGCCAAATACTCATGATATAGGTATAAATAAGTTATTAAGTTAGATAGGCTGAGTGCTAAGGGTATATGGATTACATTTACCTAGTGTAGTCAAATATGCAGTGAATACTAAGCAGGGAAAAAGCTAAAGGGGGACTAGATTTCTGTATTCATTTGTGAGTGGGAATAAAAATTTGCACTTTTTATTAGTCAAAATTTGCTAGGACACTAACCTCTTAGAATTATACAATTTCACCAGGAGATTTAGTGAATTTCAGGGTGAATAGAAGAAAGATGTTAGAAGGCAGCCAGTACTTTTTGTTCTCTGCAGCTCTCTACTTTCTACCAGTCTGACTGAATCTACCTAAATGACTAAATGACAGTGTTTCAGCCATCCCTGTTGGGAGATCTTCATAATCTGACAGACTTGGTGTCATTAGGAAGTCTTCCCTAATATTTTGCCAGCAGGGCTCTACTGAAGCTTTTAGGGTAGTGCTATAGCTGTGGAACTGTTGAACCATGCAACACGCAAGCAGTGGCAAGGTGGTATGTCTTTCTGGGATAATGACAACAAACACTTCCTGATGACTTTGGAAATGAGTGGACAGAAATAACTATTTTATTTTTGTTTTATTCTACATGACTGTATTCAAGTGCTCTTTGACCACCGGATATTATCTCTGAATTGATGGCTCTGGAACACTCACCTACTTTCTCGAAGACTGTCTGTTTGTCCTTCTCTTCTGAATAGAGCCATGCTGCAGTGGTGAAATATTAGTGTTACTATTAAGTTTAGATTTTCTTAGTTTAATTCCACTTTGCTTCACTGTATAGGGTATATACATCATACACGAATGTCTCCCTGAAAAAGTGGGAAACACTCATCATTTTGATTCCCATCAAGCAAAATGGGTTCAGCCCAATTTGTCCCAGTTCAGAGTATGTGCCCTACCCTGACAGATGGAGCAGCAACAACTATTTGAGTGCAGTGCCAGATTTATTAGGTGTGATCCAGAAGTGCTGATTATCAAAACCCTGTCAAGCCCCCTTTATAGATTTAGATGGAGTAGAGAAGGAGGCATGCATTTCTGAGAAAGCAGAAGAATGGATTTAATGCTCAGATTAGACATATGACCGAGTTTCACAGACTTTATGGTTGCTTCACATCCTCTGCAGTGAAGTAGCTGACTGTGTGAGTACTCCTAGCCAGTGGTAATTAAAGTGTAATTAGACATGATCCATTGATGTAGCTCAGCTCATGTGTGGTATGTCTCTGTACCAAGGTCATTTGTGTATGTGTCTAAGACAACTTAGATAAGCAAAAAGTAGTGATTTGAAACAGAAGGATGGGCTATTTACGTTAGGTGTTTAGAAAAACTTCTCAGTGGCAAAGATAGTTAAACATCAGAACTGTTTTGTGATACTGCTGTCACTGCAGATCTGGAAGACATGAGCGTATTACAGATAGGAAGAATTGCTTTCTTATGGGTGGAGGCAACTTTCAGTGCTAGGATTTAAAAAAAAAAACCAAAAAACACACACACAAAAAAACTTGCTTGCCCTAAGCCATTTAGCAGCAGTTTTATCAAAAGTCTGTGTTTGAGGAGGGTACCTAGTCTTGGTTTCTCAAATTCTGCTGTTCATTTGAACAGAATATTTAGTCCACAGTTTTTGTTTATGATTTTTTTTTAATCTCTCTGACAATGTTTATATTTCTATCCTATATACACATAGCTCCTTCTGAGTTCTATTTGTTACTTGGACTTTTCCTATGCAAATTCTGAGCTAGGCTAGATTTGCTAAAATTGTGGTTGCACAAAGAACAATGAAGACAAGATATGTCTTCATATAATCTTCAAGCGTAATAAAATTATTTGCCTTCAATATTTAAAAAATGTAGGAGAAAGTATATTTTCCATATTATAAGCTGCAGCTGTCATTCCTGCATCTTTATGCACATGTGCCTCTGGAGAAAATAGCTGTGAGGAAGCTATTCACTTCCACTTCCTTGTGGAAGTCCCTGTTCTGGGTGGAGTGTCATTGCCACAGTCACTCCTTGCATGATTCTAGCCATGAATGTACTTTGTGGCAAATAGTCTTAATTTCAACAGCATGTGCTTTTTATTAATTTTACTTCATTGTATATTTTCACTTTAATTTCATTTGAACTTTATTTTCCCACAGAAAAGTTATATAGAAACTAGAAAATAAATTAAAAAGAATTGCTGACACACTAGGAGACACACAGCTCAATAACTCATTAAGGTTTAGAGATGCTTATTACATATATTCTCAATTTTCATTCACAACATGCGAAGTGCAAACTCTCCATCTCTCCTTTGACTGTGCACTGTTGGTAAAATGGATTACATTTTTTCCTTGCACAGGATATATTGACTATTAAGATCCATGAAAATAAACACAATAAAAAATCTAATGAAATGTTATGGTATAGAATAAGTAGTTGCTTTTAAGGTCTTACTGTTTGAGCTGCATTAATTGTACAAGTTACAGAGTTTAATATTTTTGGAGGAAAAAAATAGGAATTTGCTTGAATTATTCATGTTTTGAAAATGGCCTGTATGACCGCTATTTTCATAACTCATTTTTACTGCAAGTTTAACACATACCAAAACTCCCACTGAATTGAGAAATTAGGATAGTTATGATTTTAGCTAAAGTATTTTCATGCTTTCTTTTAAAGAAAAATATTCCTTATTGTTAATATACCGCACAATGCCATGATTGGGAAAATGCAGACCTATGAAATCATGTAATGTTTTCCTTCAATTCAGTAGGTTATAACAATTTATCCTTTTTAGCATGAACTAGATAGCTCTTAAAAGATTTTTAATCTCCCTTTCTCTTCAGTGCAGGAAAAACCTAGACCCCACAAAAATGACTCTTTCATAACAGATGATGTGGAAACTAACAACAAAAGGAACAGTGTTAAGCCTGGGGTACTTTTTCTGATTTTGGTCTGTAGGAGGGGAGAAACAGAAAATAAAGCTATCCTCTCAGTATTGTCTTTATTCTCCCTCTTAGGGCCACATGGAAATCAATTGATAAAGGGTCTTGTGCACCTTGGATGCAAAAAGGGAGTAAAAGTTGAAGATTTTTGTCTTCAGGGCCCCAAGTTGCCTATGCATGCAGATTAGCTTGGATCTTGGTTCATGTTTCTCACAGTCTGAATCCTAACACAGTTAGCAGCTGGAACCCTAATATCCTCCTTGGAAGATATTAAGCTAGATCCATATTTATTCAGCACCTTTTCAGGAATCAAATTTATGCAATCAAAAAGGATAATTTACTTGCAGCTTGCTGCTCCTCTATTACAGCAGCAATGTTTTTGTCCCTGAGTACAGCCAAATTAATAATTTCTTGATATATGCCAGGTTATATTGCTCTTTCCTGACCAAATAAACTAATTTAAATATGTTGCTTGTACTACACTTGGAGGCTGACCCTAGTAAATTGTGGTGACATCCAGAAAATTACTCATTAGGAAAAGGTATTTAGAATAAATGAGCTGTAGATTGAACGAGAAAATGTGCTATAAATCTCATCTTTTATGTGTTTGATTTAATTTACAGTCCCGGTTCTGGTCCATCTTCATCTGGATATTGCTTTATTCTTAAAAGGATTTAGAACAAAATGCGCATCCACCTAGCATGGTATTTTGAATATTCTCTTACCTTTGACAGACCCTCAGATTTAAGGAAGCAAGAAAAGCATGTTTGCCCTAATGATTTTTTTTTTTTAATCAGAAGAAAACCATCAATTCCTAATGAAAAACTGCTAAACACAAAAAAAAAATAAATCGTGCCGTATGGCAATTATGCCAAAAGACTGAATTTATTACCAAATAAAACTGTTGGCTTGTGCATTTCACAGTTTTCTCCATTCACAACCAGTGTGTTTTTAGAGGTTTTCTGTAGGGTTAGTTGCCCAGACTTCTGCAAAAACAACAGTTTGTCCTTATTGCAGTAGGTGTTAGGAAATCAAATCCAACTGGAGCACCGAATGAAATTACAGACTGGTTTTGTCCCAGCTGCATGACACATGCCAAGAGCTGATTTTTCAGTGCAGACATTTAAACAAATGAATACAAAATTATATTTGTTCTCTTACTGAATGAATTATCCTTCTTGTGTTTTTCATATTTCTATGTGCTATATAATATTTCAGCAAATACACTTTTCATTTTCACCTCAGTGAAAATGCTTTTGCACATCACTTTTTCATTTAATAAGTAGTCCCTTAAAGAAGAAAATAACAGCCAATGTAAAGCTCAATTTGATTTTCCAAATCAAATCAAGTAAACTTTGATAACAAATAGATATTTCTGTCTAACAGACTTATTGCATTAGAGCTAGTCAGATAATAGCCATAATGACTTACAACAGCTTCACATGTGACCTGTTTCATTGTTGCTGTTGCGCTGTTGTTTTGTCAAATGTCATTATTTAAAAATAAATAAATAAAATGTGGGATTCTGGAGTGTTTCACTCACTAGCAGTACAGAAAATTCATGTGCAATTTCTTCTAATACACCCTGGTCTCAGAGAGCCTTCTAATGAATACTCACCTCTCAATATGATTTTTAACGTTTAAAAATATGTGTTTAATATCTGAACTTTTTTTTTTTGCCATCAATTTACTTTATTATCTACAATTTTAATTAGGTCATATTATGCAAAGTATTTCCCTTCTTCCTCCCCCTCTCACCTACTGCAGCTATTCATCTATGAAAGTGGACGTTTGCATTATCAGCTCTGATCAGATTTCTTCTCTGTGAGTCTGTGATGCAGTTAGTATGCATTTAGCATGCATATTTAGGCAACATTTGTACAGACCTTTTTATGTAGCTTGCATCCAAATTGTAAAATGACTTTTTTTTTTTTTTTGGTGCAAGCACCTACTAAATGAACTTTCTCGGTGTGTTCAGCAGTGCTTACTACATTCAAATTTTATTGCCAAAAAGAGGGTGAAGGGATAAATTTGAAGACGTGTGATCCCCTCACTTCCACTTGGCCACGCAGTGTGACTCTCACAATTAAGTTGGCAGAGATCCTTGAGATGTGAAAGGGAATCCTTTAGCAAGGACAATGGTGTTTTTATTTGGCAGTAAGAAAAGATGCAAGGGAATACAATTAAGCTCCATACTCTTGCACTGAATGGCTTAATTCAGCTATGCTCGTTCACCAATATTTCACTCCTGTTGCTGTGATTGGCATGGAAGGGAATACAGGAAAATTAAACCACAGAAGCTCTCTTCACAGGGACAACTTACTTATCTATAACCTGTCAAATTCACCAACAGCTAACATCAGTATATGAAACTGTTTCTGAACATATTCATACAGCTTGTTTGGCAGATCAGTTCTGTGTATGGAACTAATCTTTGAATCTCGTCCCTCTGTCTCGGCCTCTCCTGATTTGCCTTCTTTGGCATCTAATGTAAAGGAAATAGTATAATGTGAATTTGTGAATGATATTTTCAGCAAGTTCATGCTGATATAGAATTTCCCTGAGAGGCAACATTAATAATGGGTTGGCACAACACATTTGCTGGAGTGGATTTGATGCCTTGATTGAGTTTCCGTGGTGCGTTTGTTGTTGCTTTGGGGAACGTGTGGATATTGGGTTCAACAGACCATAGAATTTTGAATTAACCTCTCTTTTTCTCTTCATGAATATAATGGCTTCACAATATGTTCTTGCCTGGCCTTTTATTTAAGAGAAAGAAGAGAAGCTTTAATTAAAAAAAAACAAAAAAACATTTTTGAGTGCATTGTGAGGAAAAGTAAATATACATAAGAAAACATTGACTCATAAGAATCTCTTAGGCTACTTTCCCTCAAGAGCATCCTACACTGATTCACTATAAAATATTCAGTTCAGCCCTGAAGTGTAAAAGACGAAAACCATTAGCACTAAGTTCAGAAATGGCAGCTTCAGTTACACACTTTGTTTTGGAGAAGCCTGTGATGAATTTGAGAGACTCCTGGATGATTTTCAAGAGTCTTGTTAAACCCTGTCAGCAGTCTCATTTTAGGTAAATATCTCTTTTTCTTGCAGTTGTAATTGAATAATGCAATTTTACAAGAAAAATTGGGGGGGGGGGGGAAGGAAAAAAAATATATATATATTTTTTTCTTCATTCCCTGATGCTGTGTTCAAATAATCTTCTGTTTGCTTTTTTAGTCAACTAGAAATTTGCTATGAGGGTCTCAAAACACCAGAGGAACAATCTGATCTTTGCCTTATTTCCAAATCCGAAGATTTTTGTGTGTGTGAGCTACACATTCAAATGGGGGAGAGGATAGTGGGTAACAGAAAACAATAATTAGAGCTATATCTGTATTGCAAGGTGAAAAATGTGCTCAGGGTTAACTTAAGGGAAAGCTGATATAAAAATACTAATACGATGATTTGTAAACTGAGGTATAGAGTGAGCTTGAAATCTGTGTTATTTTAAAATGACATACCTGCCAAAGTACGTAACCTTCCTTACATACTCCTACTCCTACTCCTTAGGTTGTTACATTACAAAGAATGTAAAGCTTTACATTTGCTCTATCTTCAATATTTCACCATATGTTTACTCTTTAAGACCTGTTTGTTTATCAAGAAGGATGTTTGTTATTTTAATTCACTAGGCATCTACTTCAGATCAATCTCATATTATTTTGGTTGTTCATCTCACAAGCATATGTTTATATCTAAGCTTTTAATTCAAAACAATAATCAAAAATAGTCTGGAAAAATATGATTACTAAAGGTTTTGGTTTTATTTTAGAGGAAACATGATATGAACTGTTTTTTCAAGTTTACTAATTTTACCTTATCTTAACAGCAATCCATTGATATATTCCTGAACGCTCTTTCTAAGTAAGTGCTGGCCATGATTACAAAAATGAATAAAGCTATTGCATACTTTAGCAATTTGTTTCCTGAGATCCTTGTTCAAAGTTGTGTAGGTTTTAGAAAGCAAATTAATTCTGAGAAAGTTAAATTAACCCTAGGGAAAGTCTGTCTGTATTTCAGACTTGCAGTAAATAATTTACGTGGAATTTATTTGCTTTAGAAATTAGCTCAACAGATACTGACCATCCTTTAGCTCTTAAGATAAGAGTGTTTAAGGCTTTAAATGTTTTCATTTCCTGACAGACACACCAAAAAGTGCAAATTTCTTCCTTTTGATTATAATTCACTACAGCAATCAAAAAAAAAAAAAAAAAGGCATTTCATAGGTTATTGTATGAAAGGGGAATTTTTTTATTTTTCAAATTTTCTTGTTCTCACTATTTTAGCTCCACGTTTGCTAACAACAAGAAACACAAGCTTTAAGTGCATAAAGCACAGGGTGAAGCTTGAAAGCCTGAAGGAGTAGGGGACACTGTTGTTTTATTGTCAACTGACTTAACATTGTGATAGAAACACAGAATTGTAAAATCATATCATAGTTTGGGTTGGAAGGAACCTTAAAGATCATCTAGTTCCAAAACCCCCTGCCATGGGCAGGGACACCTTCCACTAGACCAGTTCACTCAAAGTCCCATTCAACTGGCCTTGATGGGATGGGGCATTCACAACTTCTCTTGGCAACCTGTTCCAGTGCCTCATGACTGTCATGGTGAAAAATTTCTTTCTAATAGCTAAGCTAAATCTACCCTCTTCTAGTTTAAAGCCATTGCACCTTGTCCTATTAGTACACTCCCTGAAAAAGAGTCCCCCTCCAGCTTTCTTGCAGGCCCCCTGTAGGTACTAGAAGGCTGCTATAAGGTCTCCCCAGAGCATGCTCTTCTCTAGACTGAACTTCCCCATCTCTCTCAGCTTTTCTTCATAGGAAAGGTGCTCCAACCCTCTGATCATCTTTGTGGCCCTCCTCTGGACTTGTTCTAATAGGTCCTTGTGCTGGGGGCCCCAAAGCTGAATGCAGTGCTCCAGGTGGGATCTCACGAGAGCAAAGTAGAGAGGGAGAATCACCTCCCTCCTGCTGGACACACTTCTTTTCATGCAGCCCAAGATACAGTTGGCTTTCTGGGCTGCAAATGCACATTGCTGGCTTTTGTTGGGTTTTTGTCCACCAACACCTCCAAGTCCTTTTCCTCAGGGCTGCTCTCCATCCATCCTCCACCCAGCCTGTATTTGCGCTTGGGATTGCCCCAACCCAGGTCCAGGACCTTGTACTTTGGCCTGTCAGATGTTGGCTTATGAGATAAACAACCAGGCATTCCTGCTCTTTTTGCTCTTGCCTTTGCTTATTCCATCTCCACAGATAAGAGTCAAAATTGGTTAATAAATGATAGTGCCCGTTGCTCTAAGGTGGGTACAGAGAACTGAGAATCCCAGTAATGCTGTAAAGTGATATGAAGCATTTCTTTAAAACTGTTCTTCCCACTATTTTTATCTCTACTGGGCTCAGCTGTAAAAGTGACAGGGAAATTTTAGCAGAAGTTGTCACGATGTTGCCAAGCCCACACAACTGTACTTGATTTGGAAATCCAGCTTCTTGCATGGCGTGAAATGTGGGCAGTTTTGGTATCAAATCGGTCTGCTTTTTACATGCAAATAAAAAACACTTAGCTTGTTACCATATGGAACAAAAGTAATTACTAAGGATGAAAGGCAAAACAAGACAATTAACATGCTTGTTGTTTGTCAAGAAGCAACCTTCTACATCTCAGAACGCTGTAATTCAGGTCTCATGATGAGGGTTTGTGGGAATGCACCAGAAGTAGTGATTTGAAAGATTTATTCACTTATTGCAGTGACAAATGCAATGGAAACCTGTTCAGAGACTTGCTTTATACTCAATTGCCTCTTGTAACTGATTCATTTATCAGATATTTGACTAGGAGGAACTCAGTGTAACATTATATTGATGTAAATCAGTGCAGAACGAAATATGTTGAATTTCATGGGCTTGCCTGAACAGCAGAACTGATTATCTCTGTATCTTAAATATCAGGCATTTACTTTGATAGGGTTTGCCACCTGTTGAATTCAATCTTTTTGTAGTTGTCTTTCTTATGAAATGGTAATTTCTAGATAAAGGTATTATTAATTATTAATTTATACATAAATATAGGGAAATTTTGTATATATGAAAACACTGTAACACAGGAAATTGCTCATGATTTCCTGTCTTCTCTCCTTTGATTTGGGTCAAGGTTACAAGAGGAGTTATCATTTTTCTGTGTCAGAATATTAAAAAGTGAGTATGTTTTAGAGCATATTTTCATGTTCTGTGATCTAGCTTCAGTAAGACCAGTTCTTCTATACAACATAACTCCAGTTTACAGGCACATTCTTCCTTCACTTGTTTTCTTCTTCAGAGAAGCTTCAGTTCTTAAAACTGTAAAGAAAATGGTTTCAACAAAAGTCCCAGAAGAAGAGTCTGTAACTGGCCAAACAGAGAGAATAGGTTAGCAGTCTGCAGTCCCCATGGTCCATATTAGGTACTTTAATTTTGAAAAAATACACAACTCTATGAGCATTAGGGACCCTGTTAAATCCTTAGCCACCACAGGGTCTCCAATCTTGAGTGAAAAATTCCTTAATGTGACATGACATTCTCTTGTATCTGAGTTGCAGTGTATCCATTTCCCCACGCTCAGGAAATACCCTGGCATTTTCTCCATCTTTCCTGATATGTTGATTTCTCTTCATGGCTTGATGAACTGGATAGGGAATCTAGGGAGAATGAGAAATATGGAATCCAGTGTATGTCTTTATCTATTTCAGCAATCTCCATTCATAGGATTTATGGTTATTTTTTTCTGAATAATCCCTTCTAATTTGGGGGTCATTACTACACAAGCAATGTGTATAGACATGACTAGGCTATTTTAGTCTAATTTAATTTTCTTGCCACAATATTTTTCTTAAAAGTAATGTTTCCACAATATTCTCCAGTGAATGCTTCATGTATATAAAAATAAGAAGATGGAAAATTACAAGACAAAAAATGGTCTTTTTTTGAGCCTTTCTTACCCAGGAGAAAATTTAATAATTTTTATGGAGCATATTCATAAAATATTGTCTACTGTATATGAAATGATTGAAATATCCTGAAAATATCCACTATGTGCTTCTTAAAATAAAAATTAAGAATGCATGGTTATATAGGTATATATCTACTTATTACTCACACAGTTATTATAATACAGGTGTTACGATGAGAAAGTGAAGCCAGAGAGGTTCGGATACACACACACACACAAAAAAAAAGTTGACCTGGGTGGTGTAAGTGCTGACTTACTAGTTGCCAACAGAACTACATTAAATGTTTTAATTGATCCACATGACATAGCAGCAACTTGTCCAAGAGGGCTGTGTTTTTGTTTTGTACTGGAAAGACAGCAGCCTTAATTAAGATTTGTGTGATGACTTTAACTGAATTTTTCTTCATTTAGTCAAAGCCTTTAAATTTCTTAATAGTGCTGTTTATAGTATGCTGATTTGAGCTAATTTTACTACACCAGATGATACACTGATTTAGAAATGCATGTAGTAGTCCAATTTTGAATGGAGGGAGACCCTTTCTTGGTTTATTCTTGTAGGCACGTATTGTTTGCTCTGACCTGTAATTCATGTAATAATTCATTTTTAATGCTGGCACAGGTGTCCTTTTGAATTTAAGTATGCTTTCCCTACATATTGTCTGATATAATTTTTTTTTCTGATGTATGGCTCATTATCACATCATTCTGTGTGTGCAAGTATTTTTATAACATCAGCTTTTGTAGCTGTTTCTAGTTCCATAGTTGAATTTCCTATTCTCATTTCTGAGTTTTATATTCAAACTGTATGCATGAGCTTTAAAATACCATATTCGAATCACTCTTTCAATTTTTCAGTGAAATTTGAATCTGTCTGAACCTGATTTATTCTCCAGCCCCAAAACAAATGATCTGATCAAGTAACAGTTGAGAAAAATAGCAAAGAATTACAGAGTTCCCTGTAATTTCAGATCTAGATAGCTACCTATGGCATTACAATGGTGAAGGCTTGACTCTGCAGAAATTATTTATGGTAGTTCTTAAACATACAGGTATGTTTTTAGATTTTCTTTAAAAAGTGTTTGTGTTTTTTTTTTTTTTCCTCCTCTAAATAGAAATGGAAACAAATCACACACACACACACACACACACAAAAGAGAGACTAACTCTAATTAAGTCATCACTGACAGATATTTATTTCTTAAAGTCACCCAGCTAGGGGAACTCCAAAGGTCACTTAGCAGTCTATTTCAGTGTTTCAGTATCCTTCCTTAGTGCTAGAAAGTTTTTCAGCATCTTGCTACAATTTAATTTCATTGCTTCATCATGGCCAAGACATTCCTCTTTAGAGCTATCTTTTATACATTAAAATATTTATATCATCTTTATCTTCAGCTTCCTCTTGTTTAGATTTAGGAATCTCAGGTTGTTCAATCTCAGATCTTTCCTTGTTGGTCAGATTCCTAGTAGTTCTCCTTTTGACTTTATTGTAGTCCATTGTTGGTTTGTATCTCTTGAGCTGCCCAAAATAGGACAGAAGCAATCCATATCACGTTTTACCAAAACTAGAGCAAAGCATAAGTTTTATCTTGTATATCCTGCAGGTAGTTTTAAGGTAAAATTTTTAATATCCAAGGATGATTTATTTTCAGATTGGATCCTTTCAGATCTCCAGATCCTCCCTTGAAAAGCCTCTACTTAACTGCACAGATTTTTTCCTTTTAAAATCTGCATTTTAACCTACCTTCCAACACACTGGCGGGCCCAGCTATGTGCCTTCTTTAAATGCAGTATGCAGTATTATTAAAAGTTTTTTTTTTAATTATTATTTTTAAAAATAATAATTAATAGCATAATCTTGATTGCTCTCTCTCTACAAAGTTATCTAATCCATTTTGTATGCACACTACATTAGCTACTTAAGCAATTTTTCTTTTTCTCTTTTTTGTATGTTTGAGAATTTTCTGTGAGGCAAGAACCTTGAGGCCGTGTAAGTGAATGTAAATGGATTGCAACTCATCTATCCACAAGGTCTGTTACCATTTTGGGGAAAGAAATATTTCAGTTGACATGATTTGTACTTAGAGGATTGACTAATTCTTAACAAATTGATTTTGCCTGTTTCTTACCTCCATTTCATTATTTCCAAGAACTTATAAAGCACACTGTTCATTTGTTCTAGATTTTTTGTGAGACTTAATAGCTGTCAGTTTTATTACTCCTAAAATCATGCTTTCTTTTTTAAGATATTATGTTTTTATTTTTCCATTTTATTGATACCTTATGTGTCCTTCAAAGACTACTTTTCTAATTGTAACATAGTTTTGAGATGGCTTTACCAGTTGTTGAAGTACTCTAGGAGGAAGTTCATCAGGCACATCTGTTCTGAAAAATAATTTACTTAAGTACTTTCCAACCTTTTCTGCCTGCATTTTGAATTGAAATAATTCCTTTTTTTTTTGTGTGTGTGTGTGTGTGTGTGTGTGTTAATTATGCTAGTCAACCCCTCATTGTTGACCTTTTAGTTTAGAACTAATGAAAAAAGGCATTAAACACTTTGGTCTTCGTAGTGTCATCTGTCAGTAACTTTTCTCTGTTGGACAACAGAACACCACTTTCCTTTGTCATTCACTTAGTTTGAATAGATTCAATTAGATCAGTGCAGGATGCGGATTTTTGTAATTATGTTTTATCCTCGCAGTAGGTCAGTTTACATTTCCATTGAAGGGAACTTTCTATTGACCTTACTGTATTCATGTATGTTCCAAATTCAAATTCCTTGTATTCCTGAAATGTTTTATACAACTAATCATGCATATTATATTAAAAAAAAAAAAAAAAAAGACATTCAAGCCAAAGCTAGGAAAAGCTGAAGTTCAGAAGCTTGACAGTTTTGTTTGTCTTGTGACACATTCTTCACATTATTATTCACACAAAAGTGAACACTTCAGCGACTGGAAATTATTTTGGCATGATCAGTCAGTCAGAGGATTTGATGGTGTCAACATTCCTGATTCTCTAATTTACTGCAGAGGACCTTTATATTCTGGATTTTTTTTTTTTAACAGATCAAGATATCTTCAATCATAACTGTTCTACTAGGATAGATGAAGATATCAATCACACGAAACATAAAAGTGTTAAAAAGGAACAACAACAACAACAACAAAAATCACAATTTTATCTCTCAGAATGAACTTGAATTGAATTGTCCTTGCCCTCTTGTTTAAATTTCAAAATTTGTTAATATAGTACTTTTAGATTTACTCCTGATATTGTTTAAAAATATATTCAGCAGGAATAATCTCCTCTTCTCAGGTATATTCTCAGGTAATTCTCAGTTATACAGACCACAGTGAAGACTTTCTATAGTTGAATTAATGCAGGGCTTTCTACACATAAATTACTGCAAATACGTTCCTCTTTCTCACTTTGTCTCTTTCTCACTATGTCACTCAAGCAGAATCATCTCAACCGTTTTTAAGATTACATGAAAATCTCACAAATAGAATTTAAAAAACTAAGTGAAATAGAATAAAGTTAAAAAATGGTTTTGGTATGACAATACTTTCTGTAACACTTCAGTAGTATCTGTTTGACTTTCTGTAAACAACTGTTCTGTGTGGCATGGTACCACCAGTACAAGATGGCTGAAGGTAGTTTAAAACAGTTAGATGAGGATACTTAGGCCATTTTTATGAAGCAAGTCCTTCAAAAATTTCTCTACTGCCTGAAGCAGAATGTGGTTTTAGCATTGCATTTAGCAGTGCAATTTGCAGACGGCCTGTAAAGTGAAGAATGGGAAAGCTGACAACTAGGACAATATACTCCTGGTTGCCTTTGTCTTCAGATGGGACAAGAGCATTGAATTTGAAGATATGGACTCTGTAGCTATTCATATTTACTATTAGTCCCTGGAAGGGGAGCTTCCTGACCAGTGGAGACTGGGATTTACAGTGCTGAAAATGCATTAAATCTGCCTTGGGAACTTAGAGAAAGACTCCACAATTATAGAAGAGATTTGTCTTTTTGTGTATATGACAAAACCTCCGTAGAAGAATGCGCTCAAAAGCTGAATTTTTTGCTTACAATATATGTTCTTCAGGATGAATAACTTGAGAGCTTTTTATTGGATATATAAGTAATAAGATGTACAGCATCAGTTACCCATGTAAAATGCTCTGCTATGAGGTCTTTGGAGATTTCAGAATGTTTTCTTGTAAGTAGATAACTTGGAAGAAAAACTTGCCCTTTGTTATAATACAGGTTGTCAGTGATGCCGTGGCTGATAATGTACCATAAGCACTTACAGGCAATTTACTGAAGCTGTGATAACTAAATTTCATGCCAAAGATGTCTAAATTATTTGTGAGATTTTAACAGCCTAAAACACAGCTAAAATATTTTCTAAAGGATTGAAAACATAAGATTCCATTTTGAACTGACAGTAAATTTAGGCTTAGAGGGGAGAAATATTTTTAATTCAGCCATATTTAGATAGCATTATGCTTATTTGTTGTCACCAGAGTGGGGCTTTTTTGTTGTTTTTGGATCCCATGAACTGCTTACTGTTGCTTGGTTAGGTATGTCAGGTGCTAACTTGCTGTAGGCAGCACAGAGACCTAAATGAGTGAAATGCTGTCATAGCCTTGGGCACCTAACATCAATTCTCTTTGTTGGCATCGTACAGGTAATTCTGAGTGTGGATGATACTAATTTATCACAGCCATACATATCACAAGGATACAATCAGTCTCAGCTAAAACTGAAAGAGTAGACAATGTATGCTAGAATATATATGTTGTAGCTTTCATCATTCTGTTTACCAAATACCATTTTGAATACTTTACAATATTTGCACAACATTATAGGCAAACAAAGCAAATTAAGTGGTACAACAACAAAAAATCATTTCTCTTCATGGCTTTGTATTTCAGAAAACATTGCATTAATCTCTCCATTCTAGTCATTGTTATAACATTCTTTTACCATCTTCCAGATTTTTTTTTTTATCATTTCTACTAAATCTAAGAAATGAATGGAGGTAATAGTCCCATCAGCCTTGTGATGACTGGAAACAGTCCACCGTATGTAAGCAAGGTCTCAGATTTTGTTGTTTATATGGGGGCAGTGTGGCATTACAAGGCCTTTTACAAATCTTCCAGGTTTCTTAAACCTTGCTTCTGTCTTTATTAGACTGAGCTTCATTACCAGTAAAACTCCTGTGCATTCATCTGTTGATTAAATTGCAGGTTTGTGCAAATGCTAAGTAAAGTTTAGCTAATGGCGAAACCTGCTGCAGACAGCATGCATTGGCAATCAAAATAAATTACTTGGCAATCAAAATAAAAACTAAGATTTTCTAGGGGTAAGTAACTATTCAGTATGTAGCACAGCATGTGTGTAAACATTGTTCTCTGATTTAGGTACACATTAATTTTAATAACCTGTTTTCTTCCATAATATTTTTTCCTGTTCTACTGTATCTATTCAGTTTATCAATGTTAAGCATTAGGTACTAGGTAATTATTAATATTATTTGTAATAGTAATGATAATATTGTATGCACAAATATATTGAGTGACCTCAAACAAGATAAAATATTGATTTTTTCCCTTTTAGAAATAAAATGGTTGAAGACAAGACTAAACCCCCAACCCTTCTCCCCAAACACCTATTTGATTTTATGCAGTATTTTCTTCTTGATAATGCAGTGAAAAACACCGTTTTCATGGCCAGATCGTTACAAAGAAGATGAGATAAACCCCACTGGTTCTTTGGTCATTTTTGGAGAGGTGTCTTAGTGGTTTATCAGGAGTCTGGAAATTAACAAGAATCCATTTAGGCCATAGTACCTGGTCCACAACATTTATCTGAGATTTTTAAAGGACTGAAATGATTGCATCTTCCTCCACCTACAGTCCAGGACCTCTTCACTTAATGTATATCCCCGCAGTAGTTGTTTTACAATGGATTTTTTTTTTTTTTTTTTTAGCTTAACATAGTTCGTCCTCTTGACTGCTTCAGCAAGCTTTTGCATTTCTTCAGTCTTGGTTCGATATTGTAACTTTCCAAGATAATTCTGAGTAGGAAATAAAATAAACAAGATTGTATGTGCAATTACAGTAGATATTGAACATGGTATGTTTGGAATTATCAGTGCATAGGTCACCATCTTAAGAAGATGTTATTGTCAAGGGCTAGAATTTAGTGAAGTAAACTTCAACACTTTGAATGGTGAAGCAGTAAGACCTGCTAGTTGTATTGAGAAATCCTTCCTCGTATTGATTTTATTTTTCTTGGAGAAAAATAGTAATAAAAATGGATTCTAGAATAAATTTAATTTACAGGTTCTTTTCTCTGCTGCATAAAAGCATCCATTTTTAACCGTTAAAAAGCTGGTCTAATCCATATTAGTTAAACAGACACTGTGCTGAAAAAGAAATTGCAGTTAAATTGCTGGCATGATTGTATTTTTATGGAGGTAAAAAGACAGCTAACTGAATTGGAAACAAGAGAACATTTCTTTCTTTCTGTGTTGATACAGAGGAATCATTAAATCTCATATCAGGCTTGCAGGCACTACAGAGGTACAGACATTTCAGAGATCTTCAACCTCTTAGGAACTTTGGAAGTTAATGAGCCATCCCATAGTTATTATTTTGTGTTTGCTCTGGGCTTTTATTTGATTTTCATATTGTAGTGTGATGTCCTGTGTGTGTGCGCTGAATGACACCAGGTCTAGAAATGCTATGTTTTCCGGTACAGACGGGCTATACCATTCAAATCTTTTAATGTTATTTGAGCCTTTTGTGATCCCCCAAGTATCCCAACACCATTTAGCATTTCAGACAAGAATCAGTAGGGATCTGTGGAGCTTTTGGAGATTCCAGGAAACTTTGGCCATGGTGAAGTCTGTAGCACGAGGTTCTGCCAGATATACTGGGACATCTAAATATTCTCGTTATCTACCCATAACATAAGTAATGCGTCATCTTCCCTTCCCTTCAGGCCACATTTTGTCCCTTGCTTGTCTCAGTACTGCCCTGTTGTAGGTATTTTGTTGTCAGGATGAAGGGCAACCAGTCGCTATGGGAAGAAGGGCTAGTTGCCTCCAGTTCCTTCCCCTTGTCTTTGGAAGACTGGAGGAGCCAGCCAGAAACCAGTGCCCCAGATAAATCCAGAGAAGCAAATGGATAACAAGGAGAAGGGAAAGCAAAAGGAACAAACAAAACAAAACAAAACAGAAAAGCAAAAAACCTAAAGTATTAGAATCAAACAATATTTGTATCATTTGGATTCAGTCATTGATACTACTTTCCTGTTTGTTTTTCCTTCTGAGAAAGTCAGAAATACTTTAAAAAAAAAAAGTAGGGGGGGAGGGGGGGAGGTATCCTTTCTACTGAATGTTATAAGACTAGTGCTCTAACGAAATCTTCCAGTAAAGAAGTAGATGACAAAATATTTAAACATCTGGCAAAAGTGACCTCCTCTCCCTGTAAGGCTAACTAAGAACACCACTAGAGTCACTGGTGATACAACATTAGTATAGCTTGATTTATGCAATCTGCTCATTCAGACCCAGAAAGCACAGCAGGAATGTCATCATTAGAAATGATGATTTGTCTTGAGCGTGTTATGTGTTTGAACTAGCAGGCCTGTGCCAGAAGAAACTGAAGTTACTCCTGGATTAAACTAGGTCCTTTAGACATAGCACTTAGAAGTCAGTAGCAATCCTTCCATCTTCTTCTTCAAGCTTTTGATCAGAAACTCAGGGTCAATTTTCTTCAGCTAGTAGCATCCTTTTAGAGAATTTCAAACAAAACTCAAAACTATTCCTCTTCACACATTCTGTCACCTATCTGGCAGAAGTCTGTCTTTTATTTAGAGACTTTTATTCAAGTTTCTCATCTTACTGGTTTTGATTACTGGTTCTGAAACCAGGAAAACAAAACAACCATGTTTTTTTTTTTTTCTGAAAATATATTTATCATTTGAAATAAAATGACTAGTGGTGGAGTTCATAATATTTTGAACCTAAGTAAGAAGTTAAAGATCAAGAGTCAGCTGAGTGAACAATTTTTTTTTCATATGGGGAAGGGGGTTAAGGATTAAAAAAAGCATTTGTTTTATAGCAATCAGGCCTTCTTGTGCTGACATGCAGTGTTTTTCCACTCCAGTTGACATGGTTAAACATCCTCTGACACCCTGAGGGATGTAAATCAGGGACTGAGAATTTTAGACTTTTTATTCTCTGGAGAAATGTACACAGTATTTTAATGATTATCTATCTTTCCCAACTCTACATTTGCTTAGATGCATGTAGGTTTAAAAATATATAAATATATATTCCCTTTTAAATATTCAAAAGACAAAAAAAAAATCTTTAGTCTGTATGGCTTGTTATCATTTTCCTATACATTTTCCAGAGGTGTTCTAGGAACAGCCTGCTGTACAGCTGTTCTGCTCCAGCTGAACAGGTTCATAGGGAATGAAGAGCTTACAGCAATTTGTAGGCAACGAAGCAAAAAGAAAAATCCACAGAGAAGCAGCTGATGTTAGCAGCTTTTAAAGAGATTGAAAGAAAAAGGAAAGAATAGGGAGTCGAATGTAGAACAGAGACAGAACATGATTTTGGAAGAATTACTATTTTTCAAAACCAAGAAGAAGCTGCAGTACTTACCTTATAAGCCATGCTTTATCCTTTCTTGCTTTTTACTACATGCTGAACAATATATCTGCTTAGAATATGCAGACATTTAGCCAACTCTTTACTTTATTGCACAAATGACTAGGAGGATGAGAGTGGCAGCCAAAGTTTTGTGTTATAGCTCTGTCACTGACAGGCACCTAGGCCTGAATCAGGAAAGAGTTCAGGCAATGCGTTAAATTTTTGGCATGTGGTTAATCCCACTACTTGTAGTAATACCTTTCTGAAGTGAAACCTGCATGTTAAACTCTGCAAACTAATCTTGCAGTGCCCATTTTCCTATTGTAATCTGGGAATAATAATGCCTAGTTCTTATATGGGTTTTGCAGCTTTATTCAAGGTACTTATACACCACTCTAAGCAAAACTCTTAATATAAAATTGTGATTTATTACTCTCTCTCATCAACATTAATAGAAATTGTTATGTGCATCTATTTCAAATAAATAAACACTTAATTTTTCATTGCATTATAGTACTGAAAATTTTAAATTTTCTCTGTTTAAATCATTATCAGAGAGTCAAGTCAAACTCCTTATCTCAACACAATCTCCTTATCACAACAAATCCTGTATGGACTACTTACAGAGATTCTTTTGTGTTTTTTGTTTGTTTTTTTCTTTAGTCATTTACTCTCATACAAAATGAGTGTAAAATATTATTAACTATTAAAGTATGTGTTAGAGTATGTTTGATATTCCTGTATGTAACAGATGTGGTACAGTGTCATGGAGCAGAGGGAGCTATTACTATATTTAATTGACTCTTTTATTACCTGAGGGTGAGAACAGGAAATAGAGCAGGCCGTCATACTTACTTTTAACCTTTGGTCTTAGAATAAGCTAGATGAAGGGTGTGTGTATTTTAAGTTATTATCCTTGCAACCATCTCACTCCCCCTGTTTGCAACTAGTGAAAAAGAACGTTATCCACTTTGCAGTGTCAGTCCCTTACACAGTGTTCCACTTAGACCTGTTTTGTCCACAGGCCCCGTCATGCTTTTCCCTGTGCTTTGTATGACGTAGGTCATAGATCAGACAGACAGTAAAGTCAAATATTGCAGGGTAAAGAAAAATAGAGAAAATGACAAAATATTCTTCTATAACAAAGGCATTATTGTGGCTGTATGTTAGCATTTGCAATGTTGCTAAAGCTTTTTCATAACTCAGCTCAGATATAAACTCCTTGCAGAGGTCAGATGGACAGTAAACCAGGCTAAATCAAGCTTCTGCTCTAGAGAAGCTGCTTGGACGGTGAGCCAGGAGAACAGGGAAATTAGCTTTGAAATAGAATAAGAACTATGTATTGTCTTCCCCTACCCCCCTACATCCCTTGCTACACACATTCTGCAGTCAACAAATAATGTGAAAAGTAATAACGGAGGTTGATGGAAAAGGATCCACAGTGTTAATAGTCTTTCTTCTCTTTCCTGAGAAATCTGTGATTCACAGTAAGATATTAATGTAAGTCACAGTAAGGTATTAATGTAAGCATGTTAGTGTCTCTACAAAAAAAAAAAAAAAAAAAAAAAAACGGCAGAGAAAATAATGTGGAGAAAAATAGCAGGAAAACATCTTTTAGCAGCTTTGAGGAAGCAGATCCAAAAATCCATCGATTTCAAGAGAAGGAGACCTCTTCTGTCTTCTGGAAAAAATAAAATAAAATTAAGTAAAGCAAAATAAAGTAAATAAGTAAGATTCTCCTATGACTTTGACATTAGAAAGCATTGAATATATTCATAACACTAAGTAAAGTGATAATTAACATTTTACTACTGGTAATGTCTTCCTTTGAATTTGTACTGTACTGTTCAGAGTAATTATTTTATTTTCCTTGTCTGAAAGGTGTTTTGGGTTGGTAAAGGATGGAAGGTGCTGAACTCTCTCCTCACGGAAGCTGATGTTGTTAAATGTCCTAGCCTTTACACCATACACATAATTCTGCCCATAGTTTTGTTTGAGTAAAGCCAACTCAGCAACGAAGACAATTATTCTGAGAGAACTTTTATGTTACAGCTCTTTATTTTACTACTGAGGGTTCTCTGTGTTTATTGACTCCATCTTGGGAATCCACCTCATTTCTTGGCTGCAATGACCTTTGTGTTTATAATGTTTCATCAGTTTCCAAGCAGTCAGTTGGAGGTGAATGCTGTAGTATTAATATATTTATCATCAATTCATGTGACCTGAACATAACTCCCCACTCCACCCCCACCCCTTTTAAGCTCTGCTCTAATGCATTTTGTTGAAATCTAGGGGAAGTATTAGGTTCTTTGCTTTTCAGACAGGTATGTGGTTTTATGATTTTAGGCTTCTATTGTAAATATATCGGTTTGTCCTTTCTGTCACGGTACACTACTTTATTTTCTGCAAACAGTTTGAACACATCTAATATCTGTTGATTACACTGTAGTAATAGTAGTAACAGTAATCCAGTATTCTTCTTGTCATAATGTTTTCAACCATAGATCTGAGAGTCCTTTGCAAACGAGTTGAATATTATTACCCCCAGTTTACATGTCAGGAAAGTGAGGTGCCAGAAGGGAAATGACTTGCCCCAAATTAAACTATGAAAGCTAAAAAAGAAGTGGGGATAGAAGCCACATTTCCTAACACTCATTACCCTCTTCTGCTTCCAAAAAATTGACGTTATTATGTTCCCATGCAGATAAAGAAAGAAGAAATACTTTTTTAAATGTATGAGGAGACATTTTAAACCACATCTCATTCCTTAATTTCATTTCTCAGTAGGATACAGTATCCTTGTCTATTTCTAAGGAAACTAACTGCAGGCTATTTTATCAAAGAAAAATTATATGATGATGCCTTTATGAATTTCTCCAAATATTAACACTCTCAGTTTAAATTAAAATAATTTAAGTAAATTCTAATTAAATCTTTATGCTTAAAATATCTGTACTGGATTTTTTTTTTTTAATTTGTTCAGTTATTTTGCTCGGGTCTGGGGTATTTTTTTGCTACTTAATGGGGTAAAGATAAATTGGAATAAGGCCTTTGACAAGCAGGACTATCTGAGAATGTAGCTAAAATTTTTTTATTGTCTAGATATCATTCTACAGTGTGATATATGTATATAATATATAGCTGTTTTAAAATCATCTACAAAAATATACACATCTCTTTTGATATGACAGTACCTCTGAAACATTGCTAATAACTAGCCCTTAAAAATAAAACCATGTCATTAAAAAAAAAGCCAGTTTACTAGTGACATTTAAATGGATTAGTGCCAAGTTGTCTCTATGATATACTCTCATAGTCAAAATTTAACAAGAAAATACATGCCAAAACACAATCCGTGTTTGAAACAGAATAAAAATCTGGTTTACTAAAAGTTAATTTATATGGAGACTTTCAGGAAAATTAATCTGTAAAAACGAATTTAAAGTGGATTAGTTAAACCTAATTAAGTCCCTGCATAGACGTTCATTCAGAATAAAAATTGCCTTGATTTCGTTTAACTTAACTCCCTTCCAAATGAATTACGATTACCAGAGATTTAATGTAGTTTAAATAATCTACTTTAAAAATTAAATGCAGAATGATTTTCTTGCATGTCTCTGTGTAGACAAGGTCTGGAAGAAATCTGTCTGTCTGACCCTTTCCCAGATGTTAGTATAGGTGTAGACATTAACTGAATTTCAAAGGTAGTCCAAAGTATTGTAAAAGGTATTAGATCACTCTGAATTCTGAAATGATCTCTTATGAAAGGACAGAATGCAGCAAATAAGCTGTATAACAGGTAGAAACTTATGATATGAGGGAAGGAATATCTTCGGATGGTGCCTACTTCCAGTAACTGCAGGGAAAGTTTGGTCTTCAGCTCTCATGATAAATTTTGGTGAGTGAACATGATTTCCTCAGAGAAGGAATAGATTGGATAGAGTCATCTTTTGTAGGCTGATAGGAGGATGGAACTTTGCTGATAATTATCATAATTATCTGTCATCTGTTTGGAACATGATAGGTTCTTTGTGCCGAGATTCCTGTTTGAATGCACAGTGATGATAATCCTGAATTACCAACAGAGTATTTATATTGCTTTTTGTGTTATTTTTTTTAAGATAAGCATTTTTTTTCAAAATTTTAGAATGTAGTCATGTACCACAGTTTCTAGATGATAAATGATTTGATCAGGTGAAAGGACAGACAGATTCATGAAGAAAAATAACCCCCTTTTTGCCATAGCTGGTCTGTGCTTGAATTAATATGGAAGCTTGGAGGAATGTAGAGGAATGGTCAAAATGAATTTTGAAAAGACCTGTTCCAGGAATGAGCTTCTTAACAAATAAAATTAAAGGCCCTCATGGGCAGTAGAGATGTACAGTGCAAATGGTGACAGCAGTTTTTGTAATGGTGATCTTGTTGACCCTTTTGGATCATTGTAGGTAACTTCCTCCCATCTTAACTTTTCTCTGCTAGTTGTGCAAGACGTTGCATGATTACAATACTATCCTTTCTGTTGTAGTGGAATATTTTCTTTCATAAGGGACTAAGGAATTGGCATAATTTGGAAATAAAATGCTTTGATCAGAGGTAAATTATCTCCCCTTACTTAAAGCAACAGAATGAATGATACTTCTGTAAGTCCTCAACTCAACCACAGATCAGTATATTGAGAATGTTATCAGAATCACTGTGAGCTGAAAATATTGTACAAAAGCAAGTTACTGATACTTAAGAGAAAGACTGATAGTTCTGCATATACAGTAAAGAAACAATGATTACTGATAAAGGTGATTTCATTTTCAAAACAGCAGCAGCAATATTGTTCTCTTCAATTGATTTTTACATGGAATGATTTAAAAGGTGTTCTTGTTTCTCTCTGCTTGCTTAGTAACAAGCATCAGCAGACAACAAACTTCCAATCAGTGTAATGAGAAGAACTACACATTGCAACAGCACTAACTTTACATACTGATTGTACTATTGGATTTTGAAGGAATAGGAAGGAAAACCAAAACAATAAGGGAACGGAACAACAGAATGATTTGGAGGACTACCTGGTAATATCTTTCACATTTTACCTTTATGTGAAATAAACAACACAACAGTAATGAAATCTAGCACTGGTGCATAAATATACTTCTCTGCACCTATGCAACTCTAGGGTAAGTGAAGAAATTCTAACAGGGAAAAACAAAGTTAAAATGTGTAACTTGACTGCTTTAGAAAATAAGTTTCTATAGCAGTTTTAACCAACAAAATCAGTCCTGCTGAGGTAGCTCCTCCCTCACACACAGGTGCATGTCTTCATCTTTTGCTCTGTCTAACCTCTGTGAGCTGTTGCAACTTGCTGGGTCCACAGAAAACAAACCCTACTAAAACAAAGTTATTTTTTTCTGATTGAAGGAGCTAAATATGCTTCCTGGTGAGTCAGATAATCCTGCTGGAGAGGAGTGGGAAAATACTCCTCGAGAGGGAAAAGGGCAGTTTAGAACACTTTCAGCCTGAACGTTGAATTCAGGTGCAAATATGAAAATGTTTGTGGCCTGTATAGTTACATATATATATATTGTTCTTACAGAGTCATGCAAAACATTTAAAGTAATAGAAATGGATTAGCATCTGTAGTAGATATTGCTCTGTCAAATGTTTTCTGAAACCTCTGAATTATTAAGGCATAAATTAGATTCTTTAAGAGCAGAACATTGTTTATAAAAGTGCACTTGTCAGTGTTGGGGAGGTAAAAAGAAATAACCCTGCCATGACAGTAGTCCCCAGGGAATACCCTACTTTCCTGATACCATCCATGTTCCTTGTGGTTCAGAACACTTGTTAAGCTGAAAGGGGGGAAGAGAAGTGCATGACATTTAGACTTGTTGTAACATAAACCATTTCTTATCTCTCCCCTCAGTCCCTCTTCTCTGCATTCCGTCTCCATTTACAACTTCACTATCCCTCCTGCCTCCTGGGACCATAACCTTAGTGTAATCTTTGTTCTTTTTGCTTCCTTCTGCATATCTAAGACAAACTGTATATTTTTCTTTTTCTTTTTTTTTTTGTCTAAAAAAAAATAATCCACATTTCCCTCAATGTTTTTGCTGCCAGAAGCCCATTTTTGTTGTTGTTTTGTTTTTGTTTTTGTTTTTTTTTTCAGACTAAATTTTCTCCTATCTCATCTCTTTCTGCCTCATAATTCCCATATCAACTAGCCCATGGGGCTAAAATCCCACATGACACTAACAGTTCTACCTGTTAGTCATGTATTTTTGGTCATAAAGCGGACATTGTCCCATTGGGTTGTAGAACCGAAGTCCTTTTCTTTTCTTTTTCCCAAAAGACAACCTAAGAGATCTTTAATTATGCCAGAATGCACTGTTCTTCCAACCTGGACTGGTTTTCAATAATCCTGGAAAGCATCTCTATGCCACTATCAACTTATCAAATAGTCACCAGCTCATTTTACTCACAGTTGTTAGCATACTTCTTGATTTTCATTTTAATTAGACATCTGGCAGTCTAGGTTTTCACTTCTCAAATTCCTTAATCAGCCAAATTTTCTTTTTTTTTTTTTTTTAGAATTTTCCCAGAAGCATTGATATCTTGGAAGAGCAGTCCAACTTGCACTTTACCTTATTTAGACTTAAAACATAAGCATCCCTGTGCCTAAATCCCATGGGGATCTGGTCTAGACAGGTGCCCTGTGAAGGAGCTTAACACACACTGACAGCAGAGAGTTTAGCAGCAAGTAGTCATGACCACAGCCACTTTCATTCAAAACATGTTTAGAATATAAAGTAGTGCTTTCTTTCTTTTAGAGCATTTGCCCAGGAAGCAACAGATTTGGGAGGACCTGAATGATGCTAAGTTCCATTATGAGTTTCACCCTAAATTTTGTTGCTTCACTTCTTTGGAACAATAGAAACAATAATATTTGCATATTTTGCAGAGTTATTTGAGATCTGTTGAAGAGAGATGTTTAAAAAGATGTACACATTCTAAGAGAAGCTTTGAAGCACCCATAGTTTTACATTAATAGTTCTGCATTAATAGTTTTGAGGTTCAAATAAATGCTGTTATAAATGGCACCACTTAGACAGGCCTTGTATGTTCCTAACTATGCAATCACCAAGCAAATGCAGTAGTTAGGTATCTTACGACAAGTCCATGTGGGAGAACAACTAAAAGTCTGAAATTAATGCAGCTAAATTAAGGACCATTAATCCTCTTCCTCTGTATGGAAACTCTTATTGAGGAATAGAGTGCTTAAGGGAGGATCAAACTCAAAAAAAAAAAAAAGGCATTTTAATTCAGAAAGAGAGTATCTACACAGAGTTTAATGTGATTTAATTTCTCTACATTAACTTCATAGCTTTAGTTTTTTCATCTTAACCTTCTCAACAGCAGGCACTCTCAAGTGATACCAGTTTTTCACAAAAGTATATCTCTGGAAAGCTTCAGTTGTAATCAGATCTGCTCTTTAAATGTTTATATCTTTCTATTTTTGTATAACCCAATAAAATTATTGCTAAAAAAAAAAATCATAGTTACCTTCATTTTACAGTCAACTGATTAGGCAGCAGGCATGGCCATCTGAGTGAGAAACTACTTTACCATATTAAAAATATAAATAAACTAAAAGTGACTTCGTATTTTAGATGTGGTGGTTAACAGCTTGAGGGGAATTGTTAAGCTTAAGGTCATGAATGATGGACACAATGGAAAATCACAGAGAACAGCAAAAGAAAGGGAGAGATAGTAAACAGCATAGCATACCTGCCCACAGAAACTGGATGTCTGAATTCAAACCTGATGATTATTAGCTAAAGCAGACCATTTCCCACAGCATTCTCCTGAAGAAACTGGCTGCTCATGGCTTGGACTGGCATACACTTTGTTGGGTTAGAAACTGGCTGGGTAGCTGGGCCCAAAGAGTTGTGGTGAATGGAGTTAAATCCAGTTGGAGGCCAGTCACTAGTGGAGTCCCCCAGGGCTCAGTACTAGGGCCAGTTCTCTTTAATATCTTTATCGATGATCTGGATGAGGGGATCGAGTGCACCCTCAGTAAGTATGCAGATGACACCAAGTTAGGTGCGTGTGTCAATCTGCTCGAGGGAAGGAAGGCTCTGCAGGAGGATCTGGATAGGCTGGACCCATGGGCTGAGGTCAACTGTATGAAGTTCAACAAGGCCAAGTGCCGGGTCCTGCACTTGGGGCACAACAACCCCAAGCAGCACTACAGGCTGGGAGATGAGTGGTTAGAAAGCTGCCTGGCAGAGAAGGATCTGGGAGTATTGGTTGATAGTCAGCTGAATACGAGCCAGAAGTGTGCTCAGGCGGCCAAGAAGGCCAACAGCATTCTGGCTTTTATAAGAAACAGTGTGGCCAGCAGGACTAGGGAAGTGATTGTCCCCCTGTACTCGGCTCTGGTGAGGCCCCACCTTGAGTACTGTGTTCAGTTCTGGGCCCCTTGCTACAAGAAGGACATTGAGGTACTCAGGCAAGTCCAGAGAAGGGCAACAAAGCTGGTGAGGGGTCTGGAGACAAGTCTTACGAGGAGCGGCTGAGGGAGCTGGGATTGTTCAGCCTGGAGAAGAGGAGGCTCAGAGGCTGTCTATAGGTACCTTAAAGGAGGCTGTAGCGAGGTGAGGATTGGTCTATTCTCCCATGTGCCCAGTGACAGGATGAGGGAGAATGGGCTAAAGTTGCGCCAGGGGAGGTTTAGGTTGGATGTTAGAAAGAACTTCTTTACCAAAAGGGTTGTTAGGCATTGGAATGGGCTGCCCAGGGAAGTGGTTGAGTGACCATCCCTGGAGGTTTTAAAAGATGTTTAGATGTAGAGCTTAGTGATATGGTTTAGTGGAGGACTTGTTAGTGTTAGGTCAGAGGTTGGACTAGATGATCTTGGAGGTCTCTTCCAACCTAGATGATTCTCTGATTTTGTGGTTCAAATGTTGTGTGTTTGACACAGTCTCTGGTAAAGGGGTATAGGAAGGTGTGGTACCTGAAAGCTGTGGTACATCCTGTTACTCCGTTCAGCTTGTTCCCAGAATAGCTCTCTATGTCTATGGTGTCTCCTCAAGCTTTACTAATGTGGGGGGGATTCAGTTTGGCTGCTTGGTTGTCCCTTTATTGTCCTACATTGATAAATATCAACTGTATGTAAAGAGTAATTATAAATTATATTTATATAAAACTGCCAGATAAACCATTTGATATCTGATATTTTATACTCTATAATTAATAGAAATTTATTCTCAGACATTAACATAGGAATTCTGCAATCTTTTCAGCATTGATAAAGCTGCATCATAGGCATGGGTACTGATACTTCTGTTTGCTGGAATTAACAACGTTTGGATTAGAATTTTAATAATCAGATTTAGATCCTTTTTTTTTTTTTTCTTCCTTTTTCTTTTTCTTTAATAACACACTGATTTCAGTGGCTTCCAAGTATTGTATTTACTTTTTTTTTTTTCTTTTTCTCCTGTCATTATTTGTAAAATTTCATGGAAAGGAACAGAACGTGGTCAGTTTCAACCTGCAGGGTAGTAGGTTCCAATGATGTATTGTTATGCTGATTATAACACTTATGTAAATGGAAGTACAGCCATAATGATGATAAAATAGAGTAAGAAACAGAACCATCAATGTCTCACATAGAAAGTAAATGGAATATTTTCTCATTCCAAGAGTTACCACATCTATGAAGAACAAATGTTTTGCTGGTTGTTATTACTGATTTTAGATTTCAAAGGATCTTGATAACTTCACTTTAATGTATTAGGATGATAACTTTTCTTAATAACAGCCTATACAATTAAGATCAGAAAATTAAAATCTTCTGCAGATACTAGATAGGTTTCTTATGATACAATAGTCATTGTTATTTTATAGCATTTAGATATTAACTGTAGACAGAAGGGAGTAATATTTGAAAGCTGTGCAACATTTTAGTTTAGAATTATGAAACTAAACTTCAGTGCTGATCTTCACAAAAGTGTTCAGCTACAACGGGAGAAGCATAACAGTCTTCAGAGAGAGATGCCAAATCCCATGCATTTCTTTTATCATAAGTTACAGTGGACTGCCAGTTATGGGGCTAGTGATTTTTCCTTTTCACCTGTGCATTTTGTTAGAGCGCACATAGACTTACATTCTCCATTTAGATAAATCAATGCTTCCTGTCCTCCCACCCTTTATTTCTCACTGCCCACTATTTTTCTTTCAGTTTGTGTTCCCCATTGCTGGGTGAGCAGCTTATGAGAAATAAACCACTGAGGCACATCAAATCTTATAAGAAGGCCAGGTCAGTAATTCAGTGGCTGAGTTTTTCCAATTCATTCTCTTTCAAGTGACTTGTTTGAAAACAAACAACAGAAATAAAACCTTATTGTGTCTCTTGTTGCTATTTAACAAAACTATAGAAAGACCTTTTGCCTTAATAATGCCAGTGACATGCATTTTGTTTATCTTTCTAATTATTTATTTATAGTTGACATGAAAATACTTCCCACTAGACATCGCTGACTACATGACACCAAGTTGCGTGTTGCCTTTGTGAGACTTTTATTATAGCATGATTAAAATAGTGCATTAATTATGCATCCTGCTATAAAACTGGATACAGCAGAGGAAATAAATAGATATTAATAATACATTAGTTATTAATCTCTATATTTGTTACTTGAATGAGATGCAAACTACTACATCTTCAGTTCATGAAGACCATTCCATTAGTGGAATTTTTAAGTTCACTTACATCTCACTACAGTGGAAGGACAAGATTTTTTTAAAGGTCACCTTCTGGTACAGATGAGTACTTCTGAGTTGCTAACACATCTGTATTATGAAGCTAAAATTTTAACTGACAGTGAGATATGTCAGTAGCATAATAAACAGATTGGCCACCAGGCTGGGCCATGTGCAGTCAACATTTCATCAAGATAAGTGGTTGAATTTATGGACATTAGAAGAGAGACACCTTCCTGGAGAAACAAGAGCAGACTTTTGTACTGAAGGGAAGCTATATTTTGATGAATTTATGAAAAGTATTGTAGAAATGGGTATTTAAAAACATTAGGTTTTGTAAAGTGCATTGTGATTGGATTGCTTTAAGAGAAGATTGTAAGGTTGTCTGTGGATAACATACATGTGAGGAAGTTGCACCTATTTAATAATAATGCAACAGGTTCCAAAAGCCTTGCACATAAAGGTGTCATTTAGTTAAAGGACAGAGCCAATAGATTAAGAAGTACAATTGCAGCCAATTAGCTGCAGCAAACTTTTAAAATACACCGTTCACTCTTTTTTTTTTTTTTTGGCTCAAGCCAAGAATAAAATAAATTTATTTAATATAAGAACCACTTGGCAAGATTTGCAGTAGGAAATTAAATGTGCCTGGGAATGTTCACAACAGTGAGGTCAATTGTCATGGAGTGACCCACTAGTCTACAACAGCAGGTGGTTGCAGATTGCCAGAGTAGAATCCTGTTAACTCCTAAAGCTTGTCTAGAAGATAGTTTGGGAGAGACCTACATGACCAAGGAGTGTTTGTGCAATTTAACAGGTGACTGAGTTTTAGTTCTTTGCTACGTTCCCTAGCATTTGTTGTTTTACTGGTAGTGGTAGTCTTGTTAAGTGAATGCCCAGAAGGTAGAGTTGTCCAAAGATAAATTTCATTCCAGATTTTAGTTCCACCATTAAATGGCATACATATAACTTTCTTATGGCTGAGAGTTTTTAGACATGTTCTAATTTTGTATGAAGGGGAAGTCAGATAGATCTGCTTAAAAAATGTAAAATCCTTCAACTTTCATCTACACATGGGTGTATTTTCTCATTGACTTAATATTGAACAAGGACAAATAGAAAACTTCGGAATGGGTGTACAGTTTTAAAAGTTGTTTGATTAGCTTGGTCTAAAAGTTGTGTCAACCAGGACAAATTATTATTGAAATGATTAATATTATTAATATCAATTATACAGCAACAACAATATAATAATTATTAATAAGAATAATACGTAGCTCTGGCTTGGGATTTGCACGAGTAAATCTGAAAGCACATAAACAAGAAAGTAAATATTATTTTATGAACTATGAAAGTGAAATGGAGTCAACTGCAGTGTAATGGACAGAACCACATTTTAGATCATTAACCAGAGTCAGGACGAGGATGTAGATGTCTTGAATCCCACATTAAAACTCTGTTCATTTTTACAGAACTAGTGGTTGAGCACACAGGTTTAAATTTTTCCTAAATAAATTTTCTGTCCAAAGAAGACTCTGAGTCAGTGATTGTTGGAGTCATGCAATATGGACAAGACAACCCTCAGGTTAGTGGGTCAGAAAAATATATGGATTTATATTAAACTAAAATGGCTTTCTCTCTTCCTGTATCTTGTTTCCTGTATTTTCATACCTTCTTAGTTTCCTTTGAAAGAAGACAGAGGAGATCACTCAGTCAAGAAGGCAAGCTGTCTGCCAAAAGAGGGATTCACCTGTATATAAACCCTTCCTGATAAATACACACATTTTTAAAAACAATTCCAGTGTGAGAGAGGGAGTTAGGAGAATATAATAATTTACTAACTTTTAGAGAATTTACTAACTTTTTAGAAAAGGGGGGACTGAGAGAAGGAGTTAGGGGAATCTTATCAAGTAGAGATAGAGTGCTGACGGCATGAAACTAGGACTAACTATGGTGCTTGTGCAAATTAATTAAAGCAAGAAGCCTTGGGCCCCTTTACCAAGGTCAGTCTCTTAATAAGGGTGTGAGCCTATCTTAAGAAACTGGTAGAAACTGGTCCTGTGGATGGACAAGATCCAAGAAGCAACTGAGTCTGCGCAGAGACAAGAGGTCAACTAGCGGTGATGAGGAAGAGTCATCAATCTTCATCCCCACAACCCCCGACGACCACCACCAGAATACACTGCGCAAGCGCAGATGGGAGGAGTTTATGGAAATGACTCCTTGGAACTAATTTTAATACGAAGCGGGGACAGGTTATGAATATGTATAGGCGTATTGTGAAACTTCATGCATATGTAACTCTTTACTGCATATAACCAAGGCAAGTTGCCGCGTCAGGTGCGCACGACTTTGGCGGGACTACCCCCCGTGCTGCCCAGTGCTGAATAAACATACCTACTTTACAATCTTACTGATTGTGGAGTCCATTTTCCGCAAGTCAAGTGGTGAAAATAAGTCTCTTTTTCTACAATCATTTCAGTTCATCATTATCTGTACTCTTGGAAAATTGTTTTTGTAGTGTCTAACCTGCATTTTCTTTGCTCCAAGTCTATGTTGGCACATCTGGCTCTCTTCTTTCCAAGTCCTTTGCCTTCCCTTTTATAGCAACTGTTGAAATATTTGAAAATTGTTAATGGTCTTAAGTATGGAAAAGCTTGACTATTGAGTATATCAAAAAGTGAATCTGTTCCTCCTTTCATTACTACTTGCAAACCTTTCCACCACTTTCATTAAAAGACTCAGTAAGCATCTCTACCATTTTACCTTGAAAATGTGATAATCTTCCTTTCTAGAAACACTCTGTTCATTGCAGTGTAGACCTCTTCTACTAAGGGAGATGAAAACACATGAATAAAAGTGAACAACAGATCACAAACGAGAAAAAAAAAAAAAGCTGAAAAAAAATGTGCTGATGTTGTAACCACTCAACTGTTGTACTGTTGAATTTCTTTCATTTTAAAACAATGTTGCATAATTATATAGTCACTGTTTGCTTTGTTTTGTAAAACCCTGGAGTGATTTCTGTGCGAGGAAATGAAATGATCTGGCTGGCTGCTGAATGCTTTGGCTACTTTAGGGCAGTTCAGTAGGTGTTTCTGCATTAGCTGTTCGGATTTTTTTTCTTCTTTATTCTTTTCCTTTTCTTTTTGGTAGGGAAAGTCATAAATATATATATACTCCAAAAACATGATACCACAGCATTTCTGTAAGAATCGTGTCCTGCTGTTTGTTAACCTTATATATGTAAACTTATATAGCAACAGTGCATTCATTCAGTTAGCTTACAGTGGTGCTTTGGCAGTGCTTTATTTTCATAAATGCATGTAAATCCTTCTGTTTAAAGCACAAGGTTTTCTTAACTTCTCCAAATACATTAATGACGGTGTAGCTGACAGAGCACAAAAAGGCAAACAATATCAAAATTTAATTCCTGCTCTGATACATAGACACTTTCTTTGTTTAAACTAACTCTTTATTTGTGCTTACTTTGGTAGGGTTTATATTTATAATTAGAGCCCCTCACAGTTTTTCTTTAAGTTATTGATTACACTGCATTCATCCATCAAGGTTGATGAGCTGTAGAGAAAAAAACCCTGACATTTTCAGGGGTTTTATTCATGGGGGAGAAGAAATTGGAGCCATTTCACTGGGGCTTTATAACACACATTTGTTTCCAGGAATATGTAAATTTCCTTCAACTATACCAATTCTATGTAACTGTTACAAAGAACTGCTCAAGAATGACTTTGGTTGGAAGGAACCTTAAAGATCATCTAGTACCAACCCCCCTGCCTTGGCAGGGATGCCACCCACTAGATCAGGTTGCCCAGGGCTTCATCCAACCTGGTCCTCCTCCACCTCCATCCAATACCTCCTGGGATGGGGCATCCATCCCTGGGCAACCTGTTACAGTATTTCAACACCCTCTGAGTGAAGAATTTCCTCCTAAACTCTAATCTAAATCTCCCCTTTGCCAGCATATATCAAGCTTTTTGTCCACCAGAATCCCCAGGTCCTTCTCTGCAAGGCTGCTCTCAATTACTTCTTCTCCCAGTCTATAATCATGTCTGGGACTGCCCCGACCCAGGTGCAGCACCCTGCATTTAGACTTGTTGAACCTCATTAGGTTCATGTGGGCCCATTTCTCCAGCTTGTCCAGGTCCCTTTTGTTGGCATCCCTTCCTTCTTTTGCATCAACAGCACCACTCATCTTAGGTCATCTGCAAACTTGCTGATGGTGCACTTGATCCCACTGTCTATGTTATTGATAAAGATATTACATAATACTGATACACAAGACAGATCCCTGAGGGACACCGCTTGTCCCCGGCCTCCACCTGGACATAGAGCTCTTGACCACAAATCTCTGGGCATGACCTCCAAGTCAATTCCTTATCCAAAGAATGGAACATCCGTCAAACCATCTCTCTCCAATCTGGAGATCAGGATGTTGTGTGGGACCGCATCAAAAGCCTTACAGAAGTCCAAGTAGATGACATCAGTCATCTTGTTGAGTACCTCAGCCTTCTCCGTGTCTTCTGTTATCAGTACAGCATAAGTACAGCAATGGAAAACAATATGTGTCTCAAGCAAACCTCTTTCTAATTCGAAATAGAAAATATTCCAGTTGTATCTCAAGACAGCAAAATTTTGATAAATCTTTTGAAAATCCACTTTCAAGGCAAGTTCTGTGGCAATTCTTTAAGATTTTTTTAAATAATTATAAAAATATTATTAATATTTATAAATATTAACATTTATTAACATTTATAAATAGTATTAGAATTATAAATAAAAATATATAAAAATAAAATATAATAAAATATAAATATTATTAAAATTATAAAAATATTATTAAAAGATTTGTTTAAATAATTATGCTGAAAAACAAAACAAAACAAAACAAAACTACAGGAGCTGAATAGACTAATTAAAATTTATTTTTGAAGATAAAAGAACCAAAGTTTGATGGACTTCCTACCTTTGGCATTGGTCTGAATGATATGATACTTGATTCATAATATGGAGCAGCAGCATAAGCTTTATGAGTTAAAGCTTTGGTAGAAGCTGTCATATATGGGACATGAACTTAAGGAATGTAGTTTCCTGAGGCTTTGGGGTGGTTCTTGCATTCTCTCCCCACTTTGTAGCCAGCTAGCTTTCTTTCTCTGTAACATCTGTGGCTTCTAGGCTTTATGTGGCTGGTTCAGGCACAGATATTTTTGGCTGCGCATCATCATTACATGTACGCACACACATGTATGCATGCACACACACACACACACACACACACACTGTTTCTCTGCCTAGCAACCATAGAAGAGTCTGTCTAATGAGAAAATAAAAATGCTGTATGAGTGAAGCTACTGCTTTGTGATTTCCTCATACTAACGCTTTGACAGTATGCCAAGGCATTACAACTCAGGCCCAAGTTACAAACGAAGTCTGGAATGAAAAAGGAAAGGAGAAAAACAAAACAAAACAAAAACAAAACAAAAAAAAACCCTGACAATATAATGCTGAAGAGAGCTGAATGTTATTCTGAGAGGTGCTAGCAGCTATGAAAGGAAACAATGGGGTAACATTCCGCTTTCATTTTCAGTTCTTCCTTGTTATCTTCCATATTTGCTTGGAACCCCCTTTCATGAATAAGATGTGCTCTGGTAAAGAAAGCGATGATACATGAAGTAGCACTGTGACAAAGCACAAAGTGATCATTGCCCTCTGCTTATCCTCACTGCACTTTCACACCATTAACAGTGTAACTAATAAGACTTGCACTTAGTATCTCACCTTTATGCTTTCTGTGGAAGTGTCATACTTGAAGAGCAATGGCTTTTGCTAAAGCACTGCAAAATAATAGGTAATTCTCATAACATCATTCTGAATAGACACATCTTATTATTTCTCATTGTGTTGGTGGAGAAAGGAAGGTTAAATGACTTGCTTCAGCTCAAACAAGAAGTCAGTGATTATGATCAATGATTCGTAGACTTGGCTTTTCTAGTTAGTTTACTTGAAATAACATTGTAACATGAAAAATAACTGCATATTTGGCAATTGGTAAAAATTTCCAGGCTCTAATAACTAATTTTGGAATTGTTTACATAAGCAACTCACTTCTCTATGTAAAAGTTTTAATTCTCCTTCTGCTAATATTGAGATTTCTTTTTCTGGTTCCTTCTCTTCATTCTCTTCGGTCTGTGCTCCACCCCCCCACCCACCCCCACCCTCTCCCAAGCTCTTTCATTCCCCTTGCCAGGATCTGCTCCTAAGTACTTTGCTTTCAACAAGAGACTGTCTTTTTGTAGCAGGCGCCAGTTCCAGTCTGTGGGATTGTAAACAGAAAGTACCCATGACAACTGATTCATCCCCCACAGAGACCACACATAGTACCTACAAAATGTCTGCACTTACCAAGAGAGGATCCTGTCCCCAGCTCAGGTTTGCAACATGAAGTGCCAGAACAGGTGCCAGGAGAATTTGTTTGGGCTTGAACTTTATGAATGAACCAATGTATGATGAGGTATTCAGTCTCCATTGACGTTGCTACCTGCGTTGTCTCTATTTAAAGAACAGACGAGCAAGCTTCAGTCCACAATGTGATCATTTCCCCCAACACCTGAGTTAATAGGAGTAATTTCTACTTACACCATGTCTTTCGTTTGAGAAGCTCTCACTCAACAAACATAAATTAATTAAGCTTTATGTTCCCTCTGTGCAGCATTGGTAGACTTAGGAATAGAGTGGTTTAAACATTACACTAGTATGCCAGTTGGGAAATACCAGAAATCTAGTTTTCTTCCTTTCCACATGCCCTGGGGCAGATTCAATGTGTGCCTGAAATGCAAGGACTGAAAAAGACCATGGGGAATATAGTATTGATAGTGCAACTATGCTTACAGTTTGAGACAAGGAGCTGTACTTGTCTGGAAGACAGGTAGTTGGAAGAGCTGAAATGCAAGTGGCAATGAAGTGAAAGCTGATTCTTTGCAAAAAAGTTAGGTACTAAAGCCTGCTGAGGTACCACAGACTTTCCAGCTGTCATTGAAGAGACTTGTGTGTCACAGTGGCCTGTATAGTTCTGCCTTGTTGCCTCCTCTCAAGTCAAACCAAGTAAATTAGGAATACCTCTTCCGTAAAACTGATTTTCCTGAGATCAAGGTGGTGAATGTGTGCAAGTATAGATTTCCTAGAGGGGACAGAAGGATAACTGCATTTCCGCTTAGCATTGCTTGCTATGGCATGTACTACTGAGGTACGTGACAGCTCTGGCTAGTCAGACTGGTAGTGTGTATACCTCCTAGTATGGGACAAGAGCAGGCATTTAAGCTTAGGAATTTGCAGGCCTGTTGATATTAAAAATTGTATAATGAACGAATGCATTTTTTCCTCCTCTTTGAAGCCTCATCTTTAATGTGCTGTAACTTCTGTTTTTGTTTGCCAGAGTAGCAGCTCCATTCTGAATAAACTATTATCTGAGGCACTAGAATACTATCGGTAAAGAAAGTGAAAAAAGAGACTGTTAATGTGTGTGAGAAAGAAAGGTTTCTTCATTTAAGAGTAATGGCTAGAAGACAATTAGGGCCTGGCTTTTAAATCATAGTGTTAGGCCAAAGTATGTTGTGTCTGCAAACTGGAAATGTTGCATTATTTTTAAATGGCTGAATACCTGGTGCAGCATCCATAACAATTGTTACATATCTAAAGTTGCATAACTTACTACAGTGAAAAAGAAGAATGAAATTTGAATTTAATCTACCTAAAGAGAACATATCTTGACCTTTACCCACCATTGAGTATACATCCTAATCGTAGGCTATTCATACACTTTAGTTTACAAAAAAATGACTCAGTTAATGTCTTTTAAATCTTTACGGGAGGGAGAGTGGTGGACATGTGCTGCTTGAGCAATGGTTGCTGAAGGCATTTTGATTACTTAAGCTTGGAATAGGTATAATATCCCAAGATGGGGGGTCCTTATGCCATGGCAGTGCTTTCTCTTCTCCTGATAAGTGTTTGCATGCAGTAACTCAGGCTGTTTACTAATCCCCAGAGGGATGTTGCAGTGCTGCTGCCACCCAAAGAGAGACAAGCTCTGCAGGTCCCTCAATACCTAGGGAAACATGAGCCTTCCTTTTGTGCTTACCCAGTAACCCAGTGCAAATATCTTTCCTCTAGAGCATAAGGGGATAGTGGAAGATTTTTTATTTATTTATTTATTTTTAATAAAAACTGGATAAAATCCAGTGAATTGATGTTTTTAGCCATTAAAAGTCACCAGGGATTTAATTCTCAAGGCTAGCATTGATCCACAGGTAGCATTTCAGAGGCCTGAAAACCACTGATATCTGAGCCATAGAAATGGATTTGAGTACTAACTTTTCTCAGCTCTCACAGATGAAGCTTTATTTTATTTTATTTATTTATTTTGCTAATTCTTACAAGCAGCAGAAGGCTGATAATTATTGTTTTCAGAGGAGTCTTCCCTACTGTTGGCTGGTTTGATTATCCAGTTGGCCCATTATACGTTGCTGGACTGTGTCTGTCCTCTTACTACCTCCAGCTAGCAGAAGGAATATCCAAACGTAGGAAATATCCCTTCAAAGCTCCAGTATGCACCTAGTACAGTTATTCGGGATTAATAGAGTCCTATTACCCTGTGTGAATCAGCTTGTCCAAACTCTGTAATTCAGAGTCTAGCCAGAACTTCATGATAGACTTAAGGAAAAAAAATAAATAAAAAATCAGTTTGCCCATACAACAGAAGCAATTTCAAGGTACTTTTGTCTGGTTTATTTGTAGGGTTTCTACTACTGTCATGAACTATCTTGTCCTACATAAAGACCATTTAAAAAGATCAGGGTATGGCAGGTTTGGTTATTAACTATTATTTTTGTAACAAAATGAATCCTACAAGGCAAGTAGAACTCAGAATTAAAAGAAATACTTCTGAAGTCACAGAATCACAGAAGTCCAGAAGTCCTGTGTCTGTATGTGTGATCACTGGTGAACTTCAAAAACACAGCAGGAGTCTTTCCAGAAGGTTTTGCAAAGCTGTGGCTTTACTAAAACTGTTTCTTCACAGTTCTGGAGCTTCTTGACCAAGCAATTCTTTCTAACACTCATGGAATTTCTTTTTATTTTATGAAAATTCACTGACACAGATTACTAGTAGCTGAAAAGTGAGAAAGGAAAAGTCTTTGAGTTTGATTTCCTTAACTTACTTTTGCATCAAAGTTGCTACAGTCTGGGCATCTCTGTTCAGTTTTGTTTCTTGTTTTGGGTAGGTGATACTGTAAGGACAAATACTTGAGTCTGTCAGAAAGTAAATTTAGTATTGTAATTGTGCCAGTGAGACTAACTAAAGTGGTAGAAGGAAGAAAATAACAATCTCTTGGGTTTTTGGTTGTTTATGATATCTAGTTCCACAACTGGTTTTGAACTAGAAGTAGAAATGTACTTTGCTTTATACTCATGATTCAGTTCTGCCACTCAAGTTCCTACCCCAAAAAAGACCATATTCATTCTGTTGAAACATGGAAAGCTGAAAATTCATTTTGATTTTGTAAGAGGAAATAAAAAGGGCTGAAAGATTCATAATAGAATTTCAATGTATAAGTGAAATACAGGCTTGAACCTGAGGGCAGTCCTTTTAAAGAGCTTAATGACATCTGTGTGTAATTTAATAAATGACTGCTGTAACACAAGTGGAGAAGCTCTCTAACACATTGTTTTTGTGTTTATTACTCAGTTCAATTACTATAAACAAAGGATGTAACTTTATAATAGTTTCTGAAATAAATCTAGCCTAAAAAAGTTGGAATCATCAGACAGTTTTGTCCATAATTCAATGATTTGGTGCCAGACTCACCTACAAACAAAAGGCCATCTTGTATATCAGTAGCAAGGTTACCAATTTCAAGAGCTTAATAACAACTCTTAGATGATGGTTGAAATAGAGATATGTTTTCAGCATAAACATTCACAAGTTACTGTATGCACAGAAACACTTAGCAACAGGTAGAGGTCAAATATATTAATTCGTAGGCTTTTATTTCTATTTACTCCCACAAAAAGCTGGATTTTCAAAGAAAAGGTCCATGAACTAAACTGTAATTTAAAACTAAACATTTATTTCACCATTTGAAATAACCAGATGCTTCATTAGGTAGCAAACCAATTTCCCCTGAAAAGTCCAATTTCAAGACTTAACACAACGCTCCAAAATCATTTTTCCCATGCTGCTTTTCCCACAGAGTACAGCTGCTTTCATGTATTAAAAGGTTTTGTTTGCTCAGTAGATCTATAAGTGCCTGAATTTTCATGCCCTTTTGCCACAGATTTTTCCTATACCTCTTGTGTAGTTTGGTTTGTGTGTCTTACTTCATATTCCCTGCTTTTGCTGCTTTTGCAGCAGCAGCAACCTGCCTGCCTGCCCGCCCGCCATGCCTGCCCGTCCTCCCTCCCCACTTCCTTCCTTCTCTCCTTCCATCCCTTCTTCCCTCCTTACTTTCTTTCCTCCCTCCCACGACCTAGCCCTAATTAGAGCAACACACTAAGGCTGAGAGGACAGGATACAACAGCCTCTAAAAGCCTGTCAATGATGCTTCTTTTTAAGTGAAGGAAAACTGCTAGCACAGCTGCATACTGAGGTGGATTTACACCTTTCACTTTTTTTTTTTTTCTTTATATGACGAATTTCTCAAAAGCTGTATAGAAGAATGAGTTAACTGCTGATGCATGAAGGCAAACGAAGACACTGCCTTACACTTAATGGCAGCCTATGGACAACCCTTTACTTTAGAGCCATTTTTTTTCTGGGGAGACATTGTCAAGGTCAGATGTGGGGTTATTCTCTAGTCTTTACAGGGAATTTGAGGAGAGTCTTAACTTCACATCTGAGAATCCTAGGATGGGAACAAATCTGAGTTAGCATTAAAGCTACAGTTTGTGTCTGATTTCCTTTGAGCACGTAATTGTTTCAGACTTGATGTCTCACACAGTACCAGTAGATAGCAGAAATGCAGTTAATTTGGGGATTTCATTTATGAGTTATGATCCATTTTAACTTCAATGCAGATTTTTTTTTTTTTTTAATGGAGTAGTAGCTGGTGGCCTGAGTGACCAGTGTGCCCCCCTTTCCCAGCACTCCTCTTTTCCCTGCAGGCTCCATTAGTTACGAGTTTCCTCCAGTATGAGAAAAGCAAAAGGGAATAAGGCAAAGGACCAACAAGACTGCAAGCTGATGTTTCTTTGCCTGCTTGCTTCTATTTTTCCTGTTTATTAAAGTGGCTGCTGTCATCCATACAGCAGCTGTGCCTGGTTGGAGAAGGGCAGCGGGGTCAGAGGAAGACTCAGGCCGTAATAGCAGCCAGAGAGGATGCACTGGATATTTGTTGCTGTGCTTAAAAATGCCAAGTTAGAGTAATACCTTAACAGTGCAAATAAAAACAAGTTATCATCGCCTTTCCATAGTCTCCAGCTAGGCTGGTTACAAAATAATCAAACATATATTATTTGATGTGATGGAGAACTTCTGTCCAAATGACAGGCAGGAAGAGTAGGTGTATCGTTTGGTAATGACTGACCTAATGACTCAGACTTTACCTAATGCAAATAGACGGGAAGAGTCTTGAGTTGCACCTGCCTGCATTCTTGCTCGCTAGCGGACAGTCTTCAGAACAAGTTGGATCTTCAAAATTGAATTTTCTACTTGAAAACACAGTTAAATGTAAGTGATTTTTGCAAGAAACTGAAAGCAGATGATTGGATTAAATTATTTTAATTCCACAATATTGTTACTGTGAGAGAATCCATTTGGATTTGTGTTTACAAATTTATCTTTAATACAGCTGTGATTTTCCATATGCATGATGTTAAACTTCCTGATTTGTGTTTTTGTGTTACAGCTTGTGACAGGAAAAGTCACCACCTTCAAATGGGATAACAATTTTATTTAAAAAATCTCTCACTGCAGAGATCAAACCCTTTGCCTTGTAAACAGGCTGGAGAAAACATTGCCAAAATGATTAAAAGGTCTTTGAAAGTGTAATTCTAACAATCAAAAACAAATTAACTACCAGTTAACATGATTATGTGCATTAAAAGTGACTATAACGTGTGAAACCTGCAGTTTCGTATGATGTAAGTTCATAAAAAGGAGACATCAAAGAAACCCACAACTGTAAAATGTTAAAAAATATTTGGAAAATTAACTGAAGGTTGGACTGTAGATGATTAGAATTTATTTGAAAATTCTTTTAAAGAGATGTTTTCATTAAAATTGAGTCAGAACACTTGCTTTGGTGACTTTAATAAATTGGGATGAGTTGGTAAGAAAATATGAAATGTCAGATGCTTTGACGTGATAGAAAATATCACCTTTCAAACACCCAGCAGAATTTCAGAGTAGCTACTAATCTGTTACTTTGCCAGTGCTGGGAAATGATTGCTGTATTTCCAAATGTCATCAGAGTAGTTTGAATCATGCCATACACAAGTGAATTTCTGAATATTCTTATGAGCTTTTCCAAACAACTGAATTCCTCTGGCTTTGGCAATTCTCTGAGCCAGAGTTTAAATACAAACACATCCATCGTTTTGGGCTGAAGGACTTTAATCACGTATCATAGATTATGTGGGTATGTTCAGCACTTAGGTGGGAATGAAATCCTCAGAACTCTTGTTAGCTACCATTGTGCTGAAGTCCTTGTGTGCCAAAATATCTGCTGATAAAACCTCCAACGCTCCTGCGTCAATATATGCATACAGCTGTTCATGTAGTGAGGCTTTTGGCTTGTTAAAAACTGTGCCTTTTGCATATTTTCAAAGCAGATATTCTTCCTCCTGGGCCATCTTCCCACTTGCTTTCTCAGTTTAAGAAGATGAACTGAACCTCAGCTCACCTGCCCAGAGAGCCTGTCATTACAGCCTCATACTGGGTGTATCTGTATGAAGAGGGAGAAGTTGCAAGGAGAGATGACATTCCCCATTCTTTAATTTTGCTGGAGAATTGAAGACATGACATGACAGTACTCCATGACATGGCATGACATGACTCCTACTCCTTTTGGAGCACTTGACTCCAGAAGTGGGAGGAAGTGTGCTAGGGATAATCGTGGCACTACAACCTGAACTTAGGTGACATACTCAGATGTGGGTTTTACACATCTCTGTCTCTTCTCCCTTCTGACTACTTTCTGCATCTCCTTGTTCAGGATGCTAGCTTTTGCAAAGCTATTCTTAAGCACTTAAAATGCAAGGAGAGCCTGACAACATAACAGGGATCTACTGAATCCTTCTTTGCAACTGGGTGCCAAACAGGCATGTCACCAGTAAGTATTGCAAAGGCTTAGTCCCTCTTTCTTTCATCCTGAACTAATTAACACTATGATTAAAAGAGTGGCTGCAGGCCATGACTTGCACTGCTTTTACCAGTGATGGAGTTAGACCAATATAACAAGAGAAAGTATATCCTCTACCATTAAGCCTCCTGTGAAAAAGACAGCTTTTACCGGCATGTGATAAAAAAGCAGTGTCCCTTTTCATGGAACAGCATTGCCTGTTTTTCTGGCAATGTTAGATCAGATACTGAACCTGCTGAGAAAGCACTGCATGGGATCTGTTGCGGTAGCTGCCTTGTATAGCTCTCCAGGTATAAGGGAAATTTTTAAACCTTCTCAAGTTTGGCACATGGGATTCTTACAAACAGACAGCACTAGGAAAAGGCTTAGGTTTCATATGCAGTAACATTAATTTGGGGGTTCTCTTTTTATTAATTAGTCAGGTGCTCAACAGGGTGAAGATTTTTCTTCTTTCAAGGACTTGGCATGTACTTTTGTTTGGAACAGAATAGAAATGTAATTTCACAGAGGAAATGTAATCTCATCTTAAATATTTACAGAATGCTAATTTTATGCTTATATGTTGGCAGAAAAGTAGAATAGCATTAATTAGTCTGAAATATTTTCTAACGGAAACATGTTTTTCCCTTTGGCTAGGACCATATTAGTAAAGAAAACATCCATGACCACTCTCTGGCCCTTAGATTATGCAACGCAGTTTTCATCCATATGGCTAAAGTCTCACTTGTTCTTTAACCCTCCTCCAAAACAGAATGGCCTGATTTGTGTTGCCAGTTGGAAACCAGTACTGGTTCCTTCTGTTTCTCATGCAATACTCAGGCACTATCTGGCAGATGCTATTTGGCATGGTTGAAAACTATAGGAGAGAGTTAGCAGTTAAAGAGTTCCAGTGTATTTCAAACACTGAACACATATTTGTGTGCCAGTGCTTGAGCCCATGTGTTTAGTATTATAACCACAATGAGAGCCTGTTGCAAATGCCATACAACCTGCACACAAGGCTAATGCTGAAGGAATAGCTAAGTTCTGTTCTGAACAAGGAACTTAATTCGCTAGTCACCTGCACAGATGGTAGACAAAGCATAGTGTCATACTATATTTGTAACTAAAAAGACTATCCAGGCATTGAGATGGGTTACTTAGGAGGCTGTGAAAACTCAATTTCTGCAAATTTTTAGGTACGGGTTAGGAAGATATCTATTATGAATACTTAATCCTGCCTCACATTAGGGAGATGGCCAAGTTGATATCCTGCAGATGTCATCAGCTTTCAATACTACTATAATTTTAGAATACTTCTTTGCCGGAAGTTATGGCATGTGTGGAAAATAATTTCCAAGTCTCTATTGTATTGAGTAAGCAATTCCTTTTTGGGGGGAAAGGTGGGTGGCAGATGAGGTATGTGTGTTCACTGACATGGACTTCTATAGTAGAGAAAAACTCATTTTTCGTCTCAGGAATACTGATGTAACAAAAGATCCCTTTGGAAATTTTGATATTGAGATTTGCTGTTTATCTAGAAACTCATCTATACCCATGGATGCAGAATAATTTTTAAATATCAAAAAGTAAATTTAGAAACACATATGTGCATTTGTCTTTGATAGCTTAAAACTACTCAAAGAAATATTTTCTATTCACAAAAAATTCTTATAATGATGGAATGGTCATTTTTAAAAATTTTTTATTTTTTACAAGCAAAAGCTATATAAACATTTGATTTCCTATATATTTAATATAACTGCTTCTGATCCATAAATTGAAATCCCTTAATGTTAATCTCTTGTCCCCTTTTCTGTTCCTCCTTCTCTCCCCTCCTTCTCCTCAGGCTTTCACATAGGATGGTTTCAGGATAAAAAATGCTAGGAATTTAAGAAGTGTTTCTCACTCCTGTAAAATTATTAGTGTTTCAGGATACCACTAATGTAAGATATATTAGACTTTTTGGTTAAACGTGAGAGCTATCATTAATTCTGTTTTGCAGAAACATCACTTGAAAACTCAGTTACAAATTCAAAGCAAAAAAAAAAAAAAAAAAGGCCTTTGGAATCATATCTGAAATCAGCATTAAAAGTTATCTTTCATTTTTGTGTTAGTTAAACATCTGACATATTCCACAGCAGTTTTTCTTTTGTGAGCATAAAAAGTTAGAAGCTTCTCAGATGGTGTTTAGTGTTTATAATGCATTTGTCTGGGCAGATGTGCTTGTAAAATTACCAAACCATTCAAAGTTATTAACACAGTTCAAATAAAACTTGTTTCATCTGTGTGAAGGAGACTGATTCTTTCCTCTCCAGACTTCCTACCAGACAAACATTATTACTACAATTTAATGGGTGCCACTGTTGTATATGGATTGTGACTGCTGGTTCTCCCTGTTTTTTTGTTCCTTGGTATGTTTATTTATACAGGAGTTATGAGACTGTGATTGAAGTTGGAAAAGACGGTCCCTTTGGGCTTGAAAAGTGACTGACCCCAATCAGCAGGGCTTGTTGTCAGTGATGCTGGAATCTCTTCACGAGTGAGTGGAAAGTAGTTTCCTGTCAAGTTTAGTTAGGATTGTTTTTTTATTTCTTTTTTTTTCTTTCTTTTCTCCAGCATAGACAATCTTTGTTGTTATATACAGTGTGATTCCTGTGCTGCCTTAAAGTTACAAAGAAGAAAGTTTCAACAGAGAGACTATTACAGCTAAATTTTGGTTCAATGGACTTGTCACATAAGAACTTTCTATGCATCATGAGAATAGCTTTATCCAACAGTGAGTCCTGTCAGGGACCTTTAAAAAGTGCAGACTTATGATTGACTTTCCCATCACAGTCTAGTCTCCTTATCTTCTACCTTTGCAGTTTGAAACTGTGATTGTGTCTTTGCACGATATGTTGTACAGTTGATATGTGAGGCTACGCATGTGAAAGAGAGAGTAGAGATGTGTCTGATGTGTCTGGATGAAATAAATATGCCTTTATAAGAATGATTCACCAGTGAAACAGCACAAGGAAAAATGTGTTCCACACTGGACATTTATTTACTTTATGATTAATGAATGCGAGTTTAGGGTTTTGTGTGTTTTGTTGGTTTGTTTTTGATTTGTTGAATATGTTTACCAAAAAAAAAAAAATAGTTGAGGGGATTGGATCCATGTTTGACAACACATTATTACCCTTCTCTAAGAGTGACTTCTAATTTCCTTTCAACATTTCTTCTGTAAAAAAAAAAAATCCATTTTCCTTTGCGATATTTTTCTCAGTACGATGGTCTAGCATTGACCCTTTACATTTGACAGAACCAAGCAGATACAGTTTTCAAGTAACCGTTTTATTTCTTGCTGTTGCTTGCTATTGTTCCTTTTATTGTGCCAGTGGTGAATGACTTTAACTCCTGTCATTTTCCCCCTCTAACTTCTGCTCTAGGAGAAGGAGGGGAAAAAAAAAAAGGAGAAAGAAATTACTGAAGGAGAATGACATTTTTCACACTTTTGATGGTCAAAGAATTTATTAGAGTGCTGTTCTTGACAGGGCAGATTCAATTGCAATTCAAGCCTGGTCTCAGATCTGAGTCAGAGCCTGGATTTGACTAGGATGGAAGTGGTTTTGCTTAAAACCTTCTCACATAAAGTAGAATCTTTTGGAAGATAGCTGTTGATTTTGTTGATTAAAGTGCTCCGAGACAAAGGGGGCTCTGTTGTGGAAGTCTGAATTGTTATTGGTTATTAGCAAAAATATTTAATTAGATACCACCTTGCTGGTAGTGCAGGAGTCCATCTGCAAATACAAAGGGCAAGCCCCGAAATGGTTGCAATATAACTAATTTTGAAGTTTTTTTCAGGATTTTAGCCTGTTTTCACTATGATGTTTTCTGCCTTATAAAAAAGCCAAAATCAGAGTATTGCTTTTGTTTCCTACACATCTAGAAGCAATTGCTTCTCTGTCCCTTTATTTGATACCTTTTGACGCACTTACAGTAAGGAATGATTGAATATCTGATTAACATCATGTGAGAAGCATTTTTGCCCAGTTTTCTGATGAGATGCCAAACCAGTCCAAATCCCTCGAGTCTTATGCAGGAGGTAATCCCACGATCCAATGTCAGCATAATCCTCCCAAGACAGCTTAAATATTTGTACTTCTTTCTTAAATCAAGAAATCCCTTGAGGTTTATACCAATCCCAATTTAAAAAATGACTTGACCTGAAAACCCTGGAGGAATGTTTGAATGAGGTTGTCTTGCCTCTGGCTTCTTGGCCAACATGCTCTAACAAGATATGAAAAAGATATACAAGGTTCTAATTTATAATATGATATGAAAATTATGCATCCAGTGAAAGACTAGAGGGAAAAATAAGGGACGGCAATGGTGGTAGAGACAGCATTTATTGTGATTACTAGAAGGGGCCTCAGTGGGCTGGGATTATTGTACTTTAAGTGAAATTGATTTTGTTCATGATTTGATTTTAATCTAGTTTAGATGAATCAAATTCTGCAAGGAACAGATATTTAATTTAGTACATTAGGATGAAAAGGACATCAGTTCAGAGAAGTTTAATGCATATGATGTGATAAAAGCAGTATCTGATTATGAGAGGTTTCTTTTTATATATATATATATATATAGTAATTCCTTGTTATTTCATTACTTCTTGGATATATTTTTCTCTGCATAATATTTTTATTAAATCCAGCCAAGATTCTAGTCTCCTTAATGATATTTAGACTGATTGCTGGAGCTAAAACAATAATAATAAAAATTGGAGAAGGACAAGGAGGAAGACAAAATTCCAGACTTATCACACTGATTTTTGCTAGAGATCTGCTATCGAAACAAACAGAACATCCTCGCTTGCCTCCTGGGCACTGCTGCAGGCAAACTCCGTTGCAGAACGAGTCATAGCTGTCTTGTTACAGACTGCAGTTGTAAACAGAGAGTCTGTAGAAACCAATCTCCTGCAATTTTCCAGTCTACTGTTTTCTAATCTAGGGGAGTTGGAATGCTTCGCAATGTGGAAGAAGTTGGTTGCTGTTGAAGAGAGGTCTCCTGCACTTCAACAGTCAGGACCAGATAGATCTGTTTTCTTAGGTTAACACCAGAGTTTCTGTTAGCCATCCATGCAGAGAATCCAGACAAAGAAAAGTTCAGATGGTGTTCATCTTATAGAATGATTTATGTGAATATTTCCCTACTTCTTTCCCTATTCCCTGACATCCGGTTACTAGAGGCTCTTTTTGGAAGAAAGTAATATTGTTGATTTCACTGGCTTCCTAGCACCTTTTTTAGCACTGTTTTTTGGGTTATTGCAGATTAATCAGAGAACTAGTATCCTCACTGAGGAATGTTTTCTGTTTGGATGTTTAATGAACAAACCTTTTATATGTTAAGGGAAAAAGATTGTTATGGAAGGGACTTTCGATTACCATCCAGGTTTGTAAAGATCTGTATGGGTCACGGTGATCTGCATGGGAAAATAATAAAAAGGAATAATGAAGGAGAATTCTTACATCATAGATGCAGGGCAGGAGCTTGCAGACCAGCATTTTAATACATCAGTCTGGGAACACTTGATTATATGTCACCTTGCTGTGCTTGCTTGTGTTAAAATAAATTGCAAGTGCTTTTGCCCTCTTTGTAAAAAAAAAAAAAAAAAAAAAAAAAATTAAGATTTTTCACTTGCTGAAATGCTTTACAGAAAAAGGCAAAAAAAAAAAAAAGAGGGGGAGTGTGGGAGGGGGGAAATAGAAAGCAGCTGTATGGGTCTGACAGACTGTGTCCAGAGAATGGGACCTTCCCTTTCAATACTTAAATCTAATCATGTCTCAGGCAAAACTACATCCCGCTCCAACTCCTCCTTTCATATAACAAGTTGCTCCAATATAAAACCAATTTAGTTAAAAGGAAAAATTGGTGGATAATTTTCAGATGCCTCCTATTTGGAGGCAGAAATCACTTGAGAGAAATCTCTAGAGATGGGTTTACATTGATGTAAATGAAATTAAGATGTTCAAGGACTGCATGCTATCTGTAGGGAATTCATTGGGTTTCCCCCTTACTACCCAGTTCTAAAGCTAGTACGTATCAGCTATTGTGTGGTCCAGGAGCTGTGGTCATTGTGGTTCTGTATCAGTGTCTGGTCCTGTAAGAGCCATTTGAAGGACAATGTGGTCTGGCATGACTGAGAGACACTGTTTCCCTTTCTGGTTTGGAGGCTTGGCTCCTTTATGGAATATCCAGTAAATAACACTCCCTCAGAGCCTGACAAATCAGCAAAAGTAGATGTTTTTATATTTTATTACCTTACACAGGTATTGTGCCAATGAGTATATACATTTTTTTCCCTCTCTCCTTAAATATACATGTGCTGTAGGCAACAACTGCAATGCTAGCTTGCTGTTTTAAAGCATAATGACTTTACCCATCTACACTGTTCTCTGTTCTGTCATTGACTAATTGGCATTGGCAAATAAGACTGCATTGTTTTGCATGATATAAAGTTCACATGAGGTTTGAATGAAACAGTGCTATACATGGTAAGGGACAGAGCATTGAATTTTGTCCATGCCTTATTGATGATCTTGGATTTTACCACCTGCAACAACTATAGATTGTTGCATCTCTTTCTTTTGCCTTGAGATGCTGGGAGTAATGAGAATTTTGTTGTCATTGCTGACGATAAGTCCTGTACTGAGATTGCATCAGTTCATTTAGCTGGAGCTTTTCAGGGACCTGCTGGCAGGAATTGATTTCCTTATTTTGGTCCTTCCATTTTGTGGATTCAACCAAAAAAACAGTCTTCACTGAAAGATATTCCAGACATATTTATTTTAAAAATTACCGAAACATTTTATGTTAGGGAATCAGATTTTCTTCACGTGGAAATGTATTTCAAATTTGCTGAATGCTTTAAAGCAACATATTTTACATTGCAACACTAACTAGTGTTTCCTTAAGAAGAGAAGCATAGAAGGAACCAAAATAAATACTCAAATCTGGACATTGCATTGATTAGATAATCTATTGCAATTAAAATCTTGAGTATATTCTTATTTTTATAGTATCATATTTCCTCATTCTTCCTAGGCTTTAAACTGCCTGAAACCATGAAAGGCTATATTCAATGTCACAGATGTGTGCGGGAGAACACGGACGGGTTGACATGTACTTGTCAGTGTCAGCTGAGAAAAGAGCTGGCATGGATTGTTCAGTGGAACAATGAAGGAGGTGGTGTCTCTGGGACAATAGCATTAGCTGGCAGAGCAGATGGACTGCTAGCCTGGGAGGTTTAACTATCCTCTGTCGGAACAATGAATAAGAGTTTACAGTTTGCTTGGCTAAACTATGCTAAAGTGAAACAGAAATGTGTATGTATTGCGAATCTTGAGTGAGGCCCATCAAGTTCACTAATTTTGCCTGCACAGATTGCTTGAAATATTTCAGAACTTGTCAATGCATCAGCATATGTATTCATTTTTGTTAAGCAAATCCAGAAAATTGACCCCTATGAGCAAGCTCTCAGAGGTGAAGTGGTAACAATTTTTTGAATAAGTAACCTTCCGCTAGGAAACAGTCTTCACTTCCTTAAAATTTTGCCAAAATTAAGTTAGCTAACATTTTCCCTCATCAAGATCTGCCTAGGCTCAAATTTTGGAAAATGTCTGGAGAACAGTGAGATAGAGACAAAATATTTTTGAACCTATCTCTGCATTAAAATAATAACAATTTTAAAAGCCTCTGTTTACTGGAGGAAATTTAGTCCTTCTGTTCTTTAAAAAATGAACTTGCAATTGGTAAGAATGTATTTTTTGCTCTTCCTCTGGGAGAAGCACCCACATTTAGTCCACTCATAAACACTGAAAATACCTCAGTTTGCCCTGGCTCAGTTACAGCATTAGCATTTGGCAACTAAAGTCTGTGATTTGTGTCTGAATTGAGCTTGCTGTATCTCTCAGAAATCACTGGTGTGATCTGACTGCACATGAACCAACCATAAATAGCTATATGTATGCATATTGGGTGAACATCTCTTTTCTCCGACAATGGTCCTCGCAGAGGGTTCTTTGTCTCCATAGGGATGTTCTCTTCTTTGTTTTCAGTATTTATCTACTTGACGACCAAACAGATCTGAGAATTAAAGTGCAGCTTGGTTTCAGTGAGGTGAGAAACAGGCATGGAGTATGGGAGAGCTGGAGGAAGGAGATACCTTGGTTAGCAGGAGTAAGAGATGGCAGGGTCTACCTGAGGGGCACAAGGTGGCACATAGGTGATGTTTCCAATGTCTGATGTTTCAGCTAGGCATGAATGTGCAAACTGGAAGAGCAAAGAGGAAAGAATGATATTGGCAAGATAAATAGGGCATATGAATATGGGAGAGCCGTAGCAGAGACTGGAGATGAATAGTCTGAGGAAAATGTAGGTAGACAGGTTGGTGAGAAGCTTAGAGTTGGAAAGAGTTGGAGAATATTCACGAGGGCTAATTGGAAGTCTAGAAACTTACTTCTGTAGGTTTGCTCTGATATCAGTGTTGAGAAACTCTGATCAGCTGTCTGTGCTAGATATGCAAAGTCACCCTCTTCATTGTCTGGAAAGGGAATTTATAAAAGAGAACTTAAATGAAGTTTTCATTTACATGAAGGCTTGCTCACTGTGTATCTTCTGATCTCTGTGACAGGCTGTGATGCACAGATTCTGACTTACAGGATTCCCTGCACTCATTATTGCAGCTGAGACCAGTGGGGATTCTGTTCTGGGCATGTGGAAGTCTGCACAGTGCCAGCCATGGAAAAAGCAGGTCCCTGGAGCTCTGAAGTTTATTTCACACTTCTGCATTTTTGGTTTCACCAGATACACATCAACTTTCCCTCATAAAATATGCCCAGCAGTGCTACTGTACTGCACAGTGATGTTGTGTGGATAAATCTGTTAATATTTAGAAAGTACGAAAAAAGCTATAATGGAAGCACCAAGAACCCTTGAGGAAGTTAATATTTTGGTATCAAGTCATGATTTGAACAGCATGCTGGAAAGAGTGCATGGTGCATTCACTGAATACTGAGGATAAAGTATAGAATAACTGCTATTTTACAACCTGCCTGAAAAATACATAAAATCATTTCTTGCTGTGAATGCTTAATCTATTCAATCAATGAGAAGAAATAGCTAATGTCATCTGACAGTGCAGAGAAGGGAAAAGCACAAGTATACACAATGTCCCTATGATAGATGATTAAATTGCTCAGGATATCAAAATTTCTCGTTACCTGATTTTGTGGTGTTAATGTTCTGCTGTACTATTCTAGCAGTGCAGCTTACCAATGCTCAGACTACCTACTCATCTTCCTTACTTCAGAAGGTTTTCTTGGAGGGGAAAAGAAAAAAAAAAAAAAAAAGCAGACCATGAAAATGCATACATACTGGGAAGGAGTTAAATAACAGAAGCACAGCAGCCTTTTTTTTTTTTTTTTTGTCTACTTTGTTAATCTGGACACAGTGTTAGATTCAGAATTGTCTACAAGGTTATCTACCCTGTTAAAGCTCAGAAGAATTTTCAATGACGCTCATTTGTAGTAATACCTGTTGGGGGAAAGAAAGAGCTTGTGCAATTACAACTTCTCTTATAGCTATTGCTTATCAGTGTCTGCCTCTGAGTCAGGAAGCGTTTTCTGGCTTGAGCAGCACAGTGAAGAATGACTCTGCTGCCAACAGAATGGAAACTCAAAATGAGATTGAGTTTAAATCCACAGCTGGGACTTGAACACTTGGCACCAGAGATCATAAGGTCATTGCAGTAAGACAGGGAACATTCATGCATAGTGTGTAAGAAACACATCGGTTTGCTAGTCGTCACTGCAGATTTTCACTATCTGTTGTATGTGTGCTGTACAGTAGATTCACGTCTTTCCAACCTGCAGAAGAAATAACAAGTCTGTATGATTTTTTTTTTCTCTTTTTTTATGGTCAGACAAAAATATTTACCTGCAGTTATTTCTTTGCTGGATTTGTTGCTTCCAACATGGTGCAAAATAGACTTTCATATTATTTTTCTGACAAATAAAAGATGCACAATGTCCTTTGATAGGTGTTTAAATTGCTCAGGATGGATATCACAGCTCACATAACTGAAGGCAATTGTGTGTGTGTGTGTGTGTTTGTTTGTTTGTTTCCAAAACATTGTTTGGGATTGGTATATGTCTTTTAATGCCTTGCACATCGAACACTGCATGACTACTGAAGTTAATAAAAACATAAATTCAGAAAAATAAACAAAGATTGTTTGCAAAGATAAAGCTATGCTAGTAGATAACTAAAGTCTAACATATTTTCTTTTCTCTGTTTATTCCCCATTAGGTATATTACCTCACTTAATTCTAGAGAAATTCAAATGACTAAAAGAGAACGTGCTTCTTTTTAAAAAGCCAGTGTGACCTCTGGAACTAGAGGTGCATATTAATCTTACAACCAATAAACCTGCCCAAAAAATACATAAAATGCATTTTAATACAATCAGAGGTGATCATTTATAGCTGTGAAAGAAAGGTGAAAGCTTCACTGAGACAGAAAGCAGAAACCAGTCTGGCTTCAAGGACTTAGGCTAAAACTTGGTACTGTACAGGAAAACAAGCACAAAGACAGATACAGGAACTTGCAGAGGATTCAGTCTTCAGGAATGCAATTGTACGGTAGGGATTTATTAAAGGGAAAAAAAATAAAAAACTATTTAGTTAACATTCTATAAGAAAGATCTTTGTAAATTTTACAATTACTAATATACTCATCTCCTAGTCATTGAACGTGTTTTGTCTGTCTTCTAATAAATATGACAAATTTGTCAGAGATTAGATGTACTTTCAACTGTACTTTTAGACATGAGAGAGTCCTCACAAGCGAGAGCTGTTGAATCCCCTAAACTTTGGAAAACAGAGCTCACACAGGATAATTGAAACACCAGACATAAAACTATATTAAACTGGGCTTCATAGGTTAAGCTGCTCACGGAGCTGCATGTGTTGTATAAAAACTAACAAGCAACCAACTGGTATTCTAAATTTTGCTTCCAAATGACATGACTGATTGTTTTTTTTTATGGTAAATGGGAAAAAAAACTAGGAGCTAATAATGCAAATGACACACAACAAAGACTGGTTAAATATCTGGAGAAAAACATCAACACTACAAAAGGTAGAGCTAAAACCTTCATCGTTTGATTTAAATAGCCTTTACCACTGGGAACTATTAGAGAAAGGAACCCAGACTTGAGAACACTATCATTTAAAAAAAAAAAAAGAGAAGAAAAAAAAAAGAGAAGTTACAAGAGTGTTGGCACATAGTGTTTTGGATTTAAATAGGCTCCCTGCAGTTGCTCAGTGAAGCTGACGTTCTTGACAGACCAGCAACTTCAATTTAGTGATCAGCTAGTTTGGGTTTCAGGTTCTGTGGTTCTGATAGGAAGGGGGTTTCATGAGGTTGTCCCCATTGCAGAATTGGAGAGAAATGCAGTGAGAATTGGACCTATCAGCGCTTTTGGTCTCCGGGCTCCTTCACAGAGCACCCCGGCATGACTAACTGCCCTGATGAGAGTCCTTAAAACTCTCTTTTGGATTCATCAGCAGTTCAACAACTCCAGCAAGCATGGACCCAAATTTTGACCCCCAAAATTTTTTGGGGTCATTGAATATACAGTCAGAGGAACTCCTCAGGGAAGCTAAATAGAACTTACACTAATAAAGAAAATGTCACTTTTCAGTGACTTCCCTGTCACTTTTTTTGTTTTACAGTACTGTCGTCTTAGCTTCCGTTGACAAAGCTTACCATGAAATCCAAGACTGTTCAAACTTTAATTTATAATAAAACATTCTTGACTGCCAAATCCAGAGTTTATTGAGTTAAAAAAAAAAAATCTGGCCATGATGTTTTGTCTCTTCTTCCTCTTGTTTGTTTGTTTGTTGTTTTTTGTTTTATCCTCTTGGCAAGACAGCTTTTCTGTCTGCAAATTTCCATGCTTCTGAAAATGGTAATTAAAGACTTGCAACTCAGATACTGATTTACTGTTTTTACTGTTGAAAGGTTACACTCTCCTCCCTCAATAAGCAGTTACGTGATTTATCTATTCCTTATTACAAGACATGATCAAATCTATGTAACAGTTTTCCACCCTCCCTCCACTTAGATCTGTATTGCATGACTGCATAACCCATTGACAACTGAGGACTTTCTAAATACATAACTGAGTTTAACCTTTACTTTACACAATATTTTTCAAAGTATTTGTTATTTTAAGGATTGTTCTGCAATGTGAATAATACCCAACATATCCCTATGTAAGCAGTAAGGCTAGAAATACGGACATATTTTTACTTGGCACTACATTTACTTCAGCAAAATGAAGATCAGGTTCCTAAAATACAATAGGCCAATAACCATTAAGCACCCACTTCTTAACCATTCATTCTGGCTTTCCATCTTTATGTATTAGCCACAGCACTTCCTTTCATTCTGATTTATTTTTATTGTACTTTCCCAGCAGGCTTGTAGTAATGCTGCTTTCTATGGCTTCTGTGTGCAAAACACACGTTTGCAGTGATCCAGATTTTGTTTGTTCTGTTTCAGGTGCAAGTGGATTTGAAGAGAAGTACCATGATGGCTAATTCTCTTCATAGTTTCTCTTACAGCAGAATGCAAATTATCTTTGACCACTATTGTAGGCAGAAATAAACTATAATGACAAAAGAGTATCAATATATAAAGGAATCCATTAACTGTTTGTGGTTGTTATTTTTATAATCTATGGTGTGCACATTTCAATATATATTGTGCTGAACAAATCCATAGCTCACACATACTACAAACCAGATTCAGATGGTTTCACTCATACAGAATACTTTTGTCTGCTAAAACTGTTGTGGAATTATACTGCTGACATTTCAGCCACTGAAATGCAGCAGAAAGGCAGCGGAGACTGTCTGCTTTTTCTGCAGAAAGAAATTTCTATGAGATTTATGGTAGTTCCTTCTCCAAGAGGAATTAGCTGTGAAAGGCACATCAGAGAAAAACTTGCTGCTATGTGAATGGTTCAGGTTATGTTTGAGAGTGTGAGGACTGGTAAGGCTGCACCCGGAGTATTGCAGCCCATGTCCAGTTCTGGGCTCCTTGGTGCAGGTCAGACATGGATATACTGGAGAGAGTCCAACAGGGTATCACCAAGATGATCAAGGGACTGGAGCACTTCTCTGAGGAGAAGCTGAGAGAGTTGGGACTGTTCACTGGAGAAGAGGAAGTTCAGGGGAGATCTTATTAATGTCTATAAATAGTTTGAAGGGAATGTGCGAAGAAAATCATAGAATCATAGAATCATTAAGGTTGGAAAAGACTTCCAAGATCATCTGGTCCAACCATCCCCCTACCACCAATATCACCCACTAAACCATGTCCCTAAGAACCACGTCCAACCTTTCCTTAAACAGCCTCAGGGATGGTGACTCCACCACCTCCCTGGGCAACCTGTTCCAATGCCTGACTGCTCTTTCTGAGAAGAAAAATTTTAAAAAAAGAGGACTATTTTCAGTGATGCCCAGTACCAGGACAAGAGGCAATGAGCACAAACACAGGAGATTCCATTTGAATAGAAGGAACCTCTTTCTTTTCTGTGTGGGTAACTGAGCACTGAAATAGGTTTCCCAGAGAGGCTGTGGAGTCTCCCTTCCTAGAGACCTTCAAAAACCATCTGGAGATGGTCCTGGGCAACCTGCTGTAGGTGTCCCTTCTTGAGCAGGGGGATTGAATGAGATGACATCCGAAGGTCCCTTCCAACCTCAACCATTCTGAGATTCTGTGCAATTCCATGACTGCTTCTAAAGACATGCTGGCACAGGATGGATGGTTGGTGTAGCTCTGCCCAGCCAGCAAAGGCAGGGTAGTTCCATGAAGTTTTCTTCAAAAACTAGTTTTATGCATTATAGGTTTTTTGTTGTTGTTGTTTGTTTTTTTCCCTGTAAGCTTAACAGTCAGGACTACCTTTGGCAGCCCTGTACAGACTTTCATGATGGTTGTCCAGATCTACTCTATATGCTGTGTGTACTTGTTATAGGGAGTAGGCTTCTTTTCAATGCTTTTCTGAGGTTTGAGGGAAAAGGTCCCTTCCTTCTTTGAAGTAATGCCTCTGTAAAACATATGGCAGGATTGCTAAATCTTAGACTCCAGGGTACTGTGAAGATGCTAGACTGTATGAAGAAGGAACAAAAGTGTTACACTGCTGAATTCCTCTAAATACCTCATCTACTATTTGCTTAACTTTAAGTTTTTACAGCTCTTGAAAGAACAAGGCCTGGGAAAGTTTTCAATTAAAATAGACAGCAGGGTGGTATACTAGCAGGAGTTGTTATTTTGTTACTGGGGGAAAAAATAGGAAAACTGATGAAGATGAACATCAGAGCTCAGCATGTATACTGTATGTAGTGCTGCAAGACCTACCATACAAGATATTCATCTGCTTGTCAGTGAGATTGGATTTTTGGGAGCAGATCTGTTGATATTTGAAAGACAACAACTTGCCAGTTTCATTACTTTAGTATCTTCCAGCAGATAGACTCCCTCAAATCAATAAAGCACCCATCCTAAGCTTTCATTAAGTATTAGCCAAATGTCACCGTCTCCTAGAAGTGTGCTGTAAAATTACAATATGTAGCTGCCTTCTGCTTACACACGAGTAAGCCTGTGATAACTTCACTTTAAACAGGATTTTCTTCCTCTTCTCTGTTTCTTCACCCTCCTTTCTCTTTCCCCTTGCTTGTAAGGGTTTAATTTTCACTAGCTTGCCAAAAGCTTAATTATACTTGCTGTGTATAAATACCCAGTGGAGATCAGAGAGAAGAAGACAGAGAAAGTCATTTTTCGAAATCTGAAAAAAAAAGGCAAATGTAAACTGAAAATACTGACAGAATTGGAAGTGTGTGGGCTGGATCACTAATTTCCACTAGGGCAGGCTTCATTGAAGGGGAAAATATGGTTAAATTAGACACACTTAAGTAATGAATTACTTGCATGTCTCTAATGAGCACTTCAGATTACCTGTTATTAGAATTCTAGTACACCCAACATAAATTTGGGTGGGATACTGCCTACACAACTCTCAATTTCAGGAAGAAGAATTGCATTTGCTTTTATGTATATGGACATTTTATTTGACAGTAAGATGCTGTGCACCTTAACCAAAAATGATGTCAGTTTATGTAGGATTTAACTATACATAAACACAGAAAATACAAACTGGATTACATGCAGAGCCCTTGTTCTTTGTATTAAATTGTGATCCACTGAATTCCAGTAAGGCAACATTGGAAGACTGAAATAGCAACATCCCCAGTAACTTTTAGCAAGCTCTGCTTGCTGGTCTGTCTTTGGAAAAGAACAGAGCAGTACTGTAATTTGGTATTAGTTTTACAGTTATTAGGGCATTCATTCACTTTGTACAACCTTTGATGGAAGGTCATACAACGAACTGTAGGTTGGATAACAAAGTAACAGACACACATTTTACATGAATTTGAGTAATGATGATATTTTGACGTAGACTGTATTCTTGTTACCTTGGCCTTACCATTAAAGAAAAAATGCCTTTTTTTGTTGTTCAAGATGCCTTGATATCATCAAGGTGAAATTTATATAGTCTGATGAGAAATCCTCTGTAGTCAATGAAAAGACTTCTGTTAATGCAAATAGACTTTCTATTAGACTGAAAACCTTCTACCTCAAAGCTCTTCCCAGACCTGTAGCCATTTATTTTTAGAGATTACTTTTTCTATAATTTTCTTTACTACTGAGTATTTCTTACTGCTCTCTTGTTCTCTGTTTTGTCCTAGTACCTTTCTCTTTCTGGGCTTTTCTTCTGTATCTTACTTTTGTAGCCTTCTATTCATGACTTAAACCACTGTCTTTTGTCTTCATTCAAATAACTCTTGAAAACTCATTCCTTTTATTGAGCCTTTAGGGAGAACCCATTGACTTCAAGAAATTTGAAATGCAAATAATACATTTGGCAAATATACAACATAGTTAATCACTTTCACTGGAAAACTGTGCTTTTCCAGAATATTTCTGTATATTATTTCCCTTGCATTTTTCCCATATGCCACTTTCTTTGCATTCCCCAGTTTTTCTGTTCATTGTTGTTAATGAGCTTCTGCATTTGGTTTGTTTTCACTAACAATTTGAACTTTTTATGCAAGGTTCCTGACCTTTTTTCCTTGTATTGACACACAGGGTTAATATATCAGCATATATAGAAATGCATTGTATGTTACGCTTAAAAATAACCCTGCTGCTGATGTACTGTGATACTATGTATTTACCAAGCAATCTTATTTTTAAAGTATGATCAAATTTACCTGAACATCTGACCAAGGCTAGCAGTAAACTACGTTAACAGTGCAAGCATTAATAAATTGTCCTATATTTTTTTCTGATTTTTGAACATTTGTTTTATGTGCTCCATGCAAGTATAATGAACCTTTTCCATTACCTTCTATGAATATTGCCAAAAAGTTCATTAGAAGAACACTGACAGGTGGATGGGAATGCATTTTAGACCTCTCTGAATATAGAAAAGACAAATAAACTAGTTGGAGGTAAAATATTTCTTTCTATCCTTTCTGCATGCTTTAAAATATCTGTCAACCTTTCCCTGTCTATGTCAGGTCGCAAGTGACATTTGAAAAGCAATTTTTGTTCACATGTGGCATATCTAGGCTGTCTCTGGATTTTTCCTTAAAAACAAGAGCAACCTCTCTTCTTCTTCCCCTTTCAAAACAACAACAACCAACCAAACAAACCCACCAACAATTCCATAATAATGTAATTTCCACCACTTTGGGTAACCACTAAAAGCAAATAGACATGACATTCTTGTGTTATATAGAGTCAATATTATATTTTCAATAATTTTACATAAAAATAATGATTATTTTGTTAGAATCAGATGCTACCAGCATCCTTTTAATGATAAAATATTTCAAATATCATTTGTCTGTTATCACCAGAATTATATCATCAAAAAATTGGTTCACTTTTAAACAAATTCAATTAGATGTTAAATGTTGATTTATAGCTTGTGATACCATCACAAGAGGGAAAAAAAATCTACCAATTTCCACTAAGATCCTTTTGTGTGTATAATGCTTAAATATTTAATTGAATTTTTTTTACTGATATTTTGCAATCAAAGTTAACAGTAAAACATACAGAAAGTAAATTCAATCTAGAAACATTTGAAATGAAAGGCTCAGTTTTTCCTCAGCAGGGTTAGAGCTCAGTGTTAAATACAAAGAGGTTATTACTATTCCACTTACTAATAATTGTCATTATCACAGATGAAAAGAATAATTGTTATATTTACTTTGTACATGGGTCCTCATAAAATAGCATATTATGTCAGGCAACAGGATAGTTATTCTAATAAGGCTTACTGAACATCTACTCCAGCAACTTTCTATTTTACCAGAAGTGTGAAACCAAACACTTATCCATAAAGAAAATATGAGAAGAAAAATAGGGCTGCTTGGCATAAAATAATATTAAATGCAAGACGCTCCGGTGATGTTCTCTTCAAGATCAGAAACTTGTTGGTTATCATTGGGTACGTTTCAACAGGAGGTCTGTTTTTTATGTTTGTCTTAAGAGATGTTTCTTTTTACAGTTGACATCAAGCTTTCACATCAAACCTTCACATATATAAACAAGATCAAAAGTTTTGAAAAATTTTAAATTCCTCAGTCAGCATCTCTTTTTATGAGCTCACTCATAATGCTATTTCATACAGTGTTGTATGGCTGTTTTCCCTGATTCCTTGTAATTATTATTATTATTTATTTATTTATTTATGTAGCCATGTGGAAGAATTAATTATGTTACATCCTGAGAAATGGAACAGTATCAGAAAATAGGGTAAAGGGTCTGGTCTGGATCAAAGATTCTGGGTGCAAAGGTATTGATTTTAAGGACTGATAAGGAATAGACAAAATGATTGGGATTGCCATAACCCACTGCTTTTCAGTTCTCACATGGCTATAGTTTTTAAGTTAAAGAACAGTAGATCTTCATGCATAAACCTGCATTTTGGATAACCTGTGTATAATGAAAGATAGAGGCAGAGGCATCAGCAGAAGGGGTGCTCCTGGGAGGCAAAGTAGGTTGTATAGGATTAACAGGAAAGATACTAAGCAAGAGGGTCTTTGGATTAAATTTCCTTGCACTATCACACATAGAAACATAGTAGAATCCCTTGTTTCATTTTGTTTTATTTTCTATAGACAACCCCAGGATCATAAAATGAATAACCAGTAAACCCTTAGAAAAAAAAATGTTTTTTGAATACCATGTAGTCTCTTCTGTCATTGAAGTGACAGATTTTCTGCTGGTGTAATGCAGTATGGTTCCATCAACCTCACGTAGTGACTGACAGAATTGGCAACAAGGGGATTGAAGTGATTTACATCAATTAAAATTGGATTTCAGACTGAACTTCCTAGTCTTATTTATTTTATTTTGTCTTAATCTGTGCAGAGAACAATATTGTGTTTTTCTTCCCTATGACCTCTTGTCACACTTGTCTGACCTTAAAAAAGTTAAAGCTGACACCCAGATTTTCTTAGTGCACAAGACATTGTGATATGCTTTTAGGTGTTGCCTGTTTCTGTTTCATTAACTTGCTGTAGCTTGTTCATCTAACTTCTCTGAGTTGAGCTGAAAGCCATGTATTGGGAGCTGTAGCTATCAGTGGAAGTAAATGAGTTGCCACTAGTTACAACCCTTTTTTTTTTTTTTTTTTTTTTTGCCCTGTAAGCAGCAGTAGTCAGGAAAAGTGGGGTAGGATTAAAAAAAAAAAAAAAATCAAAATAATTGGATGTAAAAAATCTGAAGGTACAGCAGAGATGTCGTTTTTTTTAACAGGTAACTGTAGAATTTGAATAATTTAACCTTTAAAATGTTGTTTATTCTGTTGTGATCAAGAGGAAAAAATGTCACTTCTTTCTTTTGCTGATGCCATTTTACAGGATATGATTACAGATGCATGGTGTAAGTGCTTGTGTACAAGGAGCCTTCAACTCAGTGAAGAGCCTTGGTGTGCCAAGTATATCATCCAGAGCAATTAAAAAAAAAAAAAGGAAGAAAATAAAAAGAAAAAAGAAAATCACATTTGGATTTACCTAGCTTTACTCTGGGCATTTGGGTAGCAAAAACTAGGTAAAAGAAATCTGGCATAGAATAAAAACAACTTTTGGGTCTATTGCCAAAAGCATGGCAATCTGTTTTCTTTGTTAAATAGGCATTTGTGGTCACCCCATCTCTAGGATTCTGCAAATGGTTGCTGCCTAGGCAGGTGCCATATGGGCCGGCAACTCCCTCGGGTCTGGGAACAGGGGGTGTCTGCATAGGGGTGGCAGGGCAGGGTCCCACTGCCAGGGTCAGGAGCAGGGTAGCCAGGGGCAGCCCCAGCCCCAGACATTGGGCACATCCCAGGGGACAGACTGAGGTCAGAGAGAGTGTGAGGCTCCGGGCTGGACCAGCAGGGTGAGGCCTGGGCGCATGTAGGGCTGCTGATGCAAGTGGTGATGATGAGTGATAACGTGCGCTTCACAACATGTGCTGAGCTTTTACATCCTTTCTTGCATGTGCAGATGTGCTCACATTACTGTTAGCCATCTGGAACAGGTGATTAAAAGAAATATATTGGGACGACTGGTTCCAGGTGCCAGTCTTATATTGTGCTACCTCCTGAAGTCAGTTGTTATTCTGTTGCTTTTGCTTGAGGAGATGAAGTTCAGACTATCATTGTCTGTCACACTGCATATTACCAGTGCTATGTGCTGCCTGGTACTAGTCATTGCAGAGCTGGGAAGATCTTTACTACAAAGACTCATATTCATAGAGTTATATACATATGTGCTTTGCCAGCATTATTCCACCAGTTGTGGAAAGATGGTGGTGTGCGTGCTGTTCTTAGTATTCCTGTTCTAGGAAAGCTAAAAGAAATGTGTTCACAGAAAAGTGAAAATGAATCAAAGATCAGATCTACCCAACAGCACTAGAAAAGGTCTTAAATTTGCTTTATGCTAGCCTTATTTCAGCTGCTCTAAGCTTTCTAGAGGCCAGTTTGGGCTTATGAATATGTCCAAAACATAATAAGGTGATAACCATTGGGACATGTGGTCAACAAGTAGGTGACATCTTCTCAACAGTTACTCAGCTCGTTGGAGCAATAGCTGGGCCTGGGCCTCCAGAAAGATTGAACAGGTTGCTTCATGCAATCTCTTCCTTGTTATTTCTAATTGTATATCTGGGTCATCCATTTAATGGCCAGTGCAAATATTTGTGAACAGCATGAATTTTCTCTTCCCATGAAACATTGTTCATAGGATGGACAGACATAGTGGAAATGCTTCTGTACACTTTGCTATTTGGGTTGGACTTTATGGGCTTTATTACCCTTGTGCCTTCCAGAAAACAAAATGACATATTTTCTGGAACGTATTGCTTCACCAGGTCTAGAATATATTCTATTATATGCTGTGCCACTTCAGATAGTCCACTGAAAATACTTTGCTTGCCGTATGAAGCATGGCCTGTAGCATGCCTTAGGGCATGGCACTTGTGGGGCTAAAGTGATAGCTAAGTTACTGTATACGCACTGTATAGTTGCTTATACTTACTTCAACATAAAACAGCACATTTACACATTAGACAAGCACAAAATGGTCCATGTGGAACTACTTTCACTTGAGGCAAAGTCTCCTTGTAGAGGTCTGAAGTGTAAAGTGAATTTAGTCTTTTTTTTTTTTTTTAAATTGTACAAATAAGCAGAAAAGAAAGCTAATTTGTATTCTTTTTCTGTTTTCATGGCAGTGGGGGGGGGGAAGTTTGCACTTTTTCTCTGCTCCTTTTTTTCTATTTTGTTTTGGGAAGTGGAGGAAGGCTAAGACAAATTATCTTTTCCTAAAGATGTAACCCAATTTCCAAAGAAATATAAGATGTTATAAAGAATGGGGGAAAGTAAGCCCTAGCCTCTCACAGTTGACTTGGAATGTGTAATGAGTAAGTTTATTTTGTGTTTGCTTATGTGGAGCTTTTTGTTCAGATGGGTAGAGAGTGAAAAGGAAATGATTGTATTATGTTCATTGTCTGGGGTGGAAAAAGAATATCAGAAAAGGTACTATTCATTTCTTTTTCCTGAGGAAAGTCTTAATCATTGGACATACCAATGGATGCATATTTGAATATATTCTGAGATGAATCTTCCAGCTTGTATCACTTGTGTTCTATTTGAAACACTGGCATATGTAGAGAGGTAGTTCAATACAGAATTAATCCCTTGTCTTACAGGTTTGTTGTCCCTGAGAGTTTTTAAAAACCTTTTTCACTATCTTACCATCTAGTTCTTTTCATTCAAAAAATTATTTTTCCCTAAGGGATTTTCTAGAAGATGCTTACCAATCTAAAACATAGTAAACAATTTGAATTATTTGGATTTAGTGATTCAGGTGGAGGTGTGCAGTGGCAGATCTGATAAGACTGTGATTCATGAACAGCAGGCAGTAATTCAGAAACCAAATTCCGGTCCTTTGAGCTTGCAACACACTATTACTTAGAGAAGAATAAAATAGAAGTCTCTCCATGAAGGCAATGGAACTACTTCTGAGAATGAAGCCACTGGGTCCCAGGCACCGTACTACAAAAGCATGCTGCAAGTAAATGCTTGCTGAAATAGCTGAGGATTTTTATTTATTTACTTACCTAATTAATTAATTAATTAATTTCCATGACCATAAAAGCTTTGGCACTTGCCTTTCAAAGTCTAGCATGTTTGAGTTTCATGGAGAGCTCAGGACTGCTTCACAAGGGGTGGTCTCTACAGATGCCTGGGCCTGAATAGACAGGATAATCTGGAAATCAGCCTCTCTAGCATGTAGTTCAGTATGTGTTAAGCCCCAATTTTAATTTACAGTCCATAATATAGTTTTCTGGCAGGGATTCATAAATCTCCATTTCATCTCTACAACTGCTGCATGATAATGGACCTTTCTCTGGTTCTGCCTGTATCTCCACTAAGCCTGCTTCTTAGGACATGTAGAATTCAGCAGTAGGAATATCACCCGATGCCAGTCCTCACAGACGCATAGTGTTATTGAAAATGTGCTGGTGCCTCACATTGTTATGCAGGTCCATGGTCATTAAAATTTTATCATATAAACCCTTCCGTCTGCACCGAAGAGGAATTGAGAACCTTGGCAGAGGATGATCACATATTTTATCAGAATCTTCTGAAAGGAAAAACCAGCAGGCTCAGAGCAAGAAGGAACCAGAATAAAATTCCCTTTAATTTAAATATAATATAACGTCAAAACCCCTGAAATTGACATTTATCTACTGTAGTTCATTTTAACTTTTTCCCCAGAGTGGCTCAGTGTCCCATGGTTGCACAATAGTTCAAACCAGTTGCACATGATATAATTTTCATATGTTTCTCCTGCAAGGCAGCTATTAATCAAAGCATGCCACAGACAGCTGAAGTGGAAGGCAGCAAGCTAGGGATTATAACATTGATTTATCAGGGGTCAGTCTGTCAGATTAGTAGGTTTAGAGACTAGGCCATTTGTGGTGTTTCCTAGCACAGATGCAGATAAAAACTGGCAGAGAGCTAATTAAGCAGAGTATTCCACACGTAAGACAATTAGGAAGTTTCAAATAGGAAAGCAACAACAACAACAACAACAACAAAAACACTCCTAGCCATTATTGGCCAAACTCTTTCAATTTGTTTTTAGCAAAGGATCAAATGAAAGGAGTTTGGCCTGCTTGTGTTTTTACTGAGATTCTTTTTTATTCTTAATAACTTGGTTGTGTATGTAGGCTTTCCTTTCCGGTTCCAATTAAAAAGAAATTAGAACATTATACAATTAATTACTTGTTAAATATCTAAGAAATGTTTAGGAAATGCTTATTCTGGAATGACTAGAAAATACATTAAAAAGGTGCATTTGAGCTGAATTTTCCATGGTGATAACCCTTTCTCTGTGCATCACTACCTGACTGCATATCTCAAGATAACTACCAGATGATCTTGGAGGTCTTTTCCAACCTTAATGATTCCATGATTCTATGACATACAGAAATTATACCTATCTCCCACTGAAGACAAAGGGAGTTTCAGATTTGCATCACCTCTTATACCAGGGTCTAGTTCTCAAAAAATGAGTACTCGAACTATAATAGTTTAAATCCATAGCCCATTTGCAAACTTCAGGCTCACACTAGTGGAAAGTGTTAAGGTCCATAGACAAGAGTTTCTGACCTATATTCAGATAAATAAAACATACTTGTTTGTTAAGTGAATAAATATGAAGATAAAAGCAGATCTATTGCAAGTAAAAGGTATTTCCATTCTCATATTTCATGCATACACAAACTATTTCAGTTTAGGTGGACTTCAAAGATTAATGAATTCAGGAAAGGCAAACCCCAGTTTTCCTGTGGGCAGAAGTAGAAGACTGGCATCTAACTGTTCTTGTAACTGTTCTTGCTTTAAAAGCTAAAAAGGGTACCTTTTTCTATAAAGAATTCGGACTAATGCCAAACACTTCAGAGGTACTTAAAAGAAGCACAAGTGTTTTCATTATTTAATGAAATTAAAGAGCAAAACAATATTGTGTTTTCTTATTGAGGAATAATGTTTATCCCTGGATTTAACAACAGCGTGTTGCTCATGAATGTTTCTTCAGGATTTCTTCTTACTCTTTAACGTGACAATGGATTTAGATCAGACGGTTACGTAAATGGTTCTTATCTTTATATGTGTGTATATTGTCACAGTGATTTTATTTCATTTAGGAGTTAAAAGTGCTTCATATTTTTTCAGCTATTGGCCTCTTTTTATTTTTACTTTTTTTATAGATGAGTGCACCTGTGTTCATTTCAGTGTCAGGCTAGCTTTGTCTAAATAAAAATATTTTGTTATGTTAGCTTGCCCCACGTTTTTTTAATAACTTAAGCAACAGTTTTACTCAAGAAGGGTCAGGCATTATACTGAGAAAATCTCGTGAAACTACAGACAAAGATACACTGATGTTCAGAAAACTATGTGTTGTTTCAGAACAACTTTCTATTCTCAGCTGCATACTTTTTTTTTTTTTTTTTTAATTTCCTGCTATTTTAGAAGTGAGCTAAAGATAACTTGCACTAGAATGGCAAAAAGATTGTGCAGAAAGGAGGAATTGCCCCTTCCAGTGTTGCAATCCCCATACCCTCATCTTTTCCACCATTGTCTTCTACAACACAGTCTACAACACAGGCGCCCTGTGAAAGAAAAGTGGAGCAGTGAGTTTGAAAAGCTTTGGATGCCATTCTTGGAGACACATTGCATGTCTTGCAATTGTTTATTGCAATGGGTTCAAACACATTAGAAAGAAATGAACAAGAGATTTTGCATGGGGGATTTCTGTTTGCTTTTTGTCTTTTATTATCCTCTGGATGATCTAGCTTTTTATAGGGATAATAATCATCTAGGTGAATAATATGAGTCACCTACTAAAAATAACAGGTTTCTCTTATCTGTTAAAAAAAAAATCTGCTATGATTTCTGAATATGAAGAAACTACCAAAAATTCTACCATATGCCTACTTTCTATAAAAAATCAGCTAGATAACGATATTTCTGATCTCTGATTAGTATTTGTTGACAGGGTTGCTATCAAGTACTTTATATCTAAAATTTGAAAATATTTTGGCACTGTCATTCTCCAGATATTTAGAACATTGCTTTTCTTGCTTGTGCTTGTGGGAAAAATTTCTGTACTTGCAGCTAAAGTCTGCATCCTTATCCTTTTTAGAATGCATATAACCTTTTGAAATCTGTAAATTGATGAAATCCATTTGGACTTGTTTTCGTGGATCTAGCAAAAGGGAACTTTGTGATCTCAGTACTCTTGCTTTGCTTAATATCACTTTAGTCCTAAGCCTTCATAAAGATTTTCAAAGAATGTACTAGAAAAATTATCAATTATCAGTATTAACTTAGTGACCTGTTTTTAATTTGTTCCATTTTCAAAACAAATAAAATCTATTTCAGTGCAATATTTGGTAAAATCAAGTCAACAAAAACATCAATTAGTAAAAATCTTGAGTCAGTCTGATGCAGATGGCAGGTATAATTTTGGCTTCATACAGTAAAAGTTTCACTAAAGTTAAGTAATGAGAACATGGCTGTACATTCTAGGAAACTTGGCAGCCTTCACTAGGGGCATTTGTACCAGCTATAATCATCATCATTATTATTATTTCTTGCATTCCCTTAGCTGTCGTAACATGATGAGTAAGAGCAGTCTCATAATGTATATTGATCACCCAAGTATTAATCTACTCAAACAATATTTACCACTTGCTTAGCACTTTTCATTTCTTTAAACATGAATGCACTTTTAAAAGGCTGAGAGGGTTTGTATTTTTCCATTTTACTTACGGAGGAAACGAAGCAGAATGTGACTAAGTGACTTTCCCGAGTCACGTCCTCAAAAGGGCAAGTGAAGTGACCTAGGCCCTCATGGTCCCAGAGCTGGAAGGGAAGACAAACTTGGTCATTTTCTTAAATGTGGCTATGTCTGCTGTTTCTGTAAAAGCACATTTTTTGTGTAAAAGCCTCTCTAGACATTTATTCTCTGAAAATAACAACTTAATCCATGCTTGCGCTATCTCACAGCTTTTTTTGCCTCTACCCTTCTCCATGCCATTTCTAGACTTGAAAAATGCATTTATGTGAATCAACTGCTAAGTATTTCTAGGGCTGAGTATGAGGTTTTCTTATTCATCCTCCTGATCGTGGCATACAGTCAATCTTAGGAAAAGGTGCTTGTAGGGAAGTCTAGTTCAGCACTTCAGTTTTACCAGAAGTAGTACTTCATTTTTATCTTCCTGCCAGTACTCCAGCAGGAGTTTTCTGGGGGACTGGGACAATGTTTTGCTGCAGATAAGATAATATAGCACACACACACTGATTCCTAAAAAGTGTGCTTTCTAGCATACTATGTTGATAGCACAGCAAGTAAATAACAATAACTACCTCTCTGGCATACACATCCACAGCTATCTCTGAGGGACACTGCCATCTGAAACCTTTTCTTCCATACTGTGCTGCATAGCTGGGCATGGGCACTGTGATTTATGGTCCACTGACCACAGTTCCAGCTATCCTCCTTTGAACCGAATTTTTGCTTTTAAAGAAACCAGTCTGTGTTTTGTTCTTTCTTTGAAAAAATCATCTGAGTTTTCCACCAGATTTGTAAAGTCCCAAATCCTTTTGTTTCAATGACAAATACTTCTTCCATTGAGCCCTTTTACATGTCAGGGTGGGACCTTCCCCAGGATGATTTAAAGGCAAAAGACAGAAATGGGCCACTCCATGCTTCCTGTAAACAGTTTAGATGAGAACAATGTGCTAACAGTTCCACGCAGTTTTCAGAGGAGGCTGAATTTGCTGGATTGCTGAGTCACTGACAAGCTGTCGCGTGAAAGAGACAATAATTTCTTTCAATTAGAAGCTCATGCAGGCAGGAATATCTTTCAAATATCACGGAGATAAAATGGAAATCCTGCTCCATTTCAGTGACTGATTTCTCTGCTGATGTGGAACAAACAGCAGATAACGGAACTATGCATATTCTTACAGACATCAAACTTCTTCTCTCCTTTTCTTTTCCTTTCTTCCTTTCAATACTTCCTAACTATCTTTTCTAAATTCATTTTACTGTTGGCTGACTGTCACTGGTTACCATAGCAACAACCTTTGGTAGCAGCAACTCTGGGATGCCCGATGCGAGCATCTTCACATTTGAGTCTTGCCAAGGCTAGCTATTAATCCAGGGTTATATATTGGCTCAACACTGTAAGATTGCTCTATTTTTCCCCCCTTTAGCTGACTGCCAATCTGATTTTTGTGAGTTGGATACTTTTCTTTCCACACTTATCTATTGGGCAATCTGGTGTTAATTTTCACTCTGATCTTTTCATGTTGGTTATTTTGTAGGACTGGTTAGCTTAAATGTCTTTCACAAAATAGGTTAAAACATAATTGATTTAAAGAACCTCTTTTTCAGTTTGTTTCTTAGTGAAAAAGAAGGATTTGAAGTAATCTTGTTCTTTGGACAACTATTCATAGTCGATCAGAGCAAATTTCACTTGCAAGCTGTTCTGATCTTTGATATGTTTAAATGCTTTGCATGACGTAACAGTGATTACTTTTTTTTTTTGCTAGGGTAAGGGATAGACAAATATATATAATGATAAAGCTTTTTGGAGACAGATGGCTAGTATAAAACATCTGTGAATGATGTAGCACCTAATGGCAGCAGTGGAAGAGTGGAACTGTCTTTAAAATTTTGTAAATCCCCGTACCTTCTTAATAAAACACCCCCTAATAGCAGCTTGCTGTAAAGCAGAAGTAGCAAAGTGGTTAAGAGTGGTTGGGAAATGAGAGCTGAAAGAGAAAACTGCAGTGCAGTGATTGGTTTGATTTGCTGAATAAATTGCTATGTTCAGATTCAGTTCGTATCAACAGGCAAAGCAGTGTCCACCTGCAGAGCCTGTCACACTTGGTATCCAAAACTCTGACACAGCTAGTCTTAAACAACCTTCATTGTTGTCAATAATTAATGCCAAAAAGCCCCAAACACTAAACTTACAGTGTTTGCAATTTTATTCCATATACAAGAAAAAAGAGAGTAGTGTTTCTTGGGGATATTTCCTTAAAAACAACAACAACAACAACAACAAAACTTTTAATAAATATGTGTAATATTGTACTATTTTGAACAGATTACTTTAAAAGTAGGCAAGAGGTACTGTTCATTCAGTAGATTTTCTCTTTTTTAAATGTGACCAGAAGCTAGGAGCATAGTGTACTGTCTCCTTAATACAGTATGAATTGCATTTTGATAATTTGCAGCTATGATGTAAAATGGATAAATGTGAAGTCTTCTACATTTGCACGAGGCAACTGATGTTTGTCCTTGTCAGTAATCCTGGTAGCTTTTGGGGATTGAGAATAGCTGTTTTCTAGGGAGTGGTTTATTATTATGTATTTATTTATTCATTTTGTCTCAAATCTCTCTGGGTATGTTTTGCAATAAACATTTGGTTCAGAATCTGAAATCTCCATTGTTTTTTCTGGAATTTGGAAAAATCCCTTCAGGTTTGTTTGGAGGTTTCCATTCATACTGCTGTGATGGGAGTTTCCAGGAGAAATAGGGCTGAACTCTTATAAAAGGCCGATGTAAAATAATATTTCTGGAGAAAGGGGAAGGACGTATCTTAAGAGGAGATATAATGGCTCTAAAGTGTAGAAAATTACTTGGACAAATCCTAGTAGATTTTAGGGGAATTCCTCAGGAGTTTATAAAGTTGCAGACCTGACTGAGAGGCCTATCAACTTAACCTTTCTGTTAGGGAGTTCCATTTATTCATTTTACCTCTTCCTGTATATAAGGTGCCCTGACTCTTTGAGTAGCTACACTTATACCTGATTTTAGTCAAAATCTTGTCTTGTAGTCTTTTTGGGGGGGGGGGTCTTTTTTTTTTTTTTTTCTCAGTCCAGCACTAAATACAAACTTTGAAATGTTGCGTATTAACTACAATTGATATTTGTGATCTTGGGGTCAGGCTACTTTTTGAAGAAATGCAGTTGCGGCAAATTTCAAAAAGCATTTTTGGCAGTTGCAACCCAAAAGACCTATGGAAGGTTCTAAAAACTCATTTTCAGCCTTCCTTAACGTTAGTTTAACACTTGTATGTTTAATCAAAATGTTTGATATTTAAATATTAAACATTGCCATTTTTCTCTGGACACTTAAGCCAATATTAAAGAGAGTGAACAGGAGCATCTTGTCTAATTATTGTTAATGGTCCCAGGCAAATTCCAAGACTGAAATACCAGCAGTTATTACACATCTAAAGGAAGTGCAGTTCTGTTTACTGTTGGTAACAAAAATTTTCACCATGTGAACTCAAAATCTTTTATTTTGAATTGTTGTAGCCTTCTTCAATATGTAATTCTTTTATACCAGAGGGAAGTTTGGTGTCACGATGCTCAGTTTTTGATGATTGTCAGAAAGAAGGTCTCCTTCCTTATACAGATAGGAGTGACAGTCTGTGGTTGGAAGTCTATTATAAATTTGGACTATATGTAATTGAGCATTGTTGTTTAAAGAACATGTTTTGCCCTGCATCTAATGTGAGACCTTCACATCATGAGTTAAAAGTCTCAATAATACCCAAGATGTTAGAGAAAATTATTCTTTTAAATTTGTACTTTAAAACAAAAAATACAGCTTTGCATCTATTAAAAACAAATAAATAAACAAACACCAATGAGCCATCCAAAAAAAAAAAAAAAAGAAAGAAAAAAAACAACCCAAAATACAGCTTTGTTTCCAGTGGTAGATGAATGTCATTGATGAAATCCAGAAGGCAGTACAAAAATAGGATTTTATTTTGGAAGGCCTTTGACAGCAGTTCTTTGACCATTCCATTAACCTGGGTTAAATTAAGCTCTTTAACCTAGATCTTTAACTTTGTTCACTAGTTAAATTGGTGGGTGTGCTGGCTCACCATACTTCCTTCAGGCTACACAGAAGGAACAATTAAACACTCTTTTATGTGGCCGCTGCTGGAAACATCAGAAGCTGTGCCATAAAGTGCTTGGCTGAATGGCAGAACTTGTACCTACCTACCTGAAGAAATAAAAGGGATTTTTGAAATGGGAGTTCAGAGGCCAGTGGATTTATTGGCTGCAGCAATGAAGGTGGGAGACTAAAAGTAAGAGCAGTAGTCAAGGCCATTCAGCTGTAAGGATGCCAAGAAAGACCCAAACCTCAAAACAAAAACAACCAAACAAAAAACAGCTCTTTTTTTCTGAGGTCTGGGGATTTTTTTGCTGATAATGTTTGTTTCTGAGCATGAAATCTGTATTTTGTTTCCACTTTTCAGACAAAGTCAGGTGTCCTGACATTTACAGTAAGTAAATGGGATTGTGTGAAGGAAATATTTGATGACTCCTTATTTTCTACTAACAGAAACAGCAAGTTCTCCAGTAATGGCAAAACATTCAAGGTAAAATATGTACGACTGCGTTAATTATTGCAGTATATTAAAAACTAGATGGTTTGCTATACTTGTATCATGCTTCAGAAGTATGATCTTTTCTTACACCATTTTTAATACATCGTTTTGTCAGAAATGCCATAGGCATGCAGCACTTGCCATACCATACATAGAGAGGTTTGCCTGCATTTCTGTCAAATCTGTGTTCATTTATAGCACTCTATAAGGCACTTTAGCCAAAAGGCATTTGGTTCCCTGGTGCCAGCATGTGCTGCCAGCTTCTGTTGTTTTACTGTATCTGTGTTCTTGGTGGATGGGCAACAGCCCATCCCTGTCTTCCTCTACTTTTGGGGAGCTTCGTTCCTTTCAATCATGTTAATGAAGTTGAGGAATTGTTTTCTACACATCTTTATTGACTCTCAGGCTTTTCAGTGGAGGTATAAGGTTCTGAGTTTTGATTTCTTCTTGTTTTTCAAACAAGAAAACAAGAAACATTGACGTACTGAACAAAACAGTTCAGACTTAGATGATGTAAATGATGATTCAGGAGAGGTTTTCAATGAAATGCCAATAAATATGATCACAGGTCATTCCTACTCAGCTATTTCTTGATCAGTTAACAGAACTCTGTATATGTTTGTTACCCAGTGCCATTATGCAATGTTTGTGATGGAGACAGTTAAACAATAAAAGCCAAATGCCTGAAACAGAATTACTATGCTAGTCATGCAAATATTCCTCTGTGTACAGAGACAGACAGCTTCCTAAGGCTGTGGCTTCTTGATAGGTAGGTAAAGACCTACAAGTTGAGAAGAAATTGAGAGGATGTTCAAGGCTGTTTCTGTTTTTCTTGCTTGTGAGGGAAAGGATAAATAATGAATAACAGCAAAACAAGTCTAGCAGTTAGAGGCGAGCTGCTTTTTCTGCCATGTGATGATTATTTGCTTCATTCATGCCTTGTAAGTCTGCAGGTTGTTGTCAGTGTTTTTCTTAAGTCTTCCAGCACAGAGCCCTGGAGCATACCCACACTACTTGTTCTTGGAAGTATATTGAAATAATGACTGTGATTCAGGCTGAGGTGAATGGAAGAGGAAGGATTTTCTAATTTGTAGTGGCTTTTCATGAACTTGCATTTACTTGTTCTTCACAAAGATTTTGTTTGTTTGTTTGCTTGCTTGTATTTGTTTCCCAGGGTGTTACCCTAGATGTGTTGTTTTTTACTTTAAACCAAGTAAAGCCATGTATTTCATAGGGAATTTTCAAGGAAGAATGCTTGAGGCCAGATTTGCTACTGGCTTTCTGTACACGTTAGTTATCACAGAGTTATATCGATACAGACCAAAATGGTAGTAGTATTTACATATCCGAAGTGCATAAAAATAGATAAAAAGCAGTAGTTTGTTAAGAGTTTGCTCATGAACCCTCTTGAATGATAACAACTGCATCAGTTTTTACAGAGACTTGTGGTGCTTGAGGACATTTTCTTAAGGAGTAAAGCTGTTAAGGACATTGTCCCACATTGTAACATGTGGGACAGACGAGTTGGTGAGCTTTCTGTGTGGATGACATCCACCTGTGTGAGGGATGCGTTGTGAGGGATGCATTGTGAGGGATGCATTGAGAGGGATGATGTGTTGCTTGCTTTCTCCCGTTTTTAAATTTTATTATTTATTTATTTATTTATTTTCAATCTGGGACATGGATTGGCTGCAGCTGCTGGGCTTCCTTTAAATTCTGGCCACTTAGACTTACTGCTGTGCAAAACTGTAGTTGTACATTCTTCTTCACAGACATTTTGGGATAGAATCACCTAGTACATATCCTTGACTTCACTGAGAACTCATTTGCAAGACACAGTCATTTCAGGTACTTGACAGTGATTTGATTGGTTATTATTTTGTTTCAATCAGATCATGTATTGCATGTGGCTGCAAACTGAAAAGACTTCATAAACACCTGTTACAAATTGCATTTTTATTGAGTTAAATTTAGATCTAAAGTATTTTCAACCTTTTTTCTTTGCTATCTGTGATTGTTTTTCTTCTATTTTCTTTTTTTTTTTTTTAATGGGACTTTTTTTTTTTAATTTTCTTTGTTGGGATCTTTCTTAATTCCTATTAAATACATAGGTTTTAAATGTAAATTGAGAAATGGAGATGAGCTACTTGTTTATGCACGTTAGGAATCTGAGGTGATGGTCACGATATTTTTTATGTTACATTATTTTAATTTGTATTTTTATTTTAATCTAAGTTTTTAATTAACAGATAACATTATTTGCAACAATATATAACTAGTGAGGGCAGTGGGTTCCACTAGTGGCAATTATCTGCAACTCATGCCCAGTTTGCATTCCAATCTGGTATCATCAAGTTTTAGGTTCATTTATATAACAATGACATTCTATTTCAAAATGTATAGGCCAGTAAAATATGCTGTGTTTGAGAATGTAAGGATTTACAGCATTTTATGCTTTAAAAATAAAGAGAGAATCTTTCCAAGTTGCTTTTCAAGCAACTCTTTGCAGAATGAAAGCAAACCAAATAAGCATCAAGAAAAACCTGGAATATTTTGTGTGTGTGTGTGTGTGTTCATGAGATAGTTTGAAAATGTCAGATAAAGGCTATGTTGTTCTTTTCATTTTAACCAGAAAATTCTCAGCAATATCTATGTAGCAAGAAGATGATATTCATCAATTGTTACATTATATTCACAGTTTCTCTCATTTCCCAAAATGCACAGCTGCTGTGTCATTTTAAGATTTAGAAGTCACCACATTTATGTTTTAACGATCAATGGCAGCTGTTGATCTGAGTCATTAATGAGATTTTGACTTCATCTGTATTTAAACCTTGTATATTCTGCAACAGAGTATGCTTGGAAAATGAGATTTCTCTCATGGTTATAACAAAGAGTTTTACAGGCTTGAGCTGAGAGGATTCGCTCTACCCTGTGGAAGGTTATATAGTACAAACTTTCTGTTAAATGAGAAGGGGCAGAAGGAAAACTCTTGCTGAGTTTTCAAATACTACCCTTTGGTCTATGAGCACATACAAAATGGCCCTAAGGTGAAGGTATCTACCACTTCTATGTTGAGAGTGAAATAGTAGAAAAGTCTCCTCAAAGTGAAATGTGATTCTGTAGCTCACTCATTTATTAAAATGCTATCTATTACACTTCCTTTGAGGGCAGCAGAGTACCTTGAGAATGACATATTGAGTGCATACAATGTCACTTGGGGAATGTTTAATATAATGTCATAGATATTTGGGTATAGTAAAACAGTTCTTAAAAATGGCAAATAATGACCTTCCCAAACAATGTTCGAATTGTATTTCTGATGCGTAATAAATCCCTCCTCATAGTTAAATATTCTGGTATTTAAAATTTGTTTTATCAGTGGTTTTATGTATCAGTAATACCTTGTTTATAGGTTAGTAGAGAGAAAATATATATTTTTTCAAACAACAGAATGAATTTCTAATAGGGTTTCCCTTCTTGCACTCTGCCTTTTATGATGTATGTATTTCATTAACCTTTCTGTGTTTTCACTCAGAGACTTGTTCTGTCTACTTCAGATCCTTGGGAAATTGTACTGGTTAATTTCTCCTTACCAATAGGCTATAATTCCCAATATAAAACTATGACAGAATCATCCAAATTAAGTGTTAGTGAAAACATGAAAAACAAAAACTAAAGAACAAACAAACAAAGAAACAAAACCCACAAAACAAACAAAAACATTCTCAACTACAATAAAGTTTTCTTATAGGAAAACTGCTATAATGTTTTATTTAGTCCTACTGAACAAAGAGTAGATATAGGTGCTTCACTGGGAATGAAGATGGTTCTTAGGAAAGTCTTATCTTTTTCAGATGATTGCTAATTATAGTCTAAACAGGACAGTCACCGTTGGAAAGACCAAAGTACTACACGTTAGGACATGTGAGAAGTAGCTTGGACGAGCTACAAGAGGATGCTAACATGCAATTCTTTGTGAATATTGAGACCAAACTACTATTTCAAATATCTTAGGTTCTTGAAGACAACATCTACTAAGTGGGTCATCTTGTCATAAAAGGATATCAGGTTAGTCAGGCAGAACCTGCCCTTCATAAACCCATGCTGGCTGCTTCTGGTCACTCGATTGTCCCATATGTGCTGTGTGATGGCACTCAAGATGATCCGCTCCATAACCTTCTCTGGGACCAATGTCAGGCTGCCGGGCCTGTAATTCCCTGGATCTTCCTGCCTGCCTGTTTTGTAGATTGGAGTCACATTCACTGCAATCTACACAATCACAAAAAATCACAGTCATAACTACTGCTCTAGAAAAAATGTACTAAAACATTCAAAGCCATGACATAATCATTGCTTTGTAAGCGGTTCATTATTCAGAGTTAACTTTGTTGGAATTTGGTTGGCATGGACAGTTCAGGAACAGACACTACTAATTTGGCCAGAGAAACTAAGAAAAATGAAAGATAATATTAAAGTTGAAAAGAACAACATCTTTATCTTTTTCAAAATCTATCCAGTGCTGATTAACATTATTTCTTCATCCCATTTGTTCTATACAAACGTTTTGATTTGGCCAAGTGCCTACTTTCAGTTCTTCAGCATCATCCTCTCTTTACAATGGAGAGTTTAGTTTATCCTTTGGCTTTTGACATGCTACATTGCAACTGTAGCCTGTGTTAGCCCTAAATCTTGTCATTTGGCATTGCAGAATTAAATAATTAGTTAAAATTTCATACAAATAACTATGAATGTAGCAGTCTAATTCCCTTGAAGAGTTTATGGCTATTAGAAAGTGAGTCCCAGTCCTTTATGAGCTTGGGTATAGGACAGAATGTCCATAACCCCTATGTGCCTGGCATCATCATCTAGATGTTGAAAAACTCAGACTGTAACGTGCCTAGGACTTTCCCCATCTATTCTCCTTTATCACGTGTCAGGAATTGCAGTAGAAAGTGACAGAAAGCCTTGTGATAATGTTGTCCACTAGCACCCTCATCTTGTGAGATAACTGGCTGCTTTCTACTTAAAGACCTTTTGGAAGAAATGAGTAAGCTACAAATACTGTTCTTATGTTTGAATGCTGACTGTTTTGAAGATTAGGAGAAGGGAAATGAAGAACAGTTCAAGAGAGAGCTCTGGTTACCATGAACTCAATATCATAAACTAAGTGAAAGATTGATCTCAAATGTCTATCTTAGCAGTAGTTCAACAGAAAAAGTCTTATTACTCCAGAGATTGCTTTGCTTTTCATCATCTATCTTACTATCAATGATAATTAAAGGCAAATTCAAATCCTTTAAAAAGTACTGTATGTGGTAACTGTTTGCTGAATATCTCTTTAATGCCCTTTATAAACTTAGGGCTTCGAAAATTGACCTTCCTGGTTGAAATAACTACTGGCTAAGAGCAAAATGATGATTTCAGGCCTTATCCTACAGACACTTTACACATGTAAGTAGTGAATATCGGGATTAATTATATGAATAGTAGCTGCACATCTTGGCCCTTGGACAATTCAGAGTCTTGAGTAGAGGCTGAGGCTGATTCTAAGATGTGAGTAGCTTTGTTGAAGCTTTGTTGAAGCTATTGCAAATCTTGTCTGATATTACCTGTGTTTTAATATTGGACAATTTTAAAGTTCATTCCATATCAGACAGCATATCTGAACAAAGATATATTTTATGAAGTAATACGCAGAATTAGGCTTATGCTGAGACAGTAGTAGAAGCAGATTGACATTTCATCAGGAATAGTGTGATTGGAAGACAAAGAAAAAGGAGCTTTTCATCTTTAGGAAAACCCATTCAGAACCATTAAGTATAGCTCAGTCTCTTGTACTGATGGGAAAAAAAAATTGTTTTTGGATTGAGGATAAAACAGTATATGCCAAATCCCAAATAATGTATAGGGAAAGCTATGAGCAAATGAAAGAGTTCTGCATGGAATTGAATATGATTCTGTATATTATATAAAGTTGTAATAAACATAGAGCATAAAATTCAGTAGGCCTTTGTTTCAATACACTCAAGATCATCTCAAAGTTTCACTCTTGCTACTAAAGCCCAACTTGTAATTGGTTAAATAACGTTTTTAGATTTGGAATGTTCACTTTGAAGAAGTGCTGGGTGCTATCTTACCTGCACATTCACTCTTCTATCATTTAAAATATGCATTAATTCACTTTTCTGTTTTCAGAAGACATTTTGCCATAATGGGAACAAATGTAATACACTTCTCATTGGTACTTCTTCCAAAAACTAGTTTTCAGTATACAGTGACACCAAACAAAAGCAAGCCTTTTCTTATGCTGATGTCTATCCATCCATAGGTCTTTCCATGCGCATTTCTACTTAATCTAATTGGATCTAAACTTCTAACATGAAAATATTATTTTCATGGTAAGGGAACATATTTATTTGTTCACAACACATATCCAATACAAAGTATAGGAAAAAAAACAAACAAACAAAAAAAACCCCACCATACTATGTTATTTAGATTTAATATGCAAAACAAGATGAGAGCATATATGTGTAACATGGATGAGGTAATATTACTGTGGGAAACCTAATTTTGCACGACCATAATGAAATATTTTATCATTTATGTTAATAGTTAGCTGACATCTGTGCTTCTTTGCTAAGAAATGGAAAGTAAAGTAGTTGAAATAGTTTTTACTAATTGTATAGATTTTTCATATGAAAATAATAATTGACTTTATACCATACTTTTTAACTGATGACAACATTTAGAACACAGGACTTGACTTGAAATATAGGCTGGAGGACCTGACGAGGTAGGATAGGGTACTTACATAGTTGAAAAAAAAATGTTGCAAAATAGTGATCATTAGCTAAATCTGCTCTCCTGATATCTTGCTACCTTTTCACTATATGAAATACAAAGATAGAAGCTAACTTAAGAATTACAGCTGTTAATACTGTATTTAGTCAGCATTAGAATCTGTTTTTTCCATTTGTGCAGCATTTAATGAGAAAAAATGCAATTCACTCTTTTCCCAGTAGGTGGCTTTCAAATGAAAGGTATTTCATTTTTTTTCATGGTTGTGGAATTGTTATCAATGAGAATTAAGTCTTAACAAAAATTTAAAAGGTAAAGAACAATACACATACCAATTATCTTGAGCTCATGTTTGTAATTATTCATAGGCTGGAATTCAAAGGCTTGTATTCTTATAATACCAGCAGTATTCATACTTTTTATTATCCCACATAATATAGGATCCATTTTTTCTAGCCTTTTAACATTAAATTCCTTGTTGTTGCTAATTAGGTCTTTCTCTTCTGCAATTGACTGTTGTGCAACAGTAGCATATTTACACCAGAGTGTTTTAAGTGCATGTCCTATGTACTAAATTCAGCCTAAAAAGTCTTGCAGACTACCTGTAAATCTACAGACATATCTAAACCATATGAGTGCAGCATGGAAATTTCAGAAAACAGCACTGACACAAGTCATTAATCCACGTGGTTCTTTGCAGCATTGTGTAGGATGTACCAGCTCAAGCCAGGAAGGGTAGAACATAAACTTTTTATGCCACTGTAATATTTTTCCTGGCTAAAGAAGAAAATAATTAGGGCCATGCTTGATTGGTGGCACATGCACCTGGAAGCACAGAAAAATAAACAGCACCAAAGCAAAAACAATCAATGGGGTGGGAGAGGAGACAAGGTACACCACATCTTTCCTTGCTAGTTACACCTTAGTTTATTTGGGTCTGCCATCTTCTCTCAAACATAATCCCAAGGTCAGTTATCTCAGGGTCTCTATGCAGTGGCCATCTCCTGAGCACTGTCCGAAACCAAATTTTCTCCAGGGCAGTTATAGCCGTCCAGCATTTTGTTTACCTAGCTAGCCCTACAAACTCAGCTGCTTGACATTCACCCGCTCCCAGTATTTTCACTTACTTTATAGCTACCCCCACACCCGAGAATTTAGCAGGCTTTGTGCTGGGTAGGTGTCAAATGAAAGCAATAGGACCAGCAAATAGAACCTGTATAAAGGTACCTGTATGGTTTATCTCCCTGCTATCTAGTTAGTAGCTTCTGTTGAATGAGGCCTGTGACAAGATTCAGTTGAATCTGAATCTTAGAAAATTGTAGGTGGTTTTAATGCTATGTAATTAAATTGGCTTTTAGTATAATACTGCTAATAATAAATAGACTACTACCGTTTCCCTCCAAAACCTTTATACTTATAATACTTAAAGGCTTTTTCTTCCCTTTCCCTTTGAGAATGTAGTGAAATTAATAACAGTGGAAGGAAGAATTATTTGAGAATACTGGTCAAAATCAACAATCTTGATTCCACCAAATATATTTCACACTCTCTTTTTGATTCACTTTTTCAGTTAACATATCTAATTTGGGGAAAAGCTCTTTTATGCTTGTGTCTACCATCATTTACTTGCACGGAAAATCTTCATATAGGAAAGAACTAGGGAAAGGAAAGCCAATGAGTGAGAAAATAAATGGTTTAAGAACAAAAGGTGGGAGAATAATACCTTAATCTCTCCAAGCAGCAAGAGAGTTAGAAAGAAGAAAAAAATGTGGTAAGGAAACTGTGGAAAATTGGAGGCTTATGAAGAAAAGTGTCTCTTGTTTGGAGATATTGCACATGTCTTCCAGCTGCAGGATGTGAAACAAGATGTCAATAGCGTAGCTGGAGGTTAAGGTAGGGCTTTAAGACAATTGGGACACATTGAATGAATTGCATAGCTGCCACAGTGAAAATTTATTTGGTTCTGCATGTAGAAATTTCACAGTTGCTCCAAATACCTGCGCAGTGGTATATTGCTTATGGCAACGATTATGCTAATTGTCAATAGATGATGCACTAATCCAGTCAGCTAACTGGAATGGAGTAGAGTGAATTACAGCAAAGAATAGGACAATTATTCTGTTAAAGGGAAGACCAAAGTTCTACTAGTATGATTTCAGTAATAGTGAGTGGATCAGAGTAGTGATTCATTTTTACAGTCTCTCTTCAAGACTGCCCAGATGTCTCAAGACAAAATGCAAACAAAACAAAGCAAAGAACAAAATAATCAAATAGTTGGAGATGGAAAAATCCATTTCTAGGGATATTTTCTCCAAATTTTTTTAGAAGTATTTTTTAAATCATGAAACATGGCACATAACCTCTTTTTCAAAACTTTTTAATGTTTAGTCTGTGTAAGATTCCCAAGAATATCAAGAGTTGTAAGTGCCGAGTCCTTCTTTGAATCTTGGTAAAGTCTTGACATCAGTGACATCCTGTGGCATTGAGTTCCATAATCTAATTATGTACTGCATTAAAAAGTATGTCCTTTTATCAGATTTGAAGCTGCTGCTTTTCACTTTCACTTAGTGTCCTTTTGTTCTTGAATTATGAGATGCAGGACTACAGAAGCTCCTGATCTATTTTCTCTTTGCCACTTACCATTTTTATACTTCCATCATATCCCTTCTTATTCATCTTTTTTTTTCCTAAGGTTAACAATTCCATTTTTTTCCAGTCTTTTCATATGAAGGCTTCTCTATATGCCTAATTATCACAATCATTCTTCTCTGAATACCTTCTAATTCAGTAATATCCTTTTTGTGATGGGGTGACCAGTACATCACACTATTCCAGAGGAGGGAAAATTATTGATTCATATAATGACATTATATTTTCTTTCTTATTCCTCAGCTCATTTCTTATGCATCTTAACATTTTACTTGCTTTTTTGACTGCAGCTGCACATTGAACAGGTCTTTTCATTGAGCTGTCTGTAGTGAGGCCCAGGTGTTTTTCCTAAGTTGGCGCTATTAATTGAGATGTCTGGTAAAGTGAATGATTCGTTACAGTTTTTCTCACCAATATGCTTTACTTTGCATTTAAATAAATGATTTTCACCTCTTTTACAACTGCCCATCTATCTAGCTTGGTCAGTTACCTCTGAAGTTTCCTGTCTTCTTCATACTTGGTTAACAGTCTTTTTTTTGTGCAATCTGCAAGTTTTGCTACATTGCTGCTCACTCATTTTCTTCATGTTAATTAATATGTTTTGAACACCTGGTTCTTGTATGGCACCTTGAAGCACCCCGCTGTTAACTTTTTGCTATAACGTAAAATGTCAATATATATATATATTTTTTTTTCCAAAAACATCTTTGAGAGAAGTTTTGCTTCATTTCGCATCCTATCCCCGAATAACTTAATCTCTGACTGAGATGGTGAGGGAGTTAGTCTCTTGAGAGGAACCTTGTTCTTGCCACATTTATTCAGTGAATCTAACAAGGTTAAGGACTGGTTACCTTCACAATTAAATCTAAATGTTCACGAGATAGCTATGCTCTTTGTGACCACAAGTATGGAAATTAAAGACAGAGGATGGAAAAGTAGTTAATTCGTTCAGTATGTTAGGCAGACGCATGCAAAATTAAGATGGGAGCAAGCTGCAAGTAATAGTTCTTAACCCTGTCTTGGTGATAATCCTAGCTAGCAGGAACATAATCAGTCTAAATAGGCAGGGAGCCTGTAGAGTATAGAGCCTACTTCTTACGCCTATGTGTGAAGAAAACTTCATGTGAAAATAAATAAATAAATAAAAAAAGAAAACTAGGGGTAAAGTTTTAGGTAAACTGTTACTTTTCCAGACTTTCTTCCAGAATCTGATATGAACCAAGATATCTTAAGATTTCTAATCCCCCAAATTCTTGGGGAAAAAGGGAAAGGCAAAGCTATTTTGATGCTTTATATGTCATATCATCCCCTAGGTCTGCTTATTTCCTGGTATCTCTTTCTCTTTCTCTCAAGTGTTCCCCATCCTCTCCCTGAGAGAGTCAATGTCTGCTTCATCAACCCTGACTGCCTACAGTGTGCAACAAGCTCCATCACCTTTCTTCACAAAGAAGATTGCTTGCACAGAAGGTTTCTCAAACTGCTTGGGACACCTTGCACAGATTCATGCCTCTGCCTTGAATTCAGAAGGGACACTTAAAGAAATCCTGAACATTTTGTTGGAAATGTGATCAGTCACCTGCAACTTAGACCCTACCTGTTTGGTAAAGGGAATAAGGACAACTAGAACTTCTGGTATTTCCAAAGATTTGTCTGAAGGAAATGCAGTATTTTCCATACAGTAACCCATCCAACCCAAAAACAATTTTGGGTGGAATGGAAGTTGACAACAGGTATCAAATCTCTTTTTTTCTGAACAAGCTTATTAAAATGCTAGCAACATCTCTGCAGCTAGAACTGGAGTCTAATAAGATTTTAAGGTAGAATATGGAATGCAATCTTGGCTATCTAAGGACCAATTATGCATACATATATATATATATACCTGCACACATGTGTGTGCAGATATATATATATATTCATTTTTGCTGAGCAAGTTATTTTGATATAGTCAAATATAGGATGCTGACTTATAAGAATGTAACAGTAAAACCACTTTGACCTTTATTTTTCTGCATAGCAACACACACACAAATCAGCACAATCAAAAATATAAGTAGAGTTTCTTATTTAAAGGAGGAATAGAAAGAAGACTTGGTGCACTTCACTTTTTTTTTTTTTTTTGAAATACCACAGTGTTTGTGCAGCATAAGAAACTGACAGATAGAACATATATTGTACAGTCATATCTATTAATGAACATAATATAACATTAATGATGCCTTTGCATCAAATATAAGAAAAGAAACTGTACCACGTGCCATTTAGTTCATATAGGGAAAAAAAAAAAGTGTACCAAACACATGCGCTCACTTCAGTGAACAAATAAAAGCTGAATGCTTTTCACAATATATTTGCAAAGCAGTAACCTAAGAAAAAGTTATATAAGTCTTTACAGTTTGCCAGCCAAACCTAAGAAAATGACTTAATGCTGAGTGATTGAAGGCTGAGTTTTGCAGAAATAATGCATATGAAAACAGTGTGAATATTGTAACTGCTGCTGTCTTTGTACTGAAAAATATCCATACTTTGCATTTGCTGTGGATTAATATATCTCTTGAAATGTATGTGTATTCAGGTAGTGTAAGAGATTAATATACGCCTTTCTAATGGTACACTGCCATTTGGGAGAATATCACTAAATATTTTTCAACATCTAGGAGGCTGTCACTTATTAAACGGAACCCCTATCCCACTATTTTTTATATAAACACAGATATAATGCATCAATAAATAAGCATTAAAGTGTCTGAAATAAATCCATATCCTGATAATATTCCTTTGCAGAATCAACACACTTTTCACTTTTTTTTTCCCTTTCCTTTTTTTTTTTTTTTTTCCTCTAGAACTTGTATAAAAATTAACGTGAATATAGAAAAGATTTACCAGTGTTTTTCAGGCACATTTTGTTGTTTTCTCCTTTCCTGAGAAGGCTGCATATTCCTCTGTGATCCCCAGATCTTGGTAGAATATTGAAACCCATGAGAGATGCTGCAGTTTTAAAATGAAGTGTTTTAATACCTTCCATCCCTCCATCCTGTTAGTCTCTAGTAATAACTTATTCCTGGAGAGTGGTATCAATGTTTATAATTTTAATGTACAAGTAAGTGAAACAATACAGTGGGAATAAACTGTGATGGATTATATTGGCTAATGCAGCTCTTTGTTTGGAAGATCCTGTTTCATACCCTTAAATTTGTGAGAAGAAACCTGTCATCTCATGGGAGTTTTTATGACAATTTGGAGGAGGCTTGGGTGGTGTTTTTAGTACCTCTTCATTTCAAAAAATAAAAATAAAAATAAATAAAAAAGTGATTATTTTTTTATTTAGTCTTAGCACACTAATAGAATTATGAGACACAGAAGGTAACTCTTCTGAATTTTAGATTTTTTTTCTTTTTTTTTTTTTTTCCTGAAACTTACAGCTATAAAAAAGTTTCTAAGTTTCCTACTCAGCTACACTACATTTAATCAGGAACTGGGGCAATGTATTGTTGCTGCACTTACCGCTGATTTCCTTATTTTTTTACTATTATAGAAACAGTAAATTTAATTAAACTTTTGATAAAATAAATAGGAATTAATAGTAATTGCTAGATGTACATTTCTGTAAGTTTAAAGAACTCTGGACAGAAATGCCTTATTCTGTTTAAAATCTTTATAATATATTGCTTGTGAGATAACCAACACAACCCCTATTAATCAAACTCCAAGATAATGCTTAATGTTATGATATAATGCCATAATATTTTCCCTACTGTTAATACACAGCACACGTATGTTTTCATGCAGCATACAGTCCGTATATTCAACTATACATTCTTTTCATCTTGTCTGCATAAATTTTCTGTAAATTACATGTGCGCATTGTGCAACTGAGACAGAAAAAAAAAAAATCATTACCTTCCATACCGGCCTCTCATCACCTTATCACATTTAACATTCTTTAAATAAATTGATGCTTGATACATATATTGATGAAGTCTTTTCTTATGGCTTTGTTGAAGGGAAGGCTTTCAGAAGCGGCTCTTGAATATCTGGTTTGCAGCTCTCAGTAAGTTGAATTAGGATGCATAATTTATGGCTGACAGAATTAGTTGTGATATGTGGAAACAGGCAGATTTATCATTAAATCCTGATATAAAAGACACTTAATAAAGTCTTAGATCACTTAATTTGCGAGAGAGATTACAAACTAAACAAAGTCAAATATGTACCAGAAAATCATTCAGACGTGAACAGCATAAGCGTAAGCTTTTCTGTGGCCCAAGAGATCGAAAGTATGTGAACGGTACACTTAATTTTTCTTTGTCTTGAGACTTACCAAAGTAGTCGTCAGTGGAAGATCTATGTTGAGCCAATCAGGAATCCAGTGTTAAGCAAAATGGATGATCTTTGTCCCCTTTGTAACAGTTGTGTTTAGCACAACACAAAATGTGTTGCTCTAATCATGGCTCTAATTGGCACCTTTGTTGACAGTCTCAGAAGAAAGGTCAAGGCATAGCTAGGCATTGTACTGATGGACTGTCTTGCTCACAGCTGTAGCCTCCTTGGCTGAATGCTGCAATTTATTGAGCAGATGTACTTTTTAGATTCTACTGTCGTTTTAGCAAAATTCTGTGGGTAAATACCATATCCATTTGATCTTTTTTTTTTTCCTTTTCTTCTTCTTTCTTCTTTCTTTTTTCTTTTTCTCTTTTTTCTTTTTTTCTTCTTTTTTTTTCTTTTTTTTCTTTTTTCTTTTTTTCTTTTTTTCTTTTTTTTTTTCTTTTATGCTTTCCTACAAATAGTGTGCTTGCTGTGTTAAGTATAGTTCAGAGAATGTGAAAGTGGTGGTAAAATAGTGAAAAAAAAAATCTGAAACACTTCACAAGTTAGCTTACTTTTTTACAGAAGTATAGAAAGAATACAAAGAAGTATTAACACTACCTAGGCCAAAATACTTTGGGTATTTGAAGAAAGTACACATTAGAACACCTAAGTTCAAAAAATGTCTGTTCCATATATAGTCAAATGCTATGAGGCAGGCACTCCTAGAGGATGATTCAGAGCCCTAAATTAGTTGACTTAAAGTTAGACAGTGTGAATGCCTCCCACAGTAGCAATATGTTGCAGAGGGACAGAAAGGAGACAAGTGAAGGGAGAAAGAGATGAACACAGAGTGATAAGTACTATAAATGAAGTAAGGCTATAGTGAGCTTTAGAATCTGCTTGAAATGGGTGGAGTTTTTTTTTTATTATTAATTAATTAATTTAATTAATTTATTCTCAAAAGGGAGATCAGTATGTTCGGTATAGCACATGCTCCAAACCAAGTAGCATCTTCATAGGTAACCATAACAATAGTGTAGGTATGACACCTTCAAGTATGACTATCTATACAAACACAGCTACAAACAACACAAACTACAGCTGTAGTACGATTGTTCCTGGAGTACCAGAGGACTAGTATACATATATAAATCATTCCTGCTTGAAAAAGCTTACAAACAAATTAGAAATCATAAGAGAAGAGTAGGAACACAAACAGGAAAAAGAATGAAATGTCCTGGCCAAAGTCACCAAGGGTAATAATTCTTTCGTAGTATAAGAGGGACTGTAATCTCTAATCCCCATGATTTGCATGTATGAAAACATTTCTAATACACACACCTCTGGGGAATTAATTTGTTTAAAAAAGGTTTATCTTTAGTAAAAAAGCAAATATTTATACCCACAAGTAATGGTACCACAGTGAACAGTCTCATTTATGTTCATAAGGACTGAATAGAGCTCTTGAAAAGGTAGTCCCTTTACAGTATTAATGGCTGTTCTGTTTTTGATTAAAATAATTCATTTGGATTGTAGGCACCTTTTTAAAGAGAGTTCCAGAATTCTGCATTCACCTGTCTAAATTTATTAGCTTATTAGTCACTGTAAAAGTGGGTGGCAAATCTCAATTTTTCATCCTTAAAACCAAAGGTTACTAAAGACAAACATCCTACATGTCACAGACTTTGATTTTTAATTTATATTTAACATCTATTAAGAAGTCTTCCTGGCATTTAATGGGAGTGTCAGGGAGCTTTCTTGTCGTGCACGGACTTGTAGTAGAACACACATAGTAATGCTTTTTATCCATCCATTTACCTACCTACCATCTGTTATCATATACTCTTTAGGATAAAAAAAAAATAAAAAAATAAAAAAAATAATATGTAACCATCTATTGTGATCCCTTTATCACTGAGAATTTTTCCATTAAATAGTGTAATTACACTATATAAATATAAGACAAGTGTCTTATAAAACACATTATTGGGTCTTAAAAAAAAAAAAAGTATTGTGGTCTGGAGGAACAAACACTAAGGTGAAATAGGAAGCAAATGAAAATCCATCTGTTAAAATTGGTGGAGCCATTATTTCATTTGCAGTTCTCTTTAATGGACTTTCACTTTGCTGACTCACTGTAATTTAGCTCAGTTGAGAAAGTTTTGAAAGTTCTTATCTTTAGTTTTTTGTAAAGCTAGTATGTGAGTCATAGGTTGCAGATGCAGAGTTTCCATTTTGTGAATAGAATCACAGAATCACTGAACAGTTTGGGTTGGAAGGCACCTTAAAGATTATCTAGTTCCAATCCCCCTGCCATGGGCAGGGACACCTTCTACTACACAAGGTTATCCAAAGCCCTATGCAGCCTGGCCTTGAACACTTCTAGGAATGGGGCAGCCACAACTTCTGGATAGACTCATATCAACCTGCATCCGGTGACTATTTTGGCAGAAGTACACCATATTGAACACATTGAGTGCACCCTCAGTAAGTTTGGAGACGACAGCAAGTTAGGTGTGTGTCGATCTTCTCGAGGGGAGGAAGGCTCTGCAGGAGGATCTGGATAGGCTGGACCGATGGGCTGAGGTCAACTGTATGAAGTTCAACAAGGCCAAGTGCCGGGTCCTGCACCTGGGCACGACAACCCCAAGCAGCGCTACAGGCTGGGAGATGAGTGGTTGGAAAGCTGCCTGGCCGAGAAGGACCTGGGAGTTTTGGTTGATAGTCGGCTGAATATGAGCCAGCAGTGTGCTCACATGGCCAAAAAGGCCAAGAGCATCCTGGCTTGTATAAGAAACAGTGTGGCCAGCAGGATTATGGAAGCGATTGTCCCCCTGTACTCGGCTCTGGTGAGGCTGCACCTCGAGTACTGTGTTCAGTTTTGGGCCCCTTGCTACAAGAAAGACATCGAGGTGCTCAAGCGAATCCAGAGAAGGGCAACACAGCTAGTGAGGGGTCTGGAGAACAAGTCTTACGAGGAGCGGCTGAGGGAGCTGGGATTGTTCAGCCTGGAGAAGAGGAGACTCAGGGGCAACCTTATCGCACTCTACAGGTACCTTAAAGGAGGCTGTAGTGAGGTAGAGGTTGGTCTATTCTCCCATGTGCCCAGTGATAGGATGAGAGGGAATGGGCTAAAGTTGCGCCAGGGGAGGTTTAGGTTGGATATTAGGAAGAACTTCTTTACCAAAAGGGTTGTTAGGCATTGGAATGGGCTGCCCAGGGAAGTGGTTGAGTCACCATCCCTGGAGGTCTTTAAAAGACATTTAAATGTAGAGCTTAGTGATATGGTTTAGTGGAGGACTTGTCAGTGTTAGGTCAGAGGTTGGACTAGGTGATCTTGGAGGTCTCTTCCAACCTAGATGATTCTGTGATTCTGTGAGAAATAAAAAAGAGACTACTTTATTTCAGCTGTCAGTTTAATTCAATGAAAGATAAAATAAAATTTGGTAGGTCTAAATGTTCAGGAAAAAAAAGAAAAGTCCTTTTCCACATATAACTACATAATGGAAGTCCATCAAGGTGTATTGAATACAAACACAAAATGCAATACCTGATCCAGCAGACCCTTAAAACACAAATTCCAACAACATAAACAAAAAACATACAAATCAAAAAGGTCATAGAGAAACAACATCTGTTATATTTTTTTTTTCTTATTATTGATGGCCAAACAATAGGCTAGGTCAACTCTTGGCTGGCGTGCAGTAGGACCGTTCTTATGTATGTTAATCGATTAAACAAAAGAATACTGAGATTAATTAAAATCTTTTAGTTAACACAAACAAAATCACTCATTAACTCATACCTTCAATGAAAAAATGTTGTGATTGGAAGAAGTAATTAATTTACCCAATGTATATCTAAAGTTTCCTTTTTAAATTCAGCACAATGAGGGAAAGGTTATAGAAGAAGCAACATAACCATGTATTTGTAACATCAGGAAACAGACTATTGGGCAGCTGCTGGGGGATATAAACTGAACCAAGAGCAAAAAATGCAATCATTCTGGAAAAAAAAAACAACAACAACAACAACAAAAAAAAAACAACAACAACAAGGAAGAATAAATATATAATGTTCTCTGTAAAGGGGAACAGGGGGAGAAGAAGAGGCTTTAGAAACCTCCATTAAAGAGAGAAAGAGAGAAGAAAGAGAAAGAAAGATAGAAAGAAAGATAGAAAGAAAGATAGAAAGAAAGATAGAAAGAAAGATAGAAAGAAAGATAGAAAGAAAGATAGAAAGAAAGATAGAAAGAAAGAAAGAAAGAAAGAAAGAAAGAGAAAGAGAGACAGAGAGAGAGACGGAAAGAGAAAGAAGGAAGGAAGGAAGGAAGGAAGGAAGGAAGGAAGGAAGGAAGAAGAGGGCAACCTTTTCCTCCATCTCTCTTGGCTGCACCTGTTTCCTGCATTGCTCAGCAAACTCCAGGTCCTATCCTTCATCTTCCTTTCCCTCTCCTCTAACTCTTCCTACCACTCAGAATCCACTCCAAGCAAAAGGGTAAACACGTTTTCCCTCCAGATATTCCACCTGACATGAAGCACAGAGTCCAACCAAAATAAGAGCCTTCTTCCCAACTGCCCAGTTGCCATCTTTTAATAGGAATATATTGTGGCGATTTGTAGTAAACATTTTATCAAAAGGACTGTTTCATTGAAACTTAGTCCAAGGACTCCTGAAGATTTTATTTTTTTTTCTTTATGGTACTTTTTATGTCACTATTTCCTGTAGTGATGGCATCATATAAATTGTTCTAAATCCATGGATATGTTCTGGATTAGAATCCATGTTCTAATATCATGTTACTGGTATTGAATTCACAGACCAACAAGATTGCAATATTACATTATATTAACTTGAAGAGTCAGTGATGATTTTATTTTTTTAACCTAATTTTCTTCTATAGGGTTTCTGACTCCTTATACTATTTTTATCAGATGTCCTTAACTGCATTTGGAGCACCTGTTTTGTACAAGCTAATTAAATCAAAGTAATCAGAAACAATTTGGACCAAGTGTCTAATATTTTTCATATCTGATCCAGCTAAATTGTTGGTATCTACACTACGAAAGACTTTACCATATAGAAAGTATGGTGGACCAGTTGCAGCTCTATAAACTGCTGTATAAATTGCACAGTATAATCTACAGACAGAATTATGTCCACAGACAGAAGGCTTTGTGCCAGGCAATTTTCACTTAGTAAAATACTATAGGAAGTAAACAGATTCCAAAACTTAGATTTCACTTTCTAAATCATTATTTCTGTGTGTGCTCTTTCAGAAATTATGCAATTAATTCTCTATTTTTTCTAGTAATGAATGCAACTTTCCGATAATAGAAGTAGCACTTCATAAAATTAACCCATAGCCCTCCAAATCCCCTTCACAATGCCACTTTCCTACATACTTAGATTATTTTATCTTCACTGGTGCAGCTTTCTCAGGAATACTGAACAAGTGAACAGGTACGCCATTACATATACCTAAAGTTTGGTTAGAATTTACATTTTCCATACATGTGACACTGCCCTGTATCAAACTCTTGATTTACAGATTATTTCTATGAATTTTGTTCTGACCCTTGGCCTGCTATTAGATAGACAGACAGACAGATAGACAGATAAAGCAGTTATACATGAAAATATTTTAGCCTATTTACCCCATGGATACTGTACTTAGTGTTACTACCACTTCAGCTCCAAACCTCAAACAGCTCAAAACTATTCCTCTGTAGGAGATCCAGTGTTTTCCTAGGAAGAATAATATAGTTTTCCAGCAAAACATCTCACATAAATTGTTGCTGTTGTTTCAAAATAATTCATTTTAATAAATAAAGCAACTCTCATTCACAATATGCTGTATTGATCAAGAAAATAAGAACATGGTGTTTTGGAAAGACAACAAGCTTAATAAATTTTATTTTTCTTTCCTAACAGTCAATTTCTGTATACATTGTCTTGCAAAGATTTGATGGTACCTGAACCAAATTTGGTAAACATCTGAAAAAGAGACTACAGAGACTTTCAAAGCTAGGCAGGAAAAAAAAATATGTCTAGAAATATCAAAAAACATTTGTTAGCAAAATGTTCATTTTCATTCTTCTCTGGAGAAAGGGAAACTTTGATGAATCCATATAAATCTGACTGCGTTTAGGGAATGAACACCAAATACTTATACATGCTATCTTCTCTATCAATTATCAGGAACTACATTTTGGAAGATTAAAAAAGCCCTCCTTTCTTTCTTTTTTTTTTTTCAGATCTCAGATACAAACACACATGACATCATTATGTTTGCACTCTAGTAACTGTTTGAAGCAAGTAAAAATCTCTAGGTAAAAACAGTGACACAATTTCAAATACTTTTGGAGCTTAAGTAACACTTCACTGCTCATCAAAATTCAGAGCTTCTGCAGGAAGAGCTGATGTTCACCTATAGTATAATCCTGTTCTGTAAATGACACTCATAAATAGCATAGAACACTTTTGCATTTTCAGTACATTAAAGGATTCACAGTCACATTTTCTGAATTTACAAGTCAATAGACAGCCTTTCAATCTATCTAGTCCTTGCAGACTCAGCATGCTATTTGTAAACCAGGATGTCCTTCTGGCTTTGTATATTGCTTCCTGCACTACAGGTTTGGCAGACAAAATTCCTGTCTCAGTAGACATAACACAGTGGACTGGGGTGCTGTGGACACTCCCAAATTATCAGAGACTTTAGGTAGCAATTTAGTGCAGCTCCATGCTGCAGCAAAATGCACCACCAATTCAAATTACTAACGGTAGTGGACTGGTGTTGTGTTACTCAATGCTACTGATTCTTGCTTCGTAGGTAGTGTATATGGGTCCCATGGCCTTTACAAAAATATTCTTTGGAAATAGAACATCATTAGCATCCTGGAAGATTAATGAACTGGAAGATCATCCACTTTATTCTTTCATAGCTCCCCCAGACTTGCAGGGTTAACAATGGCATTAAAGGGAAAAACAAACAAAACAAAAGCAAGAACAAAAGCCTACCAAACAAACAAAAAACTTTTAATATACAATTCTTTTCTTTCAAATGAAATATGTAAAAGCAATCATGAAAGAAACCAGAGGGCAGCATGTGATAAAAGTTCCATCAATCTGTTTTCAGAATAAAGCTGTTCTTAAAATATCACTCTCCCTCAACTAACCACTTTGTTTCTAAGAAAAAAAATGAATGGGATGATATGATGTCATTGCCTGTAACAGTAAGGAACTGAACACAGCAACTCCAGAAGGTCTTCTCCAGACTTAAGTTCCCCACATGCTGTAAATATGCCTGTTGTCTTTTCTCAATATTCTGTTCTAAACTTGCCCCACGAACCAACTGTCATTCCCGATGCCTGTAGCTCTGTTACCAGGAGAAAACACCAACGTTATCACTAAGGATTTGCTACTGGATCAGTTCTGTAGGTGTTGTAAATCATCACAGCATCAGAAACTTCAGCTAAGGGATGATGATTTACCATGCCCTGAGGATCTGGCCCTGTGTCCTTATTACTTCATTAATCTGCATATTCTGCAATGTTCACCAATCTTTTTTTCTAAATTACTATTACTTCTACCCACCTGTTATAAGTCTGATGTGGATTAGCACACAGTTCATACCATATTTTCTTACTTATTTTTGAAGAAGCATCTCCCTGACTCTCTCCATGGTCCATCAATGATCTATATGGCTGACTGAATCCAGCCTGAGCCGGTAGCTGTCAGCCTGTATGAATTCAATTTTGTAAGACCAATCCATTAGTATCTGAACACTATTAATAGAGAGGAGAGGGAGAAACACATTTTTTTCTATCCCAGGGAATAAAAGGCTGGCTGCTGTGGTAGGAAGGTGTTTGATCAGATCAGTTGGAGCCAGAAGACAGTGGCAAATACCTTCTCATAATAATGAGTAGACCATTCCCAAGAAAAGAGAATGTCGGTGTCATGAAACATGTTTTATTATATTCCTTCAAGATATCACCGAAGCTAAGAGCTCAGCAGAATTCAAAGGAGGCTTAGATATTTATATGGCTAATAAGACCATCAACTGCTACGCTGGACAGTATACTTTTTTTTTTTTTTTTTCAAGAAAATAAACTCATGTTTCAGTGCTTAACCCTTTTACTAGAAATGGTAGATAGAAAGAAACTCAGCATAAATGTTGATAAGTTTCCCTTTTGAGGCTTCTGTAATTTCCTTAATTTCCCTTTTACACTGCCTACTGTTAAAAAAAGGACCCTGAGGGAATACTATTCTGATGTTCTGTGGCATGGCCTGAAAATCAAGGAACCCATTCAGTCAACGAAAACCTAACTGCTACATTTTATTTGCCTTTTTTTTTTTTTTTTTAAATAAAGTGTTGTGTTGATCCCACGTTTAAACTGAGTCACCAATAACTCACATCAAATTTATTATGTGGGCATTTAAACACCTCCAGAGTCCTCTAAGTAACACTAACATGGAAGAAATAACTTAGATAGAATTAGAAGAGACATTTCTTCAGCCTAAAACCTGATGTTTTTTCAGAAAGTAAATGTTCTCAGAGCATTCTGTGCAGAAATATGCAATGGTTATCTTTAACAAGTCAGCATTTTTCAAATGTTACAAAGCTGTAGATCTGAAATGGTATTTTTCATAAACTATAAATAGAAAGAACTGAGACCTAAAATTCTGTACTTTATTAACAAGCACAGGCTTTCAAATAACATGTCCAACCGTAAGAGATATTTAAGGAGGGAAATAAGGTTCCATACACTAGATGAATATTAACATCACCTTGAAGGTTACAATTATGTCAGACTAAAAGCAACCAGGAAAAAAGGAAAAGTATTTTGGATAGGCTAAAGAAGGACTCTCACTCAGTAGTAGCAAAGGTTTGCTGCACAAAACTTTTATCTAAGTGTTCAGCAGAGTGTCAGAAATGGGATTTGTCACTCCCAGGTTCACTGAAATAACTAGATCCAAGAGATGGAGAGTTAAACTTACATATCTAGGGAATGGGAATCAGTTGAATGCACAATTGATACAAAATTCACACTTTACAGATTGTTAAGAGTTATTTCATCACAGTTATAACAAATAAAGAGATACAACTTCTTAGTCATCCCCTCTTCAAAATTTATTTTGGACTACAAAAGATTATCTTACTTATCAAGTAAAACTCTCTTCGGTAATAAGGAATCTCATAACAAATGCTTGTCTTCCTTCCATAGGATTACGAGAAATTTTAAAAGGCCAGTAGTTCATGCAAACATATGCACATATCATTCTGCATCAATGCAGTGCTATTGCTAACCTCGTATATTGGATTTAAAAAAAAAAAGAAAAAAAAGAAAAAAAAGAAATACCAAACATATTAATATGCTCTCCCATTTGCCTATCAGTATTGTATTATTTTTAATAAATATTCCTAGTTTTCTGAGGAGAGAATAGTTGCTATATATTCATATTTTCTCACAAAGATCTTCAACTTGATAGGTTTGCTGTTGCAGTTCTTTTTGTGTTTTTACTGTACATCAAGGAGAAGTCTTGCTATCACGTCTATTCCAAATGCTTAACTTCAGACAAACCACCCACTATCTCTCCTTCAGAAAATAGCACCTCTTAGGGATTTTGTGACTGTTCTATATACAAACGTACTGAGTTTTAATCTCCCACTTTGTTTCAGGAATGACTTCATTGAAATATTATGTGGATTTCAGTTATAGGAATATCAAGACATTTGTTAGACTAAATGAGACTGCACAAGGCAAATGAATGGATGACCACTTAGAATTTCAGCATAATACTTCCACCCTGAAATTCCTCTTACTGCTTCCTTTATTCCCTCCTCTTATTTCAAAATCTTAAGTAGCTTATTTGTTACATCCTTAGTCTTACAAATATATACATATATGTATATTTATATATGTATTGGTACCTGATTCCCTTCTAGCTACCATAGTCCCATTTTTCCACTGTTTCCTACCTCCTCAGACCCAGGCTTCTTACCTGAAGTCAGTACATACTCCAGTAGTAAACTATCACTGCTCATCACCTGCTGTGAACTACAAAGTCACCACAGAACTGTCTTGCCTCAAGATAAGCCTACAAAGAACATGCCCCATTAGTGAGCGGCTGTGCAGGAAGTGCAATTTGCATTCACTGGTCAGTGCCACTTGTTTCTCAAAGGTGACTGGTCACCACTAGGAGAAAAAGGTCACTGCCTGCCACTGAGTGGCAGCTACTGTTTGTGGAAATGGATCAGCAATGATCTCTTACCACAGGATTAGCAGTCATTGCGAGTCCAAATCTGAAAATGGCAAGTACAGCAATCAGTTCCCCTGAGCAGGCAGCACTGACGGTTTGCAGCATGACAAATCCAGTTTGCAGCACCTGATCTGCTTACAGTAAAGAAATACATATTCTGTCAGTATAATCATCATTATTCACAGTACTAATGAGCTACTGCCAACACCAGAAACAGGATAGTACCAGTTATTGATAAGTAGTGCCTGTTCTAAATACATGGAGTCCCCATCAGCTGAGGCTGATAATTCATATTCATAATTCAATCCTCCAGCAACAGAGGTTTGCCAGCCCTTCACCTCTTTTTATCATCTTATGAAACCCTGATTTTTTTCTCTTACATTTTGATACCTTGTCCTCTCATCTTATTTCTACGCAGCAACAGTGCAACATATTTTTCCATCTGCAAGTCTTTCTACTTGCTATAACCACAAGAGATTCATTTCCCAAGCCCTTAACTTCTTTTCTCCTCCTACACATGGGTACCCAGACTATAATCTTTCTAGAAGTTGTTCAGCAGATAAACAGGAGCAGCAGCCACAGCTAACTGCTGCCTGGGCAATGATTACTTGCTACCTCGCTGTCTTTTCCTTACCTGCAAGCTTGGGAAGCAGTATCCTTAGTTTATGGCAGAAATGAGGAAGGCTAAAGAAATGCCTTGATGTGTAATGTGACGTATAGGTTGCCAGGGGCCAGTTTAGATACACAGCCTTTCCTAAGGTTGGTTTCTTTAGAATCTAGATAATAAGAGAAGTTGCATTTTTCCCCCTCTGCTTTTCAGGGTATATCACAGAGGTTTTTTTTTTTTTTTTTTTTTGCAAGGTCCTGTATCAGCAGACTTACATTAAAAAAAAAAAAGAACCAGTACAGACACAGATGCTGAAGTTCTAGAAAAATTAATGCCCCAATTTCCAACTGTTTTGCATCTCATATAATACACTCTTATCCAGCATTTTTAATGAAGACATCTTACTGAGGTCATTAGCTTGATTTATGTTTTACAGATGTAGTAAATGGATAAATAGTAGAGTGAATGGATGCTCAGTACAATAGTTGCAGAGCCAGGAATGAATAACAGTGCTTTGAATCCCTTTCCAGCGTACTGTGTGTGCAGTAGTAAATAGTGGAAATGGCTATGAAACCACAAAATCACCTTGTTTGCACCAGTTTGAATGATTATACAGAGGAGTTTAAAAAGAAGTGGAAAATGAGGCCCTGAATGAGACATAAGGCAAGAAGACAAACCGAACCAAATGTACCTTCCTCTTTTATTAACTTTGTTAATGAGGTTATCCCTGACTATCAGGAACTCTAACGAGACTACAACCACCTATTTTAAATGCCAAGCAAATTCCTGGTAAGCAACAGACTCCCTCTTCATAGAGCCGATTCTCTTGAATCCTAATAGTAACTGACAAGACTTCCCCATCTGGACTCTATTTTTTTTTTTTTTTACTTTGCATTTTGAGTATGTGACAAAGCTCTGTACAAGGGATTGCCTTTACAAGGAGAGCTGTACATTTTTTAAAACGGGTGAGCAGCATTGTAATAACATATGTGGAAAGATCAAAATGCAATTTCTTTTTATTATTCCTATTATTGCATTCCCCTACACAAATGGCAACCTCTTCAGAGACATCATCTGCAACATAATATTGATTTAATGCACAACTTTGTATGCCTGCCATGTCCTCAGATTAAAGATTTAAATTAATATGACAAGTGAAACACTAAGAAATTCGACAATTCACCAGATAGGCTTATAAACACAGGGTACACTTTATAATAAAAACAAAACAAAACCAGCCACAGCTTAGGCCTAGGCCAACTTTAATTTGCTTGATTGATCTTAAGATCTTTGAGCACAAATTCATTATTCTCTTATTAACTATTAGAATTATTGGAATTTATAAGAAACCTATAAACCTATTAAACTAGTCTTAAATGTTGCAATCTATTTATTGAACATGCCAGCAATGAAAAATTAATTATTAAACAACCACCACAGGAAAACATCAGTGGCCTTGTCACCTCAGAGCTAGATTGATAGCATGTTACCTTCTGGAGAGTGGGGCCCTACAACTCTCAAATATAAACCTTGGAAGGGTAACGTTAAACGTGTCACAGAATGTCACATTTTTAATTTAATGTTTTATTAAATGTTAGATAGAATAAATTTATCCAGGCCTCACAGACTCTGTCTTAATAAATGAATTGGCACTCTTTCACATGTAAAAAATGGTCACAGCTTCTCAAGGGCATCAGAAACCCTGACGTATATGACACCAGTAAATACAAAAAGCAAAGGCAGCATGGACAGTGATATATTTGCAAGCACTGCGGGTGAGCCAACACTTTCAAAGTGCTGAGGCTAATAAAACAAGGGCAGTGAACTCCCAAAATGGGAAAAGCACCTGCAGTAAGAAGCTGTGCTTGAGTGCTGTTGCATGAATGTGTCCACTACTGAAAAAAAAAAAAGGAAAGGGTGTGGGTTTATCACCCTCCTGCTACTATATTTCAGGATATGTTTGTATCTTTAAAATTTCATGAGCACTGTTAATAATTTATTTTTCTCCTGTCTTTTAATTTTTTAAGGCTAGACCTTGAAAACAAAAGGCAGGCAGGCAGACGATATATTGTCTCCTTCTACTGCAATATCTACTGCACCTTCACTTGTGTTTCCTTACAAAACTGCTGTCATTAGTAATATATAATTTCACTAGGAAAAATGGTAACAAGCCCCTTAGTCAAAATCAGTATAATCCTGCCCTGGTGCAGCCCTCCAGAGACACTGTAAGGCTTCTGTAAGTAGCTCTATTTCAAAAACATTTGGCTTACATAAGGCTCAACACTACCACTCAAGCAATGAAAGGCTTTCACAGCACAATTGAGCTGTTCTGTGTATTTCCACCAACACTAAACTAAATGATTGTAAATGACACTGTTAAAACTGCCAGAAAATTCCCCTTCCTCCATCAGTGATTAAAAAATTAAATACTTAGCACAATTTTGTTCCAGAACTCTAAAGTGTTCAATAGCTATTCATCTCACATTGCCACACGTTATCCAGCATAAGAACAACAAGTTTCAATAAGCAATGCACAAAAACAGAGAGCAGAGAGATACCCTAAAAACTTCTCATGCAGTCTGTGCATCTTGACTTCATGCATCTGGCATCCCACCAAATGCACAAGAATGTTTAAATGAGAAGGTAAAAGGGAAGAGGTCTCTGAAACTTCCTTTGAAACTAACATTTTTCAAGGAAATCAGGAAGCAAATTCATAGCATATAAACAATCTAAAAGAAAGTGAATAACAACAAAAAAAAGCAAAAAAAAAAAAGTACACAATTGTGCTGAGCTTCTATATATAAAAAATTCTCAATCTAACTAAATGACGCTTGCAACTCCACTTATTAGTCCTAAGGCTGATGTGAAAGGAAATTAGAAGGGCTTTATTCATCAACAAAATTAAACTTTACTTCAATTAGACATTGGCGCTGCATGAAAATATAAGCAGTGAAATGAACTTGCTACCAGTAAGAATGACAAAAAAACAGTGTCAACCTAAACTACATTTAATCCTATCTGTCTTTAAATGACCTGAGGAAATACAGTCTGAGATGGGCAGTCACACTTTATAATAGAAACCACATATTTATATGGATTTTTTTTTTTCATTCAAAAAGCAAGGAAAAGGTATGAAATATTTTTTTTTTTTTTTTAATTCTGTATGAGTAATACATTTGATGTTAGTGGGCTCTCCTTAATGGTACAGCACTGTACCCCAGAACAGAAATTGGTCCAAACATTTTGAAACTATTACACAGTATATGCTTTATATGACAAATACATGGACTTAACAAATAAATAGGATAAATAAATAGGATTAATAGTATCTTGAAGTTTAGTTTTTAACTACACTGGTAATAGAACAAGTTGTGGTTTTGTTGTTGTTGTTGTTTGTTTGTTTGCTTTACAATGACTGCTTTCAATTCATAAGTGCTTTTTTTTTCTCAATACTTTTTTTTCCTTTTCTTTTTTTTTTAAAGAAATTCTTTTAGCCTCAATTTCAATTACAAAGAGAAACCAGCTGGTTTAGTATTTTCTAAGAAACTACTGCATAGTGTCTTCATTTTTGAGGTACACTGCTTTGTTATTCAGGCATATAAAAATGCTAACACTTTTAAACTAGAGTAAAATTGTACATAGACAAGTAAATAAACATGCTTATAATACATTTTATGAGACATCAGAAAATGAAGAACAGCATAAGTAGCTCAAAATGCTCTGACTGCATCTAAACTTACCCTTTTGGAACATCGCTGCATCTTCTGCCCAGTCTGTGTGCCCTGTTTTTCCTTCCAGGATTAGCAGAACACCAAGAAGAGGATATGGCAGATGACTTTCTGTTGCCAAAATATGGAATTCGGATCCTGTTGGATCCCTGTTGTGCTCCCTGGCTCAGACATTTACAGGGCTATTATGTCCAGTTATACAGAAATATGCATAGCTCCTGTTCCAGAGCAAAGAGAAATCTAATAGTGATGAAATAAGAGATAAGCATAAGAATAGAGATAAGCATTTTCACTTATCTCTACTCCAGAACAAAGAAATAGTGACCCATTGCTGCAGTTGTTACCCAAGGATACACTATCAATCCAATCTGCTCTATTGTACCTGAATACTCTCTCCCTTAAGATGACAAAATACACATAGAAGTTAGGTCAGGGAGGACTATAAAGTTGTTACAAAAAGTTACAATAATAAGTAAATCTTAATTTTCTACTGCTTAAGCATTTACTTTTTTATTTTCCTAGAATGATAAAAATCCTAATATTTACTAGTTATCAAGTTCAAATTTGGTAAATATGTTACACTGAAACATGTGCTAGTTCACTTTCTCTCTATTATGAGGCAATATTTATAAACTTCTCTACAGAAAACTATAGCCATCGGATATCAAATATAACCTGTGGATTTTTTTATTTTTATTTTTGCTGTAGCCAATCAAAAGATCACTTGTTCTTGGTGAGCAGGACAAATATCCATATAAATTTATTTCAATATTTTCAGGCAGAAGATAATTTGCCCCCCCCCCCTTTTTTTTCTTGCCTGTCACCAAATAAAAGGATGCAAGCTGAAATTTGCCTTTCCATGGTATTAAACGGGAATTCATCTGAAGTCTTCTGTACAGTAAGATCAAACAGACTTATAATGTCATAGGATGACCAATTTTATCCACAATATAATATAAATAGTACCATTATGCCTACAACAACTGGCCCAGGCCAAAGCTAAAAATAAATCTAAAATATGTTTCAATTTGGGAAATCCTATCAAGAATACATTGCTTTACTCCAATGTCACAGAATCACAGAATCATCTAGGTTGGAAGAGACCTCCAAGATCACCTAGTCCAACCTCTGACCTAACACTAACAAGTCCTCCACTAAACCATATCACTAAGGGCTACATCTAAACGTCTTTTAAAGACCTCCAGGGATGGTGACTCAACCACTTCCCTGGGCAGCCCATTCCAATGCCTAACAACCCTTTTGGTAAAGAAGTTCTTCCTAATATCCAACCTAAACCTCCCCTGGCGCAACTTTAGCCCATTCCCCCTCATCCTATCACTGGGCACATGGGAGAATAGACCAACCTCTACCTCGCTACAGCCTCCTTTAAGGTACCTGTAGAGTGCGATAAGGTTGCCCCTGAGTCTCCTCTTCTCCAGGCTGAACAATCCCAGCTCCCTCAGCCGCTCCTCGTAAGACTTGTTCTCCAGACCCCTCACCAGCTTTGTTGTCCTTCTCTGGACTTGCCTGAGTACCTCAATGTCCTTCTTGTAGTGAGGGGCCCAAAACTGAACACAGTACTCGAGGTGCAGCCTCACTAGAGCCGAGTACAGGGGGACAATCACTTCCATAGTCCTGCTGGCCACACTGCTTCTTATACAAGCCAGGATGCTCTTGGCCTTTTTGGCCACCTGAGCACACTGCTGGCTCATATTCAGCTGACTATCAACCAATACTCCCAGGTCCTTCCCTGCCAGGCAGCTTTTCTAACCACTTTCTTTCTTCCTTTCTTCCTTTCTTCCCTTTCTTTCTTTCCTTTCTTCCTTTCTTCCTTTCCTTTCTTCCTTTCTTTCTTTCTTTTCCTTTCTCTCTCTCTTTCTTTCTCTTTCTTTCTCTCTTTCTTTCTCTCTCTTTCTCTTTCTTTATTTTTCTCTCTCTCTTTCTTTCTCTCTCTCTTTCTCTCTCTCTTTCTTTCTCTCTCTCTTTCTCTCTCTCTATCTTTCTCTCTCTCTTTTTCTTTCTCTTTCTCACTCTCTCTGTCTTTCTCTTTCTCTTTCCTTCCTTCCTTCCTTCCTTCCTTCCTTCCTTCCTTCCTTCCTTCCTTCCTTCCTTCCTTCCTTCCTTCCTTCCTTCCTTCCTTCTTTTGCGCACTGGATCAGGCTCCCCATGCACATAGTCATGGCACTAACCCTGTCGGAGTTTAAGAAGTGTTTGTACTGTGCTCTTAGTTATATGGCCTGAATTTTAGGGTAGATCTGTGTGGAGCCAGGAGTTGGACTCAATGATCCTTGTGGGTCCCTTCCAACTCGGGATATCCTATCATTCTATGATTCTTTTTTTTTTTTTTTCTTCATTTGTTCTGTTTGCTTTCTTCCATAACAGAAAGCCACTTCAGTAGATTTTTTTTTCTTTTTTTCCAATATGACAAACTATTGAAAAATCTGAGAGGAAAGCATGATGAAGAGACAGAGTACAAAAGAGAGAGATTAGTCTACAGTCATTTACTATTTCTGCCACATTCTAACCTCATAGTCACAAAAGTAAACAATAACAAAAAACACTTGTTAGAGACACTATGCAAAAAGATTGGAAAAATTCTGGATGGTGATATGTATTGGGTTTATGTGGCAAAGTTTTGGTAGTGGGGGGCTGCAGGGGTGGCCTCCGTAAGAAGAATCCAGAAGCTGCCCTATGTTAGATAAGGAACAGTTTCAGCTGGCTCCAGAGGGACCTGCCGCTGCCCAGAGATGAGCCAATTATCAATGATGTTTGTGCCTCTGTGAGAGCAGATTTAAGAAAGGAGAAACAAACAAACAAACAAACAAAAAAAACTGCTGCACAACAGCAGCTGGGAGAGCAAGGAGTGAGAAAGAACCCTGCAGCCACCAAGGTCATCAGCCCATGAGTTCTTGCACTTTGACCTTCCCAGTTCTCTCCCTCATCCCACCTGGGGAGAATGAGTGGCTATATGATGTTTAGCTGCCTGCCAGGGTTAAAACACAAAAGGAAAGTGTGGGTTTTTGTTTGTTTGTTTCCCCTGCAATTTATATTTTCAAAATATTTTTGGAAAACATGAACAAAATTTTTGGAAGGTTGACAGCATCAGGAAAATCTGGCGTAACATTATTTTATGATTCTTTGCCAGTCATCCTAGATTTCATGCTTTCTTTTCTGGATGTCATAACATGTTTTGACCATAACAACATATGAATAATTGTTACAGACTTTTTCCTTCCAATTGACTTTTAGTATAGTTTCTGATGCTCAGAAGTCTGACATTGTACATATAGGGAACTTTTTTTTTTTTTTAAGGTAATACTGTACTTTTGTATTGTGGTGTTGATTTAAAAATGCATTTAATGTGAGAGTAAGGGAATAGTAAGTTTCTTGAAATTACTGTTTTCAAATAAACAATTTTGAAACTTTTGAACAGTTCCTAGCTTAAAATAAAACCACAAACAAGCATAAACAATTAAAATACTGTAATTTTAGATCTTGCTCCAGCTTCTTATAACACAATTTGTTTAGGAAATTAAATGCCTATTATAATATTCTGAGTGCTATCAATGGAATTAAATGAGGTTTTTATTCTCAGTAAATGACAAGCTGTGTAGCAGACTATGCCACACCCTGCAGTTTCTCTCCCCCTTTGTTTTCAGATTAAGAGCCTCAAGTATCATTAACAATCAAGGCAGGCTTTCCTACAGGAACAGTATCATTACAAATAAGTAACTTAACACTCAGAGCACGTTAATGCACAGAACAAATCTTAGCACCAATTTGCTAGCACTAAAACCCATTAGAACACTGGCCCCAAAAGGGGCAAAACATTGAAAATGCACTAATTATCAGTCAGGCTCTTTGGAAAGATTTTGGGTCACTGCCAGGTGTTATGAAGATTTTCAGTAAGTTTAGACTAACTTTTCTGTTTGCTTCTCTGAAAAAAAAAACCTAGTAGGTAGAAAGCCAGTCCTGTGCATGTATAGACTGAAATCTTATGGATTTATGGAAGTTTTCGTGTTACAGGAAAATCCATATTTCGCAAGTTCCAGTGTACTAATGGGAGAGCAAGTGATAGTGCCATCTCTGAAACCTGTATTCAGTCTGCCATTGGGACTTGAACCTGGCCCAGGTTACATTATCATGGCTACTTGCTTGTCCGTGTTGGGAAGCTGAAAGGCAGTCAGCATAAAATAATAAATGAGTAAATGTTTACACCGATGTCATGGCTGGTGCACTGCAGACTGTCTGTGGGGGAGCTTGTCTTTGAAAAATGGACAATGTGTGAATTTATGGCTCTGTCAGGTCATTTTCATGGCTAAGGGAATGGGTATAGTGGTAATCGACCAGCAGAGAATTTATATCTAGGATTGACTATCGTTGTTCTGTACAATGGATTGTTTCTCACACGTCTCATAAATAATGTGCAGCATGTCATTCAAGCTGACGTGTATACCAAAAAGTTGTATTTTCTGCTTTCCTTCTGCATGGTGTTGGTACAGTGATGACATCCTGCCACTTTCTTCTGCAGCTTTTACATCCATGCAGCCTGAGAGAGAAAAGACAAACATGGAAGTGCCTACTTTTTTTTTTCTTTTTTTTTTTTCTTTTTTCTTTTTTTCCCCAAAGCAGTCAGAAGCCATCTGTTACAGGATATGTCCCGACATCGTCTCTCATCCCTGGCTGAGTCAGTGGTGGGACTGGGTTCTCCACACTTGGCAACTCAAGATGAAAATGTTCCAGGAAGGTGGTAGAAACTGAAGTTTCTGCTAAGTGGGATGTTCTTTGGCTTCAATGAAACTTTATTCATTTTTACAGAGCTAGGTAGGCTGACAGTGTCTTTAAAGCACATGCTCCTTTAGAAAAGCAGAGAATAATCTCTTCAGATATGAACTGATAAAAGCAACTGCTCATGGTCAGGTAAGTTCATGCTACCCAATTTGAAGAATCTATCATTTACCCTTTCAGTGACAGGACTGTAGTCCTCCCCTCTTGTACCTTTCAGCTGTGTTCATGGAAGCAAGTGAGAGTTGGGGGGAGGCAGGGAATGCTTCAAAATACTTAAAGAAGTTCAGTGTAGGATTTTCCAGAATACGTTTTTCGTCCGTGGTCGGCTTCCACATAGGTAGTTGGTGGAATAAGTTGATCACAAAACTTGGGGCTTTCAGGGATTATTGGAGAAATCAGACTGCATTGTTAGGTATCTGGCATTTCTACTGGTGTGACTCTCTCTCTGTTCTTTCCAGACCCAATGTATTATTTGCTCTTTTTTTTTATTTATTTAATTTAATTACATTATATATATATTTTTATTTTATTTTAGTAACTGGGTCAGATCCCAGATCTGTCTGTCCACTTCATGCTTGTCTAGCAACTGTGTACTGTGGTGGGCCACTTCCTTGGTGATACTGCAGCTTAAGTAGAAATCCCCAATTAGCTTGAAGTGAGCTAGCTTTGCTTTTCCTAGCAATGCTGCCAAAGGCAGCACAGTGGGAGCTACTTGCTGAAGTGCTTACTCAGCACCTGCTAGGTGGGGCAGTCTGTAATGGACTGGTGTAATGGATACACTATTATGTAAAAATGTGACGGCTAGCAACTGTGGTACAGTTTACATTACAGTTGTAATATATCTCCTGGGGATTTTCACCTTAAAGTTCACTGAGATCTGTGCAGTTGTTTTCCTTTTTTCCTTCAGCATTATTCTCCCTCAGAACAAAGATGTACCCATTCTTAACATGCAAAGCTCTCTGCTACTGGATTTCTACTAATTTCTAATGCTTTAGCCATTACCTGTACTACAGTACTAATGAAAGCACTGCATGGATTTATGTTAGAAAGCATTCATCTTGAAAATATGGGCAAATTAGTTTTAAAAAGACCTGAAGTGGATAAACAAATAGTTTTTTTCCCTAGCACTTTATTTTAATCTACTTTAGTATGCTTTAGGTGTATCTTAGAGACTGTCTATTCTTTTCTATTTTTTTCTAAGTGTTTGTGAAGGTAGTTTGCAGTTGCTGTTGCAGTAGATCACTAAGCAAGACTAAAATGTTTTCCCTGGATTTTGAACTCTTAATTTGGGGGTTAAAGAATATTTGAATTTGCTCTTGTTATTTCTTATTTCTTCCTGCTGTTTGAGAAAAATATAATTAAAGTGGAAGCGAGGTCTTTTTTTTTTTCTTAAAAAAGACATAACAGTGTATTCAATATATGTAGCCTTATTCTGAGAGTCTCAGAATCGAATTCATTAGGAGGGAAGCTAAGCTGGTGATTCAATGATAGGGTAGCATGATTCCATACGGAAGATTTAAGTTCAAGTCTACAACTTGTTCTTTGTGTTTTGGAGCAGATGTTATTAAGTGGAGTCTTTCCTTCTGTAATTTTTTAATGATTTTCCCTTTATTGTATACTGAATTCCTGTAATTGAAAATGCAGAAACTCTATTCAAAAGATGAAATCTACCCAGAAATGCCTGCACCAGGCACCTGTTATCACATGGCAGTGGAAAACCTACACAAGTGCAGGGTAAAACTATTTTTGTATGCTTAATGTAAGTCCAGTTTTAGCAGTGTGGGGAATGTTTATGTTTGGATTTGTTTGTTTTAATCATATTTTCACTTGAAAGAGAACTTAACTGTAGCTGAATCATAATACTTCACTAGGCTTTGCTTGCTATAGGCTGCTAGACATAGTTCCTTCAGGAACAGCACACTTCCCTAAAATGCCTCTGAACATCCAAAATTGCTTTACCTTGACCTATGGATTTGGTCTCAATCAACAGGGATCCTGGAGCACAACTGATATTTTAGCCCTTGATCTGCCTGGAAGCAAATCCTGCTGCTATGCAGCTGGTGGGCTTAGAGAATGTACACACATAGAAAATCTCAAATAAAAGTAATCACTGACATTGTTTCCATATTTTAGCATGATCTTTTGTTATTCATTATGGAATTGAGATGAAATGCACAGTAGCGCTGAAAGCAAAAGGCCCGTCGTAGACAACCAAGGGAATCTGTGTACAGTAATGGAGATCAGCAAGACATCTGCATCTTGTTAATGTGATAAAGAATTTAGTATGCTTCTAGCTCTCTTGTATCTGACTGCCAAGGAGGCCTTGTGATCTCTTAGGTCTTATGAATAGATACACTGTCACCTGGTGTAGTACTTCCTTGCTGTATAACCAGTTCCAGTTAAATTTTGCTTTTAATCCCACGGATTCTATCTGTGTGTCTAAAATACATCCCATAAGCTCTGTGAGAGCTTACATCGAGTATTTTGAATGAGCAAGAATTTCTTAAATAGTACTTCAACTGTAAGAATGTCCACATCTGATTCTGTGGTCAATATTGTGCTCTTCAGCATCCTCTGAAGAGAGGAAAGATTATGTTCATGTTTTATAAAGAAAATTATTCTTCTTTCTCCTATTATTTAGTTTTTTGTTTTGGTTTGGTTTTCAATAGAACAGGTTACATATTTAGAGAAGGCTGTAAGTATGTGTATTTTTAATAGTATAATAGATCTGTTGTTGTGCTGCAAGTCATGAAAAGGATATGGTGTTAAAGCACTGGCCTGAGATGTGGTGTTCAGTGTAGAACTTCTTTAAAGATTTTGAATATCTCTTGGTAACTCACTTATCTCTGTAATTAATTTCACATCTATAAAGTGAAAAGGGTTCTTGCCTTTTTATTTTTCCTTCCTTATATATTTCACTATTAAGATTTATGAGAGAAAGATTTTTTAAACATGTTTCTATTGAATGAATTGAACTTGCTGTATCTTATCTGGGTTTTTCAGATAATCCTCTAATTTAGTCAAATGAGAATATTAAAAATGAGAATTAGTCCTTTTTTACTGTTGTGAAATCTGAAAGGAGAAATATAGTCTTTTAAAGTATAATACGAGTAGGAAGCATTATTATGATTTTTTGTATTTTTTTATTTTTTTTTTACATCGAGAAATTTATTCTTTCATCAGTATGAGGACAAATCCTTCTTATTTATTTATTTTTTCTTTTCCAAAGTCATTTTTTTTTCCATTTGTATCTCACTGATCAGTTTGGTTTTACATATAAAAGGATCATGATGGCTAAGATTGTGTATTTGCATTATATAGAACAACATATACACTTTTAATGTCTTGCAGTCAAATTCTAGTGTAGAGTATTTTTATAGTTCTCCTTACTATGAGACTCATGTGCTGTTTCATCCAGTGTATGATTCAATCTCTAAAGTGTGGTGAAAAAAATAAACATCTACAAGTAGCTTGGTGAAAAAAATAAAAACCTAAACATACAATGAACAGTGATGTTGTACTTTTCAGAGCAGCAGGGTTGTCCTTAAATTTGTTTGTCTTGACAGGACTTGATATAAAACAGTGCATTGTATTTTGGTCCTGGTGCATATTCTGACTTAGATGAGTATTCAGTCAGTTTAGTAAAGAGTAAGAGAAAAGCAACATTTTAGTATGTTGTCCCCAAACCTAGCAAGTCCATAAATAATGAAATGTTGGGGTAAGATCTGGGAGTAATCACAGATGTCTAAAAGAAAGGCTCTGCCACAGTTATGTAAATTGGTCACTTCCAGGGTTTGACAGCATTTGGAAAGATGTTTTTAAATTGCAATTTTGTACAAGAACACCCAACTTTTACCATAAAAACGTATTTTCTGTAGCTATTAAGGTATAAAAACCAATTCAGCTTCCAGCATAGCCTGCAAATAAACATTTTCTTTCTGATGTAAACTTCATTTTAGCTTTGAATATTCACTGTGTCCGAACAAATGTTCTTTCAGTTCCTTTAAATACTGGAAGAATCCAAAAGCAGAATTTAGCATATTATATAGTTTCTGGATATTAGTCTGAGAACCAAATAAAAATGCTAGAGCTAAAATTTCTAAGATTTTTATCCTATTTGTTAATAGCATATGTATATGCTTCCATTTCTCAATCTTGCTGCATGCAGAATTGGAGCTTGATAATTTTGTATGATAAGCACCTATTCTGTATGCTCAGTGGTCAGCATCATTACTGCTGTGATGGCAATAATGATTATTAATGCTACTATTCTTTTAAAATAAAAATTATGTCCCTGATATAATTCAGGATGTTGCTGAAGCAACTGGATAACTACTTAAAATAAGTAAAATCTTTATTAAAGAGATAACTATTCAGAAAATTATGGAAATCATATATATAGTGTTTGCAAGCCATGAATTTCATACTAAATCAAAATTCAAAACATCACCAGTAGCTACCTGTTGTCATATCAAATTGCAGAATCACAGAGTGGCTGGCGTTGGATGGTACCTCTAGAAGTCACCTAGTCCAAACCCCTGCTCAAGAAGGGCCACCTTGTACCACTTGCACAAGACTGTGTACAGACAGCTTTTGAAAATATCTGTGGATAGTAACTTCACCACCTCTCTTTGGGAAATCTGTGCCAGTCACCCTCACAATAATGAAGTGTTTCCAGATGACAGGAGATGGGACCTCCTGTGTTTCAGTTTGTGCCTATTGCCTCTTGTCCCGGCACTGGGCACCACTGAAAAGAGCCTGTCTCCATCCTTTTTGAAACCTTCCTTCAGGTATTTTTACACATTGACAGGATGTCCCCTGAGCCTCTCCTCTGCGCTGAACATTCCCAGCTATCTCAGTCTTTCCACATGGGAGAGATGCTTCAGTCCCTTGTTCATCTCTGTGGCCCTCTGTTGGACTCTTTGCAGTATGTCTATGTCTCTCTCAGATGGGGGAGCCCAGAACTGGACCAGGTGTGGCCTCACCTGTGCTGAATAGAGCAGAAGAATCACCTCCCTCCACCTGCTGGCAATACTTTGTTTAATGCAGCCCAGAATACCATTAGCCTTCTTTGTGGCATGTGCACATTGCTGGCTCATGTTCAACTTGGTGTCCACCAGGACCCCTGAGTCCTTTTCTGCCAGGCTTCTTTCTGTCTGGGTAGCCCCCAGCATGTGCTGGTGCTTGGCATTTTTCCTCCCCAGGTGCAGGACTTTGCAATTCCCCTTGTTAAACTGATTGCACAAACAGCTTCAGGCTAATTGGAAAAGGGAATCCAACAACCGAGTTTGTTTACATTGCATTCATTTTAGTAGTTTAGTTACTCAGTTAATGACACCAAAATACTTTTTGGTGCATGCTTATATAAAGATTCACTAAAGTTTGTTTTCACTAAAGCACATATTTTGATTTTCATGTGTGTTACAGCCTTCCAAATTATTGCTGCAGTAAAATTAACCTTACTCTTCTACTCTTTCCTCTCTCTCTCCTTGTCTTCTTTTTTGGTCTTTGTTAACGTGTATGCTGAAAGTTGTTCCTTCTAGCCGTAGGAATTTCTGTTATTCCTAGCACTTCAGTACACAGTCAACCCGCTTAATTTAAATGATCAGGTGAGGTGTTTTGGAAGGGTTTTCACTTAATAGATTAAGGAGTACTTTCACAATCCCTTATACTAGGACTTCTGTGAGATGCTGACATTTTAAACCACTGAAGCTCATACTAAAGGGGTTGTGTCTATACTTTTGCAATGCAAAAAGCTTTCAATGTAAGAAAACAAATAATCATATGAGTCTTTTTAAAGCTATTCTTGCTATAAAGCTGATTTTAATTTCCCTTATACATAGTCAAAGAGAAATCCTAATACATAACATGGTTATTCAGATAAGTTTTTGCCAGTAACTCGTTTCATGTTGTACTGTTGTACTTCAGTGGAAAATATACATTTCATCTGATGATATTTGAAGAGTTGTTACTAAAATGTGTTTTTTTTTTTTATTTTATTTTTTGGTTTGGAACAAGGAAATACATGAAAGTCTGGATTAGTCTGACTTAGGCTTTGGAATCAGCTAAGTCTTAGTATGATCTTACTATTTATAGTGGCTAAAAGTAGAAGGAATATCATGTTTTCTTTGGGCAAAAATTTTGGAATGAAACAAGATAATTAAGAAGCTGCTTAGAAAACAAATATCAGTCAACAGATTTCACATCCTACTGTTTGCTTGTAGAACTTTTCACAACCACATACAGAGACAGTATTGACGGTGAACATCTAACCTGACTAGCATCTTGCTGGTGTAAATCATCTAAGTCTTTTTTCAACCGTTTTTCTCATTGATGTTTATGCAATTTTTTTTGTTGTGTATGTAGAGAAATAGTTGCTCTAAGGGAAGCTGAAGGCAATTATGTTGACTCAGATTTGGGAAAGATGATTTTATATGAGTCCAATATCACCTACAGACAAAATCAGAGTCCTTCTGTCTTTCAAGTTCTCTCTTTTAGAGTAACTTATATGTATTTGAGCACTGAGTCTTTTATCTTTGGCAATGTTTGAGATAACATAGCATTTCATCAAAAGCAAGTGGGAAATTCTGGAATGTTCTTCCAAGTCTTGGTCTCCCAAGCGTGTAGGTTAGTAACTGCCCCCAGTATGGATAACTGGTGAATAAATAGTGGGCATGAAGGAAGGAGTTGTTTGTGCTTACTGAGAATACAAGTTTACAAGTTACAGTATCCCTGGTTCCTAGCCAAGATTAGAAGTGACATTGCTTTATAACTGTATAGTTGTACTTTTTGTGTTGTGTTAGGTTTCAATCTGTTTTCAGAACTAATTAGTCAAATATTTCAGTGATGTGATTTTTTCAGCATCAGTAATCTCCCACACAGGGCCAACCTTAAAATAGCTATTATGCTGGTTTGATGGACAGGGCCTGATAGGAAAACATAGGTTAACTTGGAATTTGCAATTAAAAAATGATATGAAAGCTAACTTTAAGGACAGTGACAGTAGCCCATTGTAGTATTAAGAGGAGTGACTTGAGGCAATATGTGACATCTTATTTCAAATAATTTCCTCAGTGTCCAAGAAGATCATTTTCTTTGTGTTTGCATATGTTGAGTAACATTTGAATCCCCAGATAGTTTCTCGTTATTCATTCTTGTGGAAACTAGTTTCTCATTCTTCTTTCTCATGGAAACTATTGGAACAGCTATTTCTCTTCAAACTTGGCACAGTCTCTTGCACGGTTTAGCAATGCTCTGCTGTCAACACTACTCTGTTTTTTGTTTACCAATCAACTTTATTCTTATTCTTCGGTTAGTTTATAAATGACAGATTTCAGAAAAATTTTGAAAAGTCAAAACTTAGAGTTGTGGTTTGGACAGTTAATTAATGCTTCTGTCCCTATGTCCTCTCTACCATGAATAGTCTTAGACTTGTTTTTGAAATATAACACTTGAAAGTGGTGCTTTGGGACTCATACCATGCTGTCTGTTCCTCCTTTCCCTGTAGGAAGTCCTGGTTAGGCCTCAGGCTTGTCTCACACATGCACCAAATTATCATTCAGAACAAGAACACAATGACTTGCTATTGCTGAATGTTAGCTTATATTTTAGCATCCTTCAGTTAGAAGTACTTTAATTCCCACCAAGTCAGTGGGCATTTTTTTGTAGAATTGGAGAAATTAAGATTTGCAAAAGGGTATTAAATTGTGTGGCATTAGCCTCTGCAATAATGGAAATGTTCTAGATTGATTCAAAACAGTGAAATCTCAAAATCATGCAGCTTCTGTTGCCATACTAGACCACATATTTTTGTACGTGAAACCTTTTTTTTTTTCTTTAACCTTTGTTTCTTTGTTTTCCCTGATTGTTATGTTTAGCCTAACAGCTTTTGTTAGGTATTGTAACTTTTTCTTGGGGTTTTAGGCCCTCATCTTAGAGGTTGGTTTTGAAAAGCCAGTATTAACAAGAATTGAAAACATTATTAGATATTGGAGCACTCGGAACAGTGGTGAGATATAATTTTCCTGACTTCAGGGGAACTTACAGTTATTATTACCAATTGAAGTGGTATGTGTGTATATTTTAGTACATAAAAATGTTTTATTTCAAAAATATGTGTGCTTTTACCATGTATTAAGTAGTATGTAAAGCTATCAGTTATTAGTAGGTATTTTAAAGTTGTCGTATATTTTGAAGTTTCTGGTGCTGATGAAATGAGATAATTGATGAGGCAACTTGTGGTACAGCATAAATATATAGCATTCATCAGATAAAAAACAGTTCATCAGGAATTATACCATATTTAGTAGCATTAACTTTTCTGCCCCTTATATAATGGCATAAACAATGCTTTTGGAAAGAAAATGGGTCTTTCCTTGAAATATATCTACCATTAATATAACTTTTAATTTCTATTATGTACCACCAATTATATCTTGGAACTTTGCCTATCATAGTGGATATACTGCTACAGCTGCAAAACCATTTCATTTATAAGACCTGGTGGCCTGGAACAGTGCATTACATTTACAACAGAGAGAGAGAATTTAGGGAGAAATGCAGTTTTTCAGAAACTCTTGCTAATGGAGGTTGGATCCCTACCAGAAATGATGCTAAGGAGATCTGAGGTATGAGAGAGACAGAGAGAGAGACCTTCTGCTCAGTTGCCATTCAAGCTGTAAACTGCTATGACAGTTGTCAACATTGCCCTTTCTGATTTCTCCCAGTTGTATTCCACTTATTATAAGCACTTCAAAGAGACGCCTGCTGGGGAATCCAGAGGAGATTCACTGCAGGAGTCTGGCTAACAGATTTAGTCAAAAGTATCCTTGCCCCCTGCTATGAACAATAATTTAATGAGCACTTCACGAGAACAATATCAAAATAGGCATGCCCCTTGCTTTCAGTGGGGGGAACCGGTGAGAAGAGCAGGCTTCTAAAACACATCCTGTGTTTTTGCAGCTGGGTTCTGGGCCCCTATCTTTTTGGTGTGTTACAGTGAGCAGAGAGCAAAAGTGAGTTAAAAGCTTGACCTGTAATGTAAGACAGATAATGTTTGAAAGCTGACAAACACTGTAGGGTTTTCTTACAGGCTCCCCAAAGATCTTTTTTTTTTTTTTTTTTATTATTTGAAAATGAAAGAGATGTTAGAAGGTCAGTATCTAAACAGTTTTGTATAATTTTGAAGGGAAAATGCACATTACTAAAGCAACAGGCAAAGGGAAATGTACAAATCTCCAAACTGTTTTGTGGCATGCCAGATAAAAATGAGTGAAGCAGACCAATACAGGGCCTGCAGAGTACAGAAGAGATCTTTATTTAAAGATAGTAATTCTACTTATGGGGTGAGATCTTTATTTAAAGATAGTAATTCTACTTATGGGGTATCTGGGTGGATACTCTGAATGGTTTAGAAAGAGGATCCTTCTGCTCTCTACAAAGGCAACTTCCTGCAACTCCATTTTGTTAGACTGCAAAAAATATGTAGCCAAAAGATCACAAAACATTCTTTAGAAAAGAGTAATCCACCTGAGAGCAGCTGAGCATGACTGTCTGTGGTACTTATTTCGGGGAACAATGCTGGTCCTTCATTTAAGTAGAGACTTGTGAAAAGTACCTTTTAATCTCAGTGGGGTTTTACGATGGATTAATGTTCCATATGTTATTGTGCAGTAATTGTACAATGGTATATCCTGCAAACTCAGGTAAAACAACTAAATGACTACTAAAAGAAGTTCACAAAATGCATGTAAGCACAGTAGAATCATGCACTGAAATAAAAATCAAATATCATTACCTACTGAAGGGCTATGCAGTTTTGCAAAGAGAAGGTATCTACATGCAGAAATAATTATTTATTTACACATGTAGTTAAGTTTCTAAAATATAGACACATGTTAATACCTGGCACACATTTCACAGGCACAGACTTGATTAACTTTTGAGTCACAAAATTATCTTTGTATTAGTGCCCGGTATCCTTGTTATAGATTGGTATGTATCTTTTAGGTTATTCACTAGAGTTTACAATGTCTGTTGTTCTGTGATCCTATTTTAGTTTCGTTTCAAAGGGAACTGTAGGAGGCCATCACCAGTACACTAATATGGGGCAAGCTGTTACTAATATCAAATCAGAACTCATTAAACAACAATGTTGGAGATACCAGTTCACTATTAAGGTCAGGTTACACCAGTGCATTTCTGTCAATGATGAAGGTGAAGAGTTCAAGATTACTAGTGCTGTTGCTCATAATTAGCCTACAGGATGCTGAATGTCAGTTTGTTACATTTTTAGATTATTTATAGGGGGTGGGGTGGGCTGAAAATTCAGTTTAGTATATCATATTATGGACCTTGTTACTATAACCTGACTTCTTTCTCTATTTCTTTTTCTTCAACTGAAGAAAGAAATCTTTTCTTGAGTTACCTACCTAGAAACCTATTTTTATGCAAAACAGCCTTACTGAAATGAACTTGATCAATCTCATTTTCTCACTTTTTCTGGGTCCTACTATGACTTTTCAGCTTCACAGAGAACAGACAGCTGGCTTTGTAGCTTGTAGGAGTGTGGATATCACTGAGGTCTAGATAACATTAATGTGACTGGGAGTTAATTTGCTTGTCTACGTGCTCTGCATTGTGGGGTGCATCTTTAAGTTTAACAGTTGTGCTGGAAAGGCAGTCTGCCTTCAGAGCTGGGTTGTATGAATAAGAGGAGATAAGAGGATTCACAGCCAGAGCAATTTCTAACTGATGCTGTTAAACCTTGATTTAGGATATTTCTGCACAGCTTGGCCCATGCTCACAAAATGAAACTGGTGGACGGTGCTGAGATCATAGGCAGTGATTAAACATTTATGGTTAATGTAGTATACTATGGTATTGCTGCTGCCCAGAGGCAAAGCATTGTAATGCAGAGTCACTGTAGCTACTGCTAGAACTCTAAAACAAAAGGCTTTGGGGAGTCTCTGCTGCAGTACTAGCTCCTGGCTGTTCTCAAAACTATGTGCATTTTTCCTTTTCTTCTTGTCTTCTTTATTTTAGAATGGGGTGTGTGTGGGACAAGTAAATGGGCGTTAGTAATGCTCCAAAAACTGCAGCTTTTGTCTGTCCTTTGCCTTTGTCTTCTGCTTAAACTTTACTCGTGCATTAGGTTACTCTGCTTTTGTAAATAGGCTTATCCAATTAAATTCTGTAACACTTGTGCAAGTACGTAGCTATGCTGGTGGTAATGGCTCAGTTGCAAGATAGATTAATTAGAATGTCTGCTTGTGGAGAGCCACTGTTTGTTCAAGAAATAGGTGTAGGTATCCGGATTTTAAATATATTCCTGCCATATATGTGATCCTATTAGTTGTATATAATGACAATCATGCTTAAAACAGTTTTTGTTTGTTTGTTTGTTAGGTGATTATATGAGATGATTTGACTGCCAGTAGCAGCTGATATTATTTGAGAGTTCTGTGTTTTGCTTTGTTTGTATTTATTTGCATACCAGAGACTAGCGTTTGCATAATAAGACCACTTTTAGTTTAAGTCCCTGAATGGTTGATTGCACATGCATCATAACGTGGCAGTTTTTAATACCATGTAGAGATCCAGTTCAGCTTTCTGTCTTGAAAAGTGTTGACTTGTAAATATTCACTGTATCTGAAGAAAACAGTAGGATCATAACAACATGCTTTTGATGCTAAATGCTGTAATTGTTATGCTAGAAGTTTCCTGATACTGGCAGGTTGGTGGAAGAAGAAGAGACAGAGGGACATAAAGGACATAGATAATCACAAGTCTTCATTATGCACTTGTAATGGTCCAGATAAACAAGTGTTAGTTTACTGAGGAAAAAAAAAAAAAAAGGCAGTGAAGAGAGAGAAAGAGTTGTCTCGTAAAGCCATTTAGAAGGGGAAATTCTAAGATGAGTTCATGAGGGACATACAGAAAATACTTAAACCTGTCCTAGTCTGCATTTACAGCTAGAACATTGGAATTGCATTTGAAATTACTCGTGGGCATGTGTATAATGTTGTTAGAGAGGACTCTTATGGCGAAATTATATAACCTATGTGATATGATTAGCTAGTGCCACAGTTTGCCCTAATAACTAATGAGATTTAAAAAGAAGCAACTGCTTGGAAGGCACTTACGAGAAGGGTAATTATATATTGGTAAGTTCTTAATTCACGTGGAACTGAATGTAAACTGTCTGAAAGCTAACCTTTTCACTGAAAAGGATTGGGGATTTCTGCTGGTTTCTTTGACAAAAACATGGTCCAATTGACCCCTGTGTTAGATAAATGGCACCATCTCATGACAGAAGTACTGCTGCTATTTTTACTGGTATTTGTGTTTTCTATGGAATTTAGGTGCCCTTAAAATTCTTTAACTGGCAATAGCATTTCACAAGCTCTTGACTCCTGTCAGCATGTAAAAAAGGGAAGAAGTACATAGCTTTTGGCCAAAAAAATTAAAGGCAACATCTTGTTTTAATGCAATGTTTTGAAAACAGCAATAGGCATTGAAAGTTGTACTGTCTTTTTGTTAGCTTATGACAGAATCTATACAAGCCTGATTTGTCACAGCATAGCATCATCTGTTGTGGAGAATTGTGGAACCGTTTGCTGTTGCTTATTGTGCTCTTTTTCATCTTTCTTACTTCTTTCTGCTTTTGTGTTTACCCTTTTATTCAACATAAAGACACCTTCAGCTTTACCTAGTGGGATGGAAAGAGAAGAAGAGGTGTAAAACCACATCTATATGAGTGTCAGTATGTCAGAAAAACAGACATTCGTATCAGAGGAGAACTAATGTCTCTTTTCTAGTGCCTGGGGAAAAGAAAAAGAAGAGGTGGAGAAACTGCAATACATAGAAAACGAAATTAGGGCCCTTACTGATAATGCTATTACAAAGGGTTGGTGTGGCTTAAGGGTTAAGGCAGAGGATTGAGAATTTGGTCTCCTGGGAGACATATGAGTTTCTTCAATTAACATGTCCTTGACCTTAGGTAACTTTCTTTGTAGCTTGATTTGTTTGCCTGTATAATATGTTTGGTTTTTTTTTCAGTTGTTGTTGTTTTGTTGTTTTTTTTTGTTTCATGTGGGTGTGGTGGAAATTGATTGCTTGTTTGTAAAATTCTGTGAAACTCTGAGGTGGGAAAAAAGCTGCTCTTATTGGAAGCTGTTAGCAATATTTTTATACTTGTGTGCTACCGAGAAATGGCAAAGAGCAGGTAAAAAGTAACGCCTTTCAAACCTGACTTTCACTGCTTTGTAATGTGTGTAATCATTTACTGTGGTGTAAAGGGAGAGTAGAAATGTGGCTGAACTAGAAGATAACAGCATTTTATGCTCATTTTATCCAGGTACAGATCACTACACAATGATCTAAACAGTGGCAAATCAAGCTCTCGGGGCAGATATAGGATCCCCATGCTGGACAGGTTGTTAATGGGTTGCTGTTCCGCAGGAGGAATTCCACTGAGAAACCTTCTTCCTGTGGGAAGACATTTCTCCTGTGAAGTTGCTAAGCAATCAGACAGCAGCTTCGCTCTTTCTGTACAGTCTGCTTCAGTGATGGCATGAGACCTCATCTTGAAGGTGGAGCAGTAGAATACAGCATAACTTTTGAGCTAATGGTGCCTGTATCATAGCACTGGTTGTGAATCTAATTTAGTGCCTACTCATAGCTGTGTGCTGTACCTGGTGGACATATGGGCTAGGTCAGGGCTTATGTACTTGTTTATGTTGAACTGTAAGACTGTGCTTTCCATTGCTGCAGAGCTCAAGGCCCTCTTCTTTGGGTGAAATGTCTCTGAAAGTATGGCCTGACAGAAGAGGCAAGGCTTTTATGTGGCACCTTATGTGCATACCACATTGCATGTTGTTGTGGGATTAAACTAAATGTATTTTCATATCTGCTAGAATCCTTAAGTCTGATTGGACTCCCAGTAGCATTGCTAGAAAGAAGCACAAAGAGTTGAAAGGTTACAGAGTTAGCGGAGTTTAGAAAATAAACCAGTTTTTCAATGTACAGTTTTTGTTTTCTGATTAGAACATTGTCAACATGCAATTTTTTTTTTTTTTTTTTTTTTTTTACCTGTGAGGAGATGGCTTCAGATACGAACAAAGTAACCAATGACATGAAGCTTTAATTCTTCAGTAACATTATCAGTAGCATCTGGGATTTAAAAAATTTAGGGGGGTTAATTCCCACAAAGCTTGTTCAGCATAAGTGGCTGTAAAAGACAAACTGTGTCTCAACCTAAAGTAGTGTTGCATTCTTTAGGGAATGCAAAATTTCAAAAGCTTGCCAGGTGTATTTCAACTCAATAGTCAATATTTAGAGCAGGTGTCTATTCTATAATTGTGTATATTTTTTTTGACAAATACTAGAACTGTGTTGGGAGAAAGACAGCTGATGGACCGTGTTGATCAAAGTGCTGATATTTACATGTCTTCTCTGTAAAGGACCCTTTGAAGTTAGTTTGCTTGCTAATTCATTCACCCCTTTCCTTAGACGGCAGCTCTGAGAATACAGTGTTTAATTTGTGTGTGAACAATATTTCATTTGGTTAGGACTGGGTCTCAGACATGATGGGATCCCAGCCCTGGCGGTCAGGTTTCTTTGGCCGATAGTTGGCTCTGGTTGACTGCTTTTTGCTGTGATTCAGTGAACCATATCAGTATTGATCAGAATAAAAGTGCTTTCATGTCTGTGATCTCTGGCTTAGCTATAGAATAATTTTAATCTTAGCCAAATTGTGGTTGGGTGGTTTCCAAAAGAGCTGTTGTGGTTTTCTGCTTTTTGAAATCTTGCTTTTGTATGATATCTAGTGATATAGCCTTATCAGTTATTTGTATAAATGGACAAGCTTAGTTTTTTATAAAGGTCTCTTAGGTATTGTAGTAAGAAATACGCTGTTTCCTCAAGAGTCTTCATGTGCCCAGTTGTCCATACTCTGTATGGATGTTTTGGAAAAAAATGTTGAAAGAAAAAGGTTGCATTTGCAGGCATGTTTTTAGTGTCTTTGGAAAGCTGCGTATGTCAAAATGACCTGTTGTGAAAGTTAGCATGGAGAAAAAGGGGAAGAAAAAAAAAGTCTTTTTATGGAGCACAGATCTCTGCAGTGCAGTGCTTAAAGGGGGTACGATGCAATATTTAGAGATATTTCATGGAATGCCAACCTGTAAGGGATAGCAGATTAATCGGTGAAAGTCAGAGCTGGATCCTGAGGTGATCAGTGAAGGTTTCTGTCTGTGTATGAGAGGAGACTGGCTTCCTGTTTTCACTTCCCTGTACCCCAGTATTACTGCCTGGGTTGGAATTGCACAGTTTTTTTAGTGACAGTGAGATGGCAAGTTTAAATAGAGATGTGAGGGTTGATTATGAAAATGTGTTCCCGAGGAAATTTTGGAGAGTGAGAAGTTATTAGATGGAAAATGGTTGTCAGTAGCTACAGGGATGTTTTAGAAATCACCTGTGCCATGTTTAATGAATATCTCTGAGCTCTCAGGCTGGAAATATCAGAACTAAGGAAGAGAATAACTCAAAATAGGAAGCAGAACATACAGGGAAAACCTACTGTAGTTGTTCAGATACAGCTTTGTGACTTATTTTGTTTCTTCTACAGCCATAAAGGAACAGTTGGGGAATCTGCTAGACAAATTAAGATGCATCTGTGTACACATAGGATCAGTATTCTAATGGTGTATGGCCAAGTCATATTATACTGATACATAAGAAAATTATTTCTCTTTGATACCTTTTTCTTTTTAAGTATGTCTAACAGATATGACCCAGATTAATTTTATTTATTTAATTTTTTAACAATATGAAAAGATATGTATTTAATACAACCAGTATGTCTGTATCAAAAAATAACCACTTAAAAGAAGAAATGGGGTCAGTTATTTAAAGGTGAGATAATTTATAAATAGATACAGGACTTGCTATTAAAATTGCAAAGCTAAACAAAACACAGTAACCTGCCCTTACTCAAGCCTCAGCAATCTCTAAACAAGATATAATTTTCTTCTGGTTTGCTATTGAAATGCATAGCTCTTTTCTAAGCAGTGTGCTACATGGTTTGCAGCTCCTAGGTAAGAACAGCATCTTGCTTGCTATACAACAGAAATCTATTTTTTTTATTTTTTTTTCAGCCCTAAGTAAAGCAAAAGGCAAATACAGACAGCAGTAAAACAGGCAAATATATGTATATTTTTCCAACAGTAATGATGTTTCAACTTTCTACTGATTAAAAAATAAACTTTTTTGTAATACTAATGCTGGAAGGTGTGTGTGTATATATATATATATATATATTGTCCGACAGTTGGAAGGGGATTATAAATTGATGTCAGTGTAACTATTTCAATCTATCATTAATATGTCTACAACAAAATATGTATTAGTGTAATTGTAGTGTATATGCAATGTGTTATTTTTTTATTTTTTTTCCAGAAAGCTTCTTTGGCTTTGTGGAGGTGTAATGGTCTGTATATGTTGCTAGTGGAGAGTTCTATCCTTAGGTATGCAATTCATTTAACAAGAAGTGAAGTAGTCAGTTATGTATGTGACATAAGTAAATATCTTTTTTTATATATGGGCTTCTCTAGCCACACATACGGAATTTGACAATTTTATTCTTTTCTACTTTAAAAGGGATTGTACGTGGATCTCGCCTCCAGGTATTTCTGCAGTATTTATTTATTTATTTTATTGTTTTCTTCTAAGGATAGTAAGCTAGGAGATGCATGCTGCAGATCATGCTGTGTTTTCAGTTGTCATTTTGAGATGATCTCCAGACAGTAAGGTCAGACAAAAACTGTATGCCAAATGGACCAGACAGAAAGAAGTTAGTCAAATGAATTAAAAACAGAATAAATAGATAAATGTTCCAGAGCTGTAAAGTAGTTTTCTCTAACCTCTCAACCTTCTTTATCTTTTCTTCTTCTCACATGCAGAGTTCCCTTTGAACAAACAGGTATAATACACATTATTTTTCATTAATATGTCCATTAAAATCTATTCCTAAATCTTAAAAACTATAGAATCATAGAATATCCCAAGTTGGAAGGGACCCATAAGGATCGTTAAGTCCAACTCCTGGCCCCGCACAGGTCTGCCCAAAAGTGTGACTAAGTGCACAGTCCAATCTCTTCTTAAATTCAGACAGGCTTGGTGCAGTGACTACTTCACTGGGGAGCCTGATCCAGTGTGCAACCACCCTTTCGGTGAAGAACCTCTTCCTGATGTCCAGCCTAAACTTCCCCTGCCTCGGCTTAACACTGTTCCCACGGGTCCTGTCACGAGGGATAATGGAGAATAGGTCACCTGCCTCTCCACTTCCCCTCGCGAGGAAGTTGTAGACTGAACTATATTTCAGTATATCACTATTTCAGCACGTTTCAGCATATTCAGTATATTTCAGCATATCATAATATTTTTTCATCTTTTTTTCATCTCACACATTAAAGATAATTTTTCATCAGATTTTGACTCTCAAACATATTCACATTGGTTTGTATTTAATGAGTATCTCAAACATTTTTTGAATTAGAACAAAAACCATTTTACCTGTTCTTTGGATCTCTTGCATGAAAGATGTACTCAAATATCTGTTAATTAGTTAATATGAAAATGTCACACTTTCATTGAGGTTGGAGGAAGAGATATCGCAATCTAAACGTTTCAGCCAATTTCTAGGAAAAAATGTACATAAAGAAAAAACAATGGATTTTTCTCTGACCCTACAGGTCTAGGAAGTTTAAACTTAAATTGGAAATAGAGCCATCCACTTGTGTGTGTATATATATATTTTTTTCTCTGTGGTTATGGGAGTTTCAGTTGTTACTGAATTTGCAAAATTACAGAAGTTGGTATTTGTTACCTAGAACTCATTGTGAGTGCCAGTTGGTAAAGTAGTATGTGAGTTTTACTGTACAAAGAGCATCCCTGGTTATTCTCTCATGCCAAATATCTGAACATGTTGACAGAATTTTAGTCCAAGGAGTTAAATTAAGTATCTGGATTCTGAAAGCATATGATGATCAACATCCTGTCAAAGAAAAGAACCTAATTATGATATTTTCACATGGTGTGCATAGATAAAACATCCACAACAGTAAAACTCAGAATCTGCAGAAGGTAAGCGTTAAAAATATCTTCATAGGATATGAGAAGAAGCTTATCCCAGAATATGCTTTTCGCAAGTAGTCTCCTGCCTCTGATCCTCCATAGTGTGCTGCCTGTGCAGCAATGACCCCTTTTGCTCTGATTGATTTATTTTTAATAAGTAGGTTATTTGAGGTGCTGGTTGTAAGGAAAATTGTATGTTTTTAAGATAAGGAGTTCAAAAATTGTAAAATAGTGCCTAGTTGAAGCAGGCTTTTTCTTTAAATATACATCAACTTATTTCTCAGAGGATAAATTAAATTCTCTACTATGGAAGTGCAGAAGAAAATATATGATATATGTTGTTTACAGCCCTTACAAGTGTGGTGCCTGTCTTGACAAACAGAAACTTTCTTTAAAAAACAGGATACTATTCCTGCTCCTCTCCTTACTAAATTCCTATTTGACATATTTATTCTCCCTTCTGGATCAGAGTTAGATTTTACATGAAATGAAATAGATTTATATTTATAGGTTAAATGAAGATAGGCCTATCTGGAATTTCAACTTTTAAATCTAGTCAGGATGAATATCGTATAGAATCTGTTTCTCTTTTATTCTAACAGTGGTACAAAAGAGAGTAACAATTCAAACTGGAGCTTTAAAGTATCTTTAAAGATTCATTTTTTATTTGATTTGATAAAAGTAGAAAGCTGCTTTGCTTGCAAGCTCGTGTCAGCTTCTGTTTTCCCTTATAGAGTTGAAATATAAGTGGTTAAACAGCCACAGTTGCCACTATATATATATATATATATATGTATATATAAATGAGCAATGAGATCTACAGCATTGAACAGCAGACTAAACCTGTCTCCTGCTTTAAGTACCACTTAGACTCTATCCTGTCAATCTCACCAACAACATTAAAATATACTGTTATAGACTGACTCGCATCATCATTAGATGATGAGTTTAGCATAAGATTTATGAAGAAACAAGAGTATGGCAAAAGTTCTAAACTGCTCAGTTGCCTTTGATGAGAGGAAGATAACTGCCCATTCAGTATTGTGATTAAAATTCTCAAAATACATTCTACACTCTCCAACTTCCTTTCATAGTGACAGTTGGTAGCTGTTTCATTTATAATGCTTTAAAAACAAAAACAAAACAAACAAAAACTATAAAAAGTAACACATTTTTTTCCTTATCTAGAATCCTGTTCCTGACACAAGAATCTAGTGACAATAAAAGGTGATAATAAATATGCATGTAAATGGTTCCATCAGGGAAAGACTAGTATAAATACTTGGAAAAATGAGCCCAAGTAACAGAGGGTAGGAAAGCCATAAATTCAAGGTAGGAAAAGCGAGGAAATCATTTATATTGTCATGCTACTTAATCTGTTAACCCCCAACCTATTTAGGGCTGGATGTCAGAACAATTTGTTTCTAGAAATTTATGTTTGGTAGCTTGAGATGTTTCAATGTAGATTATTTTAGGAACATACACACTTCAATCTTAAATCTTAACCCATATCTTTAATCAATCAAATCTTTAATCAAATTTATATAGATAAGAGGTGGAGAAGTTATGTTCTAAAGAGATTTTTTCAGACAACGGAAAACAACCAAAACAAAACCCAACAGGACTGTTAAGCTGTTCCTTAACAAAGTTGTGTGCTTTGGTTGAGGAGTTGCAGATAGTCACCTTGATTCCTTGCAGAACACAACGTCAGTGAATGAGCTATTGCTGAGGTATAGCCTTAGTTCTGACTGCTTCTGGAGAGGAACTGAATGTTCTGATGAATTTTTATCTAAAATATCCATTTGCCTCTTTAGCTGTTAGTTGCTTTCCAAGAAATTCATCTGCTGTTTTAACAGACGAAAAGCTTGTGAGACCTCGTTTTGTTAGCCAGTAAGACCTCTTCCACGAATAAACAATTTTTTATTGTAGTAAATTTTGTGAAAAGTAATACCTTTCTTTTTGGAAGAGGGAACACTATCTTCTACATCTTCTTTGTATATTAGTTTCAAAGAAGAAACCATTATGCATTAGAAATTCATGATTCTTAAGAATTTTCCTTTTTTTTTTTTTTTTCTGCTGAAGACAATTAGAAGTCATGTAAGCAGATCTACTGTGGAAACAATGTAAAGTCTGAATAAGAAAATCTGCTTTTACAATAACAACAACATTGTTGCACTATAAAGACTTAGATATTCATTTTAGTATTAAAAAGCAGTAAATAACCACCAGGTATTAATGTTCCCCTGAGGCTGTCAGTAGTATTTTCTAATAAAGCAAATGACCAGGTATATAAACTCGTATTTTCCCTTTACACATTAGGCAGTAAATGGGAAGTGTTAGCTTTGGAGCATTTGTCGCTTAGCATGGTAAACACAGGTAAGGATTTGATTAAACAGCTTAAGACAGTGTTTCCTAAAGCCAGTAATTTCCTTAGCCTTTTTGCATGGTTTTATGAAAGGCTATGCATTATAGGTGCAAAAAGATTGCTTCTGACAGCAATGTTCTTCATATTAGAGCGTTGTCAAAACAGGTATATACACAAAGACGAAACAGCTAAAATACATCGCTTGCTGAACATATTGCTGGGCATGCTCAATCTGGCTACACAACTGCAAAGCAAAGCTCAAGGCAGTCACACAACAGATGTAGTGACTTTCGGCAATGAATCTATACCACTGGGTGGTTATTATTTTTATTATTATTTATAACTTTTTGTAAGCCATGTTGTTTGTACTTTGGGTATGAAGCAGAAATTCATCCTCTTATTTTGTACAAAATTCAAACTCAGCTCTTGTATTTTGACCAGCATGGTTGCTCTGCACATACTAAATGACAGTTGAAAGTATTGAAACAAAAAAGTAACCCGTCTTACATTAAATTTCTGATTTGATTTCATAACTTGCCTGTATAGTCATCAAGCAACATATTTACAGTATGGCTGCTGGAGGAGTTGCATACATTATGCTGATTAGACAGTAAAGAGGAAGGATTTAGTGAGCAAAATTGTCATATACCATCCAGGTATTTCTTCTGCTTTACTGAAACAATGGAAATCTGTTTTTCAACAGTAATAGAAAAGGGACTTGTTTCAGACTTATCTCTGAACCACTTGTGTCTGTTTACAACAGCTGGGAATCTAGATATTGTGTATGTTTGTTCTCTTCTTTTCACAAAACATTACCTTGTTGCTTAATGTGTGTTGTATTTAATTTCTACTCCAGGGGGAAAAAAAAAATCTTAACATTTTTATAGTCAGGACTGATAGCCAGCATGGATGTAAAATTCTTAGACTAACCCATCTGAACAGAAATTTTTGAAAATCTGGTAGACACATTTGGAGTAGAAAGCCAGTTCTTTTCTCTCAGGGAGGGTACTTAATTAACACTTTATGTGGAGATGAAATGGACTTTGGCACTGTAGGCTTTTGCACTGTCAACTATCCCAATTTAAAAGATGTCTCTAATCTGGAAATATGTTATTTTACACCTGAGAAGGCCTAAGAAATGTGGGTACTTCTCTTGGGCCTGGGTTCACCTGTAGAAGCATAAATGAAAATAAGATATTTGGATTTCTGAATGCTCAAAATGTTCTTAAAATCTATGCTTTAATCTTTTTGTGCCTCAGTTTACAGGTCTGCAGTACAAGTAGGGGGTATCTTAACTCCGGTTTGTTCTGAAGCATAGTAAAGAGACAGTTTCTCTGAGGGAGGTACAGAAGTATTAGATCACTTGCTACTAGACAATATCTGTGTGACCTACTTTACATGTAAGGAAAGAACCTGGGTTTTCCCCTGTATTTGACCACCTTGGGAACTGAAACAGCAAAAATAACTACCCTGCCTTAAGTGATGCTGTTCACTCCTCTCCAGTGCAGACCCTTCCCATTGCAGACCTCCATTCATGCTGCCTCTCCCACCTCCAACGTATCCAGGTGAAAAGAGTTGAGCCACCTGCTGTTGTGAGTCCGCGGGAATCATGTAAAAATGGCTGGTTTGCAAGCGGTGTTACTGTAGTTGGCAAAATGTCACAGAGGAGAGCAAGAGAGGGATTTGCATTGCTAACTTTCCAGCACATGAAATGCATTGTGCTTTTACTCTGTAAGAATGAAGGTATGGCACAGCCACCTGTCAGCAGCCTGGCTCTTCATGGAAGCTGGTAGAGTCAGTATTCATCTGTGAAAACATTTGTGTAATTAAGCTGAACGCCAAAGAACATAAGGGTTCAGATGATAGTAGAAAGCTTCAAACATACCTTTAAACAGAGAGATTTGATTATCACATGGTTTTCGCAGACTTGGCTGTGTAATTCAATAGGCATTGATCAGTTGATAGGTACATATGCCACATGCATTAAGAACTGATATACTGAAGTTAGGATGGAAAAAGAAAGAAGTTATCTCTTTAACAGATACTTTCTTGTAAATACACATCATCCTCACCTTCAAATGGGAATTATGTGATTTAAATGGGAATTAAGTTTTTTATTTTCTGTTTCCAATTACAATTAAAAAATAATATGATTTTTGTTATGAGGATTTAAAGTAATCATTTCTTACAAACAAAAGTGTTGTCAAGTGAAAAAAAAAAGTGTTTTAATTACATTAATAACTTGTAGATGGTGTATGCTGTCATTACATTGGTACTAGATGAAGTATTGTTATGGTGTGCATAAAATGAGAATACCAATGTGTATGAAGTGTGATTGCAATATGTTGTGTTTTGAGGAATGTAATTTTCTATAAAATGCCTACAGATGTTTTAAAAACAAACATGATTCTCAGAATACATGCTTTACTGAAGATTAAATGTGCATAGAGCTGTTAGCATTTGAGGTTTATTTCTCTTTACAATCCATTTTTTTATTTAAATGGGTTGTGAAAGTCTTACGTTTAAATTTTAAGACTTGAAAATTGTAAGGATTAAATTGTGCTTAATATTAAGTCAAAGTTTAAAAGAAAGAAAGACAGATTTTGTCCAAAATCCTCAATTCAAACTTTCTCTTAAAATGTATCAGATTCAGCTGGGAAGCTAGTCAATATGAACAGATGTGAGATAAGTTTTGCTACTCTGAAGTTTTGTTGGGAACTTTCAGTAGGAGCACATTTAGAAGAAAAGCTACATGATTATTCATTTATTGCCTTTTTGCTTTCATATTGCAATGCTACTATTCATGTAAAAAAATTCAATTTTTACTATTTACATTTTAACCTCTGAACATAGTCAGTTTTGTTATTGAAAAAAAGAACTGTGTAGTGTTCCAGTAATTCATCTGCTAGCATAGTCTTTCTGTTTTGATGCATGGACTCAGTCTAAAGGATTCTCTGTTATGATGTGTGATACTTCAACAAATAGAAATGTGTTTTTCATCCACACATTGGAAGGAATCATTTCTATTGTCATATATGAATGACTTGTTCTGAATGTTGTGTTTCCTCTGTCACAGTGAGCTGCTCATTTACACTGTGCAGGGAGAGCTTACTGGATAAAAACTGTTGTTTAGCTAAATGATATCCCTAAATATTTAAACAAAATCAGCCCAGTGTGACTTTGTCTTATTTATTTTTTGTGGGTCTTTTTTTGTTGTTGTTGTTGTTATCATTTTTAGAAATGTCAGTTTCTATTTTTACTAGCATTCTGAGCAGTGTCGAAAACTAAGAGCACTGTTAAATGTTAATAGTGCTAAAAACCAGGTACTTCAATGTAGTACTTTCATTTGTACAACAGACAACAAACTGTGTGACTTCAAGCAGAAATATCTGAATATGACTTAAAATTATTATTATTTAGCAGTATTGAGGATCAGGGGTTTTCATGAAGACTTAACTTGACCTATGAAGTATATTTGCAATATAAAAATGTTTGTGTCTGTATTTCTTTTGATAGTGGAAGCAAAAAGTTATGTATGCATACAGTATTTCTTGTGCAATTAATTAATTTCCTATTCTTTGTGTGGGTAGAATTTCTTAAACACACGCATGCACACACACTCATCTGATTTGCCTCTCATTTTAATAATTGCATAAAGATTCTCTGGGCTTTCAGATCCTCTCTTTTACATATTTCATTTTCTTCAGATTCTGAGAAGGCATTGTATTGAGGGAGTCAACTGGCACAATGCCCACAATTAATGATAAGCCTTCCCTTGTCATTCTTTCTCTGCATCATTGTAGGCATTTATGAGTAAAGTAAAAGAACACAGTGTATCTATGCTTCTGAATGCAAAATCCATCACTTCGCTTTTTTTTTTTTTTTTTTTTCCCCAGGCAGTAGATACGTGCAGTTGAAGGGAAAAAACAGCAGGACTAACATCACTATGGAACATTTAAGAAAGCTTCTCTCTTCCTTTTTCTTTCTCATATTTATTTATTTTTAGGATTTCTTGAGCTTTAATATTTGCTAATAATTAGAAGAAATGTTCATAATATTGCAGATTTAATCCATTTACAAATTTGCTTTGAATGGGGATGTGTGAATGAGGCTTCACAGGCACTTAGATACTACAAACTGATGTCAATATGGTATCATAGTAGACTTCACTAAATAATGCTAAATTCAGGATTTTAAGGTTTGGGGAGATTGTTACATATTTGCTTGAAGATCCTGTACAGCAAGGTAGGATATTTCTTTAACTTCTCTTATAAGTGTGAAGAAAATATTTAAGAATTGATCTTACTATGCTCTCTACCTGAACCTCTTCTGGGCTTCGCAAAAAAGCTCAAAATAGCTCCTGTGAAGAGAAGGGTTTTGAATAATACATTTTTAAGAGCTGTATGCAATGTTACTTCCACTGGTCACATTATCTTGTACCACTTAACAAGGTCCAGTTTCAAAATCAAGTGGAATTAAAAAACAAACAACTTCTTGTTTCAGGAGATTTTTTTAATTGATATGCTCAGATTTTAACGCTGCTTCTAGGATTAAAATTAAAGCCCCTACATCCATACTTCAAAAATATGTAGAGAACTTTTAAAGTGAGAAGAGATTGCTAGGATTCTATCAGCTACTGTAGTTTACAGTTAATTAGTACTGGCTTTGAGATTTTCACTGAAGAGGAAAAAATAAGATTATTCTTTTGATACAGGGTAAATAAAAGAGTATGTGGACTTAGTATAGGCTAAGTCCAATTCTCTGTTGTACATTATAGCATTAGACAGTAGGAGGACCTATCCCAACTGTGGAATGTGAATTTGGTACATCATGCTTTTGTTTGGAACTCAGTCAATAGCATTTTGTACCCTACTAGGAAAGTTTTTCTGACTTTTTTTTTTTCTTTAAAGAAAAGGGACTGTATCTTAATGATTTTGCAATTGTAGTATGGTGCTAAGAGACCTATTATTGGAGCAGAACCATTACTAGTAGTACAGTATAACTTGTTAAAAAATTCATTTTCAATAGATTTAATAGATTTCTTGACAGAAATCTTGATGGATACTGGGTCTATCAAATTACAAATGTAACCTAGTTTGTACCTGAGTGTGTAACACAAACTGTGAGGGGAAAAAGAATGTGATATTAGGATGTCTATAAGAAAATAACTCTAGTATATCCTATCTTCTCTGGAAAATAATGATACTGTTTCGCAAAATACATATTGGGACATACACGGCTGGTAGCTTTCACAGATAACCATCACATGTTCAATATGAACAGAGGATAAAGAGAAATTAGTTGAAACTTCAGTCTTCTCCATATTGTGACATTTGGGGTGGCCTTCCAAAATAAAAATCCATTTTTATTAGGAGTTGTTAGGGTGCAATTTTTGCTAATTTATTTCTAAATATTTTGTAAAATCTAGAGTATTATAAGCCACATTCAGATTGCCTTGTATACATGTCTAAGTTTTATATTTGTTGAATACATCTGTAGGGATAGTCATGAATAATAATTTCAGTGGTTTGCTCTGTTGAACTGAACACCTGTTTGTAGAAACAATAGCTGAGTAACATACTTAGACACCTTCAGTGTATTGACTTGCTATATAATCCAGCTAGAAAAATTAAGTAGGTAGATTTAAACAATAACCACAAATCGTGGATGTTTTGTGCATTTTGGGCAAAAACTTCTGTAGATCTCTGTTTTTATCTGTATGAAATTCTGTTGTATTTTTCCACTGGAACATTGTTTGCCAGTTGATTACTACCACAGATTTGATAAAACTATCAATCAGAATCATTGTAAAAAGGGAAAAGAACAACAAAAAGCACACAAAACAAAACGGCAGAACTGACCGAGAACAAAACCTATGGCCTTTTAAGTATTGTGAAAAGAACACCTATCAGAATGCCCTCATTTGTTTGGATGCAACTGAGCTTCAAAAGGGCAAGACAGGTGCACTGTTTTCAGGAATGTTAATTTAGTATGTGACACAGTTCAAAAACCAGCAGCTAAATGTGAGAACAGAATTCATTTTGACTCCAGTTTAATGTATCTTTGCTCTCTGTAGAAATGAAAATATTTAATAAAATATGCTGTCTGCTTGGCTGGGGTAGCTCAGCACTTCAAAAACCTGGACAGAAGGGTGACACTTCATGAGAGGGAGCATGCTGCTGGCACTCAAAGGAGATAAGAATTAAAGGTGGGGCACTCTGTCTGTTTGATATACCACTTCTGCTGCTTACTTGTGTTACAGCAAATGAGAAAATGATGGAACCAACTAACTAACTAACTAAATAAGGCTAGGAAAAAAAGTCAAAGTACCCAGCAGAGTCTGGCTAAAAAAAAAAAAAAAAGAACGTATGCCCATTGTGCTCTGTCCCTCGAATCTTTATATTGACAGGTGTTAGAGGTGGGAAAAATTTTCAAATATACCTTTATTTTTTCCATTGTTCTACTCAGTCTGGTCTTACACTTTCTGTGTGTACATGTACAAACTTTTTTTTTTTCTGTACTATTCTGGATTTTTTCAGTCCTCTAAATATCCTAGAATCTCTTTTCATTTTTTTCTTTTGATTTTTTTTTTGTTAGCATTCCTATTAATATTCTAATGTAGTTTTGTGTTTCTGTGGCCTTTATTGAAACATGAGCTGTGCTTCCTACACTTGGTTCTTTCTTTATGTACCACCAGCACAGCTTCTTTTTCTCTTTCTAAAACATTTGTATAGAAACAAATCAGCTGCATATAAATTGGTCTGCAATGACATACCTTCTGCTTGCAAACAGCATAAGGCAGCCAAATTTCTATGTGAGATCAAAGAGTTAGGTTACATGGGTAAAGGTGTACATTGGAGACAGAGCAGCTGCTCCAGTGTCTTTTGAACATTCATTTACCACCTCCCCCTTCACAATCGTGGTGTCACAGCAGTAATTTCACACAGCCATCAGAGACTGCACTTTTTCCTTAACTGTAACCAGATCTCTGGTATAAGACCTCCGGCATATGCTCGTGCTGGATGATTGCAATTGAGTATGATTAGAGCTTACACTGGTTAAAATACTTATATTTGCACTTACCAAATAAAGTCACTGAAAGTGGGTAATATTCCTACACATGGGAAGGGCTCACTATGAATTTGCTCTATTGCTTCTTCCATTTCTACCTTGGTAAAATAGTTTGAGTTGCCTGAGGGAAGATATTTTTAAAAATACCACTTTGTATTCTAAAAAGTTTGGTTTTATTTATTTTTTTAAGTTACTATTTTTTTTTACACAGTTAAAGTTTGGAAAACAAAATGAAATAAAACCTGGAAGGCTCGTTTGCTCTTTCCAGGGAAGCTTGCACTGATAGCACAATCCAGTGGTGCTACTCTGAAATGGAGCTGTGTGCACAACTGATTGTGACTGGAAATGAAGATGACTCTTTGTCTCTTCTGTCATGCTGAATTCTCAAACTGACATTTAAGGAGCCTTTTGAATGAGTAGCTTCAAATTGGTCCAGTTTGTTGAAAAGCTAGAGGCCCACTGAATTGAAAAATAGCATTTGGATTGGGAAAAAAACGATAGATTTCACGTCACTATACAAGTTTTGTGAGACTGGATTTAGCATAGCAGCCATCATTCAGTATGAAGCTGCTTGTTTTAGCATTCTTTTAATTTTGTGACTTTTACTCCACTAAACTTAGAACGGAAACGTATTTCTGTATCCGTGGATGTATATGTGTGTCTGTGTGTGTGAATGCATGTGTTAGCAACAACTATATCAAAAATAGATATGTGAAACACCTCCTAAAATTTAAAAAGAGTTAGAAATCATTTTAATGCATTTTTGAGCATGTTGCAGTCACGAATACTGTGTTATATATGGCTTGAAGCAGATTTGTAGCAGTTGCAACGTGTGGCTGAAACCAATGGTTATGAACCAGACTTGCTGACTTCTAAGATTTGTGGATGATCAATTTCTTTGGATTACAAATTTATTAAGACATTATTCATTTATCAGCTTTTAATAAATAAATGAATTTTTAATGGTGGCGTGAACATGATATGATGATTTCATTTCTAAGCTTTACTGTATATTTCAGATCTTATAGCTAGAATCTGGAAGATTTTTTTCTAATACTAACATGATGAGTCTGCGATTAGCCTTCTGTTTGCAGAAAATAAGTCAATCTGTTCACTTCAAAATCAGATGTGGAACTTTATAAATATTCTTGCATGATGCATTTATTCTTTTTCTTTTTTGAAAACAATCTAGGTATGATGAGGACAACCAAGGCTTATGGCTTAAACATTTATTTGACTTGTGTATTTTCATTTGCTGTCCATTTCCCTAAAGATAAAGTTAATGGGTCTGATAGTTAACAAAATGATTTTGAAAATTATGTTCTTCTGATGTCATAGCAGTGATCCCACGCATACATCTAAACATTTATTGTCCACCTTCCATGTTTGTCTATCTGCTCCCTCTGCTCCTTCACCCAGGAAAAAATAAAAATTAAAAAAAAATGCCTTCTGGGAGAACAGCCTCAAGCAATACTGACAGACTGACAACTTCAACCATGTTAGGGAATTGTAAGAAGTTCACAGGCTAGTGAACAATTTGACCATGTGGATACACGTGCCAGAGTTCAAGGCTGTGACCTGGTGCTGTCCAGATCACTATGACAAACATAGCCATTGGGACCAAGATTAGCAATCTAATCAGAACAGCATGTAAAATTCATACACTAAGTCATTTGCTGAACAGAACCTATATCATTATATATCTATTATATCACAGTTAAAGGAAAAAGAATGTCAAGTAGTGTGTGTGTAGACAATATAATTAGAATTCTAAAGCTTTTGGGGTGTCACATTATAATCTTCAGGTTTTACAATTTCCATGACTTGCCTTGTTTAATCAGGGTGAAATGCTCTCATGGAACAGAGTAACAATTTGGCACTGTCATGTTTTACAGTCTGCCATAATAAAAAACACATACACGTAGTAAGTTTGTAGACATTTAAGTGAAGATCAAGGCTATCAAACATTTGAACAAGTAATGCTAAGAAGAATATTATCAGGTATAAAAATCACCATTTTCAGGCTTGAACTAATTGGAAACGTTTAAAAATTTGTATAAAAATACGATAGGCATGAGATGAACTCAGAGGTGCCAAACTAGTACAATCAGTTTATTCTGCCAGATACTATTAACAGCTGGAGACACTGGATTTAAACAAAACATTAATTTGTCTGAGATTTTCTTATCAGTTGCTAAATTCCACTGTATTCTGGTTTCCCAGGTGGACAATTAAATTTTCTTAGCATACAGATTGTCATCCTAGGTAACTATTAAACACAAGGGCCATTCAGATTTCCAGCTGCTAATAGCTGATAAGGCTTTTGTCCATCCTCAAACTGCTGTGACACTTGTATCCAGATAGGTGCTTGTACGGAAGGGATACACATACTAGGACCATGGGGAAGAAAGTGGAATAGCTGCATCAAAGTTGCAGTTTATTATGGCTGCAGAAGGCATATTCTTACATAGACTGTAACTGTAGTTGCTTACACTTTTTGCATGTATAGATGCTATGTACCTGAAAAGCTGATCAAGGCACTGACTTGCAATCTTGTGCTTAGTTTATGGGAGAACTCAGAACTGACATTTTGTGGCTACATGTAAATAGAATAATTTGCTCCCAGGAAAAAGTGACATACTTAAAATTTAATATTTTTCTTTTCAAAATGAAAGAAGCCTTTGGCATAAAATTTATGCAGGGTCACATTTCACCCATAGCCTGTTTTTTTTTTTTTTTTTTTTTTTTCCCCAAGCCCATACCTAGTTACACTTTAATGTTTGCAGACTCTAGATTGTCAACATCATTGTATAATAACCAACTTATTATGGAAAGCTGCAAATGCCACACTGCCAATCACTTGTCCATCACACTAACAGGTGCACTGCCATTGTCAGTGTCAGGCTGAATACTGGGGATCAGTTAGACAGGTGGAGTAATTTACTCATCTTGTAGTGGCAGAAGGAGACACCTTATCAAGGAAAAAGAGAGGTGGCTTTCCTTGGTGCATTTGGTATGTAGCTATATACCTTAGATTTATAGTCTCTGTGTAGAAACTGATGCACTGAATAGATTTTGTTCTAAAGAAAAACAAAAGTTCTTTTAGGTATTATGGAAGAATAGTTGTTTTTCCTTTTCCTTTACCTTACCCAGTCGCATTCTCACCCTCTTTCCCTGCCCCTAAACTTTTACTATTGTCACTTTACTAGCCTGCAAGATGCTAAATCCTTGAAAGATCTGTCAGTCTATTGGAGTCCAAAAAACCCCCACAACAATCTTCAATGGGACTTAGCAAATCTGTGCATTCAAATATTTCCCTCTGCCTTTATTTTATTTATTTATTTTTTTGAAAGAGGTGGACAGAGCTTGCTTTGTCATTTAATCCAATGGAGAATGGATGAATGAATGTAGGACTTAGTATAGCAGTACCGATGTCAGTCTGTAGCTATGACAGCTTCTGGTACCAAAAAATACCCCCAAAAGTTTTGGGGGTCAGGGAAACAGAGAAAAAAAGCTGCTTTTTTTGCCTGTCTTCCTCTGTTACTATCAGTGTACTGGACAAATTTTCCAATATCATCTGTGACCTCCTCACTGGAAGAAAGAAAGCTTTAAACAGATGTGTTTGGACAAACAAAATGGCTCATGTAGAATAGTGAAGACAAAGCCTGGTATGGTTATATTGTAGCTTCTGATTTAAACTGGCAGTGGTCAAGTGCAACTTGTAATTGCCCAGGCCAGTAAATAGAGCTGTAACTTGCAACAGGGGGCTGTGTCTTCAAGGTCAGAATGGTAGACCTGGCCTCAGAATAATCTGGGAAGAAATGATTCATGGTAATGGTCCTGAAACCTCACTTTTACTGCAGCACAAAGAGCAGCAGTGTCTGCTCGTTAGATGAGATACACTGGAGAGTAATTCTAATTTATTCACAGGGTACATGTACCTTCACACTAGAAAATTTGGGGTTTAAACAAACTTTAGCTTGCTAAGTATCAATTTTCTTTATGATACTGCTAATATTAGGCTTGACCTGAGTCGACGGGGGAATTTGTGGAACTTTGACTTTCTTCTTTAGCAAATGGAATCCATAATCTCCAATTCTATCTAGATTTGTAGTTCAGACATTATTGTAAACAGCTGAGCTTTCCCTTCCTTTTATCCCTGTCTACCAAAGTTTATTGGACAGTACTAAAACTTCAGACAGCCTTAGGCACAGTATCACATTATACCTAATCTGATGTAATTACAGGCTGCTGCCAACAAGGATGCTCCCAGCTCTTGTGCCCTTGTGCATCCTGTTGCTTATCTTGTATCCCTTAAAAGGAGAAAAGAAAAAAAAAGTTATTTTCCATTAATCGGTAAGAACCAACTATCTCCTGGCTGCTGGAATGCTGGGAAATGAAGGGGACTAGGACCTAGGATTATCTTTTTCAGTGGCAGGCAGCAATTAGGTAGAGGGTGAAACTGCACCTGTGCGGTCCTTTTCTATTGTCTCTCATGAATAAGCACCTAAACTTTTGTTTGTTTTGCCATTATTCCGCACAAATTGACACAAGCCCATTGCTATCAGGTGTTAACTTCTGTAATGAGATACGTGACAGCACTGTAGTGTTATCTCTGTTTATCATGATGTTTACTGGTATTAATACATAATCTTGAATATTTTGCATACCAGAATAGCATGTGATTTGAAAAGATATATCTATATCTATTTTTTTTTTTCTGATGCCATTTATATAGTTCAGAGCCATTGGCAAGTTTGAAGGATTTGATCAAAAGTCTTACCTTTTAGGCTACTATTTTGAAATTCAGGCTACTGAGCAGGAAAACCAAGTATTTTGCATGGGTGGAAAAATGAAATGAAAGCCAAACAATTCTGAGAATAGCTCTTTATACTGGACACATTTTTCTCTTAAATCCATTTTGTATTTTAATTTGGTATTCTTGCATTATATTAGAAAACTGGCCTCAGAAACCACAGACCAAGTTTAGGTCCTGGAAATGAGACTGAAGCTTTAGCTACCTAAAGCCCTAGGACTGGATTTGCTTGCATTCTGATTCTGAAACTAATGCAAGACCTTCATATTCCAGGACTTCTCCCTTTTTAATCCGTTTCTTCCTAGAGAAAGGAAGTGTGGGTGAGCACCCTGATTGGATGTTAATGTGTATGATAATTTGTTAAATCTGTTTCCTCAGGCATACTTCACTGCATGCAGACACAACATTTCTATCAGCATTTGGACTTTTTTTTTTTTGTCTTTACACCAAGAAAACTATAAGTGAGATGATCCCCAGCTCCAGGTGGTTTTCAGAACAGGGCTACCAAAGGGACAGTGAAGTTCGGTAGACCACAAGATTTAGAATTATGGGAAACTTACTTTCGGTTAAATGCCATTTTGCCAAAATACATATTTGGGGGCTTTCTGCTGCCACTGACATTTGAAGTATTTGAAGTCTGAGAACTGAAACACGAAGAACACCCTCCAAAGGTTTAGATCATGAAATGCATTCGTTGGTGATTATTCATAATAAAATGTTCAGCAACAAAATGACTATAAATGCTTAAGTTAGACAAGAAACCTCTGCAACATACACTGAAGATTTAGATTCTGAGTCCCCTATACATGAATTCCTCTCTCATCTAAAGAGGGATTAGTTCAGTTGTCACAGCTATATTGACTTTCTTTTTGTTCCCAGAGATACTTTTAAAGGTAAATTATGATATTCAATGACAATAAGCATTCTAGTGTTATTTGCTTCTTTCAGTTCTATGTGAAAACTGTCTTCAATGCTGGCAGTCCAGCTCTTTGCATGACAGCTAAATTCCCCTTTTCTCTCTCTCTTACAGTTCAGTTTCAAAAAAGAAAAGAAAAAGAAAAAGAAATCCTCTCTTTCAGATCCTTTTAAATATTTCTTCTATTTCTTCTGTGTAGTACAATCTAAAAGTAATGCAGTCTTTCACCAGTTCTGATGTTACGGTTTCCCACCCAGTGATACAATTTTGTCTGAACTATAACCAGTGCTTTCAGATCTGGTGTGTAAAGCTAAGTATCTGCACCCGTAGTGAATTGAATAAAAATTGCAGTTAAATAAACCCCACACGGATTCAGGAGCTAAGCGTTTAAGTGTCAGGTTTGAAAATGGTGGTCTGTGTGTTCTGTAGCAATGAAGGGGAGAAGGAAAGGATTACATTAAGGAAAAATTGCAAGGACTTTTTTTATTTTATTTTTTATTTTATTAGAGTACATTTATGATGTTCTCATCGAAGTGTGCATGCGGAAATGTGTAAGAATCTCTTTAGAAAGAAACTGAATTCTTTAACTACATGCTGCTGCTTCAGTAGCAAAGTTGCATTGTAAAATGTTAGGAAGTTCTTTCTTCATCACCGTGTTGTTTTTATGTGTTCCTAAAAGCTCTAATAATAACTTCATTTTTTGAGCGCTATACACATTGAAGGCAGGATTCAGGCAGTGCTTACCATAGTTCACAGGAGCTGTATATATTGTGACACATTTAGGCACTCTTTTGTGTGTGCTTTGCGCTTTTTGTTTTTGTTTGATAGAACAGTGAATAGAGGCACCAAGTTTCAAAGGGTTTATGGTTTGAATAGTAAATACCTTTTTTTTTTTTTTTTGGTCTGGAAATTTATATTCATAAATCTAGCTAGCATGATGTGGAAAGTAAAACATTAAGGATACGTAACTGTCCTTATGAAGATACACAGACCTTCTGAAAACTTAATCCAGTGCTTAGAGTACAGAAGGCTGAGATTTTGCATATATAGCTATAATTGTTATAATATTTAAACCCCAGTGGCCAAATCCAGAGAGGAACCATGTGCTCGGCTCATTTATATGTATATGTGGTGGTTCATTTTTCAACACATATTTCAATTTCAATGTGATTTTAAAATGTTTTCACTTAAAGACACAGGGGATTTTTCAATTTTTCATCTGGTGTTAACCGGAGGTGCCATACAGGCAACTTCATGTAGAAAAGTACTTTTTTTTTTTTTTTCCTTCCAGCTTCCTGCTCTTAGAGTGTATTTTAAAAGAGATGTCTCAGTTGCAGTTTTGCAGTTTTTTGGGGGAATGCTTGTATTGCTGCCAGCTTACATCTCCCACTGGGAGCCACTGTGGAGCAGGGATTACCTCAAATAGGTTTCAGCAGATTAAACAAGACACCAAAAAAACAGCTTGCCTTTATTTTTTCTTCTTCTCTCTACAAATGAAACGGTAAACAGAAGGAGATGAATTGCCATTCAGTATGTCAACCATAACCAATATGTATCTCAGGAGGATTTTTTCCAACTTTACTAACCTATAAATAAGGTATCATCTGAAAACTTGTAAAGAAAATATCAAGTACATATATAATATCAAAGCTGTAGAAAAATGTAACTTTTGCTAAATTCTTGCATTGGTACATTGCAATTTTACATATCAGTTCTCATCAAATGTTCCTCTGTTTTCTGGGTCTAATTTTTCCTTTGCTTTCTGGGTCTGAAGGGCATTTAAATTTTGATTACTGAAGGAGACAGAGCTTTTCTTTCTATCTCACTGGGAAAAAAAAAAAAAAGTAACAGCTTGTACTTTTACACCTGGGTCACAGTTCTGTAGATGCCGTTACAATTCTTTCTCTTTTGTCTCCAAGTGCTGTTGAAGTCAGTGGATCTTTTTGCGTTTAAATTGCTCACTGAGTTTCAAGACTGAGAAAATGTTGTGCATATGTACTCACAGCGCAATTTTTAACTGGTGTAGATAAATTAAATCTTTATAGTATGTCATGGTGTACTGCCACACATCACTGCTGAGTTTCTGTCTGTAAATGTCACTCTGTATTAATAAAGCAGAGGTGGTAGACCATTTTTGAAATTCTACTTGGAGAGTAAAAGTAAAATTCTATTTGAAAGATAGGCCCCATGCAAAAAAATTTATCTTGTTAAATTGTTGACTCATGTCCTGTCTGTATGTAACTGAAGGTATTTATCTACATCCTAACATTCTCTTTGTTGTTCTAGCTGATTCCCTATTAGAATATGTAATCAAAGTTTCACTTCTGTCTTCAGTTGAAATCTTGTCTTCGGTAATTCCATCCATTAATGTGAAGTGATGTAGCTTGCTTCAATGATGTGTAATTGTATATTAATTATACAATACAAATTCATATTGTGGAATACACTTTATAGTATTGCTCGCATTTTTTTCCCAAAGTCAATCAAAGCTAGGTACTTTTTTTTTTCTTAATCCTACATGTTTTATGAACAAAATGTTGCCCCCCAAATTCCTATGCCTCTCACACAACAATTGCATATTATTCAACTAATATTTTTTTTTCCTAAATATATAACATGTTTAAACTATATGCTTAAGGTCTAGTTATAGATTCTCATTTTTTTTTCAAGGCAATCACGTAATGCCTTGCATTTCTAAATTGTTATAACAAGGCCCCAGCAAACAATATCAGTTATTTTCAACCTTTATTTTTGTAATTTCCATATACAAATATGAATTGTATAACTACATTCTTTATGCTGTGATAAGTGCTATTTTATACTGTAAGAACAAGCGTAAAGCATGATTGCTACTCATACCTGAATTGGGGAAAAGGAGAGAAACACTTGATTTTTCTCTAAACTTGGCCTAGAATTAAGCTTTAAAAAAGTTTGTTTTTAAAAAATCCCCTCATATTATTTGGAAACTCAAGCAATCTTTACAAGACTCTAGTTTATTGTGGATGAATGATAATGAGATTAATGCTCATACACTGAAAGCATGACAGTGTAAATCACGTCATTCTTGAAATGCAGTTAACAGTCAGAAAGGTAACTCAGCGCAAATGACATCATGGAGTTTCATATTTATTCTTTCTCAACAATTTCCTATTAAATGCCTTTGCATAAGCTTACAAGTAAAAAATCAAAAAAAAAATCAAACTGCCAGCTGTTCTAAATGAAGCTGAGATCTCAAATCTGTCTCTTAGCTCTTACCCACACAACGGAGTTTACTCTTTGAAACTTAGCTGCCACCTCTTTTTGGTGGTGGATGAGGCAGAATAAAATCCATCTCCCTCTTCCATGCAGTAGCTGTGGTGATATTACAACTGCATTATGATTAATTATGAAAACTGCTAGATGAAGAAACTGGTGCAACTCAATAAATAGAAACTGTTGTATGGACTGGAAATGTGCCATTTTTATATCAGACATTTTGCCTGTGCAAACCAAAGAAAATTAGAACAAGTGAAGAAGTCAGTATTTTTCATTTATAAGGAGAGAAAATAGAGTTCAGAGGTTGGAATTTGGGTTACCCTATCACCTATCTTCTTTCCCGTGTAGCACAATGGGGCCAGTATTTGACTGAATAAAGCATAAAGATTTAAAATAAAACGTTCAGTCCATATTTTCTCTAAATATTTTGCTTGGCAGAAGCTTCGTTACACAATGAGTCTTTTGGAAACAGCCAACTGCTTTATATAAAACAAGCTCCTGTTCCATTATTGCATTTGGGGGAGAACAATGAAAATTCACTGTTACTGGCCACATCAACCTGAATGAAAGCCAAACTAGAAAATTGAAAATGATTGTCAAGTTCATCATCTCTAATACAATAGAGGCAAATTAGAGTTATTTGCAGCAGCAGAAGTAGCAGCAGATTGCATTATAAATCATCATATCATTGACAGTCAATTACATTCAAAACTTTTCAAGCATGAGGCAGCAGCAGTGTTTATCTACTAACAAACTTATTCAAGCCAGAAAACACAGGGTGGGTGCATAAGAATGATTTCTTGGGCATTTGAAAGGTTTGCATAAAAAACAAACAAACAAAACAAACAGAATTTCAGCAAAAACATATTCCATGAAGTGTAGAGAGGATGAAGCCTGGTTTGTTATGAAGTTATATCCTTAAACCTATTCTGCCTTTCTTCCACTGCAATAAACCCACATTTGCCTGTTTTCTGTGAGAGCCCTCCAGTAATGTCAACTTCTTTCCAGTCATCTCTGCTTCATTACCACTTCTGCTTTCACAAGACTTCTAGCTCCTGAGTTCCCAGCATTTGCCCCCTTTCCCTTGTTCTTTTGTTTGTTTGTTTCAATTTGAAGTACGTTTTAGTTTGTCTCCTTCAGTAATGAAGAATTATTCAGAGTAAGTAGTTTTGTATTTTGGAGATCCAGTGACTCCCATAATGGATAATGTGATTTTAATTAGATAAATACTAATCAGATAGATTGTTTAAAAAACAAAACAACAACAACAACAACAAAAAAACACACCTTGAGAGGAAAGTCCTGCACAGTCATTTAACAGTGATTTTATTGTATGAACTCTGAGAAATGTATTGAACCCTCAGAAATGAATGCAATTTTTTCTCCACTGGAATTTACAATGGTTGTACCTTATGGCTAGGCCACTAGGATGAGCACAAAGTGGGAGCAAAACCTGCAGACCCTGAGAGGAAGGTTTGTGGTTTTACTACAATGTGAATGAAGGGAGAATGCTCCATATGATAAACTCCTTTTTCCAAAAGTGTAGGAAGTCCTCAAGCAGTAACACTGAATCACACTCTGTGAGAATTGTTCTGATATCCACACACCTGTGTGTGGGGGCAGGGGGGTTGTTTTTTGGGGAGAAAGTCTTATTTATTTATTTATTTATTTATTTATTTATTTATTTATTTATTTATTTATTTTATTGTAATTGAATATGCATAAACCTCCAGAGGCTCTGTATTAGGATTTTTTAATATTTTTACAATGATTTGAGAAAACTGTCATGCAAAAAAGCAATGAATTCCTCTAACACTGAATTGGGTAAAGAGTTAAGGTGGACAGATGTGTTGCTGTTCTGCAGAGTAAATAATTTATTTTTAATGAGAAATAAGACTTCAGGTCTGAGGTCTTCCTCCTGCAAGAGCTCCCCTTTGTTCCCTGGGAACCACTATCTCCATCACATCCCAGTCAGCTGACTCCAATTATAATGCGTGGAGACATGCCTGCAATTCATTCTCAATTTCAGTCCTAAACCTCCAAGTAATTTTTGTCATTAGCCACCCAGCCCTTGGCATATCTTGGATGAGAAGAGCATAAAGATGAAGAGCCAACTTGTTACAGTTACCACACATCTCTTCAGAATTTTAGCCAAAACTCAGGATTGATCTGTGGGTCCCTCTAACGTTAAGTAGCCAGCTGATATGCTGAATGTAACACTTCTTGGATAGTTAAAAAGATGACAGAGGTAACTACAGAGGGTAATTCAGATGTTCGGTGGGTTAAGCCATTCTGAGAATGCAGGACAAAAACCACGTAGGTGCCGTAGTTATGAAGCTATTCAGGCTATGGTCACAATGAACACAAAAATTAATTGTTACTCAGGTATTATTTTAAAGTACTAATAAATTAGTAGAACAGCTAGAGCAGAAAGGCTTGTGCATAATGCACAAGTATGTGTCCAATTTTACATGTCTAGAAATACTAAATAACTCTTAATTAATGTCTGTGTCATAGAAATAAAGAATAAAAATGTGGATATTCTGAGTGCAATTCATGTGCCTGAACATAGTTTTCTCAGGCAGTTTGGGATGCCCTGGCATAACCTAAATATGCTGCTCATATGGAATGGAGTGAGTATCCTAATAGTCCTGTGTCCTATCTACCATATGAGGCAGAAGATATATCATAATCTGTCATTTGTGGGGGTGTCTGGGGCATTTGAAATGGCAATGGACAACCGTGTTTAGGTAACTCAATCTCATCCAGTCTTTGAACTCAGTCGTCACATTATGAAATACCAACTACAAAACAGGAATCAATTATGTAGTTGTGCAGTTGTCTGCTTTTGTTTTAGTAGATATTTAACTGGGTCTGGTCTGAAGCATGAATTTCTTTGGCTAGCTAAAATTTAGCATATTTTCAAAGATTTTCAGTTTTACTAAGTCCTTTGTACAATTCTGACTGTAAAGCATATCTTTATTTATCCATCTCCTCTGTCTCTTTTGTTTTTTTATGAAACACTCTTGAACCCTCTATTAAAATAATGAATACTAAACTTAGTATGGAACCAGTTTTGTGGAGGATTATGTTCCATATCCACACCCTATTAAAAAACAGTGGTGTTTGCTTGCTTGTTTAGTTTTAATGCTTCTTGACAGCTCAGGTACTATGAAAAAGATTTTCTGTATGCTTGTTCTCAATTTTTTTGGACTTATATTATCTGGTGGCCATAAATAAGTCCTATTGACCTAGATAATTTTGTATTTATATTCACCCGTTTCACATGCTGAGTTGTGTTGTATGCTTATTCCAAAGGAGTATGTCAGCATTAGTAGCTGTCAGTGATATTCTGAGAATGAATTAAGCCAGAAGGACTTGATTAATCATGTTTACAAACTTATATTTCAATAACCATCATGAATAAAATACTAGATTTCAAATGAAGTTTTTGATTACTTGAAATTGAAAGTTATTACCATTGCGTTATCATAAATATAAAAGCAAGTTTGTGATAGGAATATTTGTTAAGATCAAAAGTAGTGATTTGATCTCAATAGCATAAAAGACTATTTAAATCACATTTTTTTTTTCTTTTAAATATATTATTCAACTTCATTAATCTTTGGGGATTTTTTTTCCTTTTTTTTTTTTTTTTCACAGCGGCTTTCTTTTTAGGTACACTCATTTAAAAAAAAAAAAAGAAAAGAAAAGAAAAAAGAAAAAAGTCTGATCCTGCTATTATTGACTGAAATTAGTAAGATACCTACCTTGCTTAATGCTGTGTGTGATTCTTTATTTTACGTACTAGAATTGGTTCTGGAAACCCAATTTTTCAGCTTACTAGCTTTAAACATTTGGGTCAGTTTAGTGTTTTTGAGCAGACATGTACAGGCTTTTACAAAGCTATGCTGACATTATTCAGTAGGTTTTAGATTACAGCAGTTCATTTGATACTTTCTTCTTTTTCTCTTATTTAAGAGTAGGTATTGCCAACAAATATTTGGGGTTATGTTCAAATATATCAAACATGATACCTGGTGTTTGAACATGTTAAAGCCTCAAAGCCATCCCGTTTCACTGTAATGTATGGAGTTTCAGCCATATCAGATGACTTTGTATTATAACAGTATCTTTGCTACAGTTATAGGCCCTTGATGTCCATCTTTACTAAATGCACCATATACCCTCCATGACCCAATTCCAGTACTTCCAAGGAAAAGTTTTAAAAAGGTCTTCTGTTTCATAAAGCGATGTCATCTTTGTGGGTTTATTTTGTGTTTCTTGGTGAATTAAGGCTGTGGTTGGGTAGGAACCATTGTTTGTCTTTATTTTTAACTACTTCCCAGTGGGAAACACCTTATCTGTTAAAAAGCCAATAGGAACCTATGAAAATACATATGTTCTTGGAATTCTGTTGTATATAGGCAACAGGAAACCTTTCTGTTGGGATTTGCACCTTCTTTCCATTATTTCATAGCGAGGAAATTGATGAATTGTCAAATCGTGCTACATACTTTAATTTTTGATAGAAAGAGTAAATATATTTATTCAAGGTCACTCATCTCCCGTAAGAAATGTTATTAATGTGAGAAATTATTCACTGAGGTAAACCACCTCCGTTGGACAGGAAAATGAATTGCTCCAGTCTTGTTTAGGCATGTACAAATCATTGTAAAAAAATTAAGGGAATTAATGTTTTAAGCAAAATATTTTGAGTCTATCCTAACAGTAAGCCTGGGAACTGATGAGAACTGGTTTTGATGATGTCGACAGAAATGGTTTCCTTGACATGATCCAAGGTTTAGGCTTGCCAAATGTCAGCTACAGTATGCTGACATGCAGTTGAGTGTGCAGTGACCCCAAAGAATGTGTTTATCCTCCTCCTGCTTGCTAAGGAGTAAGAATATATTTGCAGGTGCTTACTGTGAAGTATCTAACAAGACATAAATTGTGGCAAAGTGAAATTGCAGCTTATCAGACAAATTACATGTCTTCTAACAATGCAAGATTTATTTTATGCTTATACTTTTTGTTGTTGTTTTATTTTAAATATATTTGCTTTTCATGTAGTTGTTGCACTTTAAGGCATTTCATACTTCATCTGGTATTCAAGTTAGTCTTCTGTCCAATTGTATTAATATTCATCTTGTTTCATATATCTATTCTCTGTAGTTTTAAAGTTAAAAAAAAAAGTTGATTTTTTTTCCCAGTTAATAGGAAATATTAAAAACAGTGGTTTCCAAGACCCCTGAGCTTAAGTTGAAAGTGAAGCTTCTTCAAGATGGTGATCACAGAACAGAATACTAACCATGTTTACTTGTGAAATGCTTTTTTCCTCTAGATAATATAGTACTAGTATTTATACTAGTCAGGTTTTTGAATGGTGAGCCAGTAGTACTTACAGGAGAGAAGGTTGTTCTGAGAGACACATGAGATTTCCTGAAAAAATACAGATTTTTTGGGGAAAGAAAACAGAAAAAGGTGTGGGACAGTACACAGGGTATCATCTTGATATTCTGAAGAACTGAGTCTATTTCTCTGAGCACCACAACTATTGTTTGTGACCCTATAGAGATCACTACAACTCAGATATTGAACATGTTTGAATAAATAACATTTTTTTTTTTTTTCTGGAGTGTCTGGTAGAAGTACAACTGCAAATCCTTTTGAGAGATGCAAAAGGGACAGGAAGCATCACAAAATACTGTTATAGTTGCATCAGAAGCTCTTTGATAACTTGAACCAGAAAGGAATCATCCAAAAATGGAAGAAAGACATACGTGCCTCAGTACAAGTATAGAGAAATAACCTGAAAAAAAATAAAATAAAGAAGTGCAAAGTGAAAACTATATGTTATCTAGGCAGTGGCGCATCTCACAGATGTATAAAAATAAGACGAAAATAGACAGTATATTTTCATTATCAAATATGAAAAAGAAAGCAGATATAAGATGTGTAGAAAGCTGAAAAAATCAGTGCTGTTCTTTGCTTCAGTCTTTGTGCACTATCGTACAGAATTATTTGACCAGATACGCAATAGAAATGTTTTAATGAGTACATAGTGTACATGCTGAGGTAACATGCTGAAGTGTGCCTGCCTAGAAGAAAAAACCTTATAAAATAATAGTGAATAAAAGAAAAAATTCATGAATAAGAGCTTTATCTAAATCTTCTATATTTTGAGAACTTGTGGAGGTTTTGGGAGCCTCAAGTGTTAGAAGAAAGTAAAAATATTATTGGGCTTCAAAATAACAAAAAGAAGAGCCAGGATGTTATAGATATTCTGACTGAATCATTTAAAAGAGTCTAGAGCAAAATGTTAAGATCTACAAGAAATGAATTTAACTCTAGAATGGTTTTGACAGGGTAAATGATCTATATAGAAATCTGCAGATTTAATGCACCTTGAGTTTAGTAGGCTTTTTCATCCTGTCTCATATGACACTCCTGTAAACAAACTTGGATTCCATTTAATCAGTGTCATGATGTCTAAGAATCAATCAGTTACTATTAGTCTCACTTCATGAGGGAGAAGGCATGTCAACAGAGTCCTGCATGTATCTCTCCTGGATAGAGTATTCTGTTTAGTGTCTTCATAAATAATTTTAATGTTATGCTAATATATGATCAAAAACATGCAGAAATTATCTAGATTTTATTTAAATTCTTCTTGAGGATCAGCATTCAAAATTTTGGACAGCAGCTTTAAAGCAACAAGTTGATATATATTTTGTTACACTTGGGAAGGAGAAATCAAATGCACCAAGCAGAAGATATCTGCCTAATCAGATGATAGTAGAACAGAAAGAAAATGTAGAAAACAATTATTCAGGTCAGATAGTGCTTCTGAGGCCATATCTAGTTTATTGTTTAGGTTTGGTCATCATGGTTTAAAGAAGAGTTGAGCAAGCTACAGAAAGTATGAAAGAGAAGATTAAGAATGATGAAGGCTTTAGAAGACATGACCTACAAAGAAATGTTGATTGAATTTGTTTTGTTTAATCTAGACAAGAGAAGACTCAGAGAAAATATGAGGTTTATTTTATGCAAGAATTTGTTGTAAACAGGACAATGATCAACTGTTTTTCTTGATCAACTGAAAATGAGGAATAAATTGGGTTAATCTACAGATTTAGATTAGGTGAAAAAAAAAAAAAAAGCTTATCAGGCAGTAAAATACTGGAATAAATTACCCATGGACATTTTCTTTCTCGGAGTTTTCTACAAATTTGCCAAACGTTTGACAAATGAGTCAAGTATAATTGCTTTTCTTCCTTTTATGTAGCTGAAGTACATATTCTGTTGAGATCTTATTTTACAGTCATTAATATGATTCCATTAAATTTATGTTTGTTTTACCAGTTTTATTTTGTATTTTTGTGCTTAAGTTTCTTAGTGTCAAAATACAATAATAATTTTTTTACATTTGGTAGTCATGGTGGAAGTACATGAAAAATTGTGACTGCTTGGATACAGTGACAATGGAAGCCATATGCATTTGTACTGTAGAGTGATAGACAGCTACTCTATGAAGTCATTGTGAAAATGACATCTCTTTGTCTTGAATTCTTGCTTTCTATTTCTGGGAGTTCGGGAGATACAGTGGCTTTGCAGAGTTGTGAAGGAAGTATCTAACCTCAGTTGTGCCTCTTGGGACCCTTGGACAATTTTTGGAGAAGTGTATTTACATATCTCCAATCAAACCTTTGGCAAGTATGGGAAAAGCTCCCAGCTGCCAGTTTTGACATCCACAATTCTGGCAGCTGTTAGTCTTGAAGGGGAAAGAGGAAAAAAAGAAAAAGTAATAGCATTGGTATTTTTGTAGAGCTTGGGTGACATTTAATATTACCTGCTGAAAATAATAAAAATAAAAAGGCATGAATGAGAAGGTGAGAAAAGGGTTCCAACTCATGGAGCAGATAATAGTAATTTAGTATTTTAAAGCAACTTCCTGAGTATTTAATCTCTGAACAGTTCCACTTTAAGCTTGTTAAATTGAAAGTTGAAATAAGAAATTACAGACTGAAGGAATAGGGTTAAAAATAAATCCTCAAGTGGGCTGGCAAAATGCAACTTCTTGGGGAAAAATAGTTTACCTAATGTCAGCTTTCTGTTGTAATTTTCATAGGAAAAGGTCTGGTACTGGTATTTCTCAAAGGGTATGTTATTTTATTATAAAGATAAAAAATATGTAATACTGGTTATATAAGATAAATAAACTTTAGGTGTTTGAAGGATTTAGAGAAGTAATGTTATGAAAGGGAAAGATACTGCTTCACATTTTATTTGTATTTGCCATACTTTGATTGTACTTCTAAACAATAAAATGACTTTCTGTAACTTTTCAGTTAAATGTGTGGTAATTTTAAACAGATTCTCTGATGTGGTTTGGCACTGGTTGCTGGTTATGCTAATGCTTTTTGAAGTTTCATTCACTAGGAGCCTACAGTCTTCCAAAGGTAAAACTGATATTATAAGGAATTTTGCGTAAGTAGAACCACATAATTTGACCTGGAGGTCATAATAGATTTTCTCTTGTATTGAAGTATCATGGATAGTATTAATCTGTATTTGTCTTTTGTTTTCTGTTATATGTTATCTTGATGCATCGGCATTACAATAACAAATAGCCTGTCAACACACTTACTGGACCGCAACCCTCTTGGGATAATCACTGAATTTTCATCAAGACTGCAATGATTAGTGTTTCTGATTATGATAATCAAATAACTAATTAGCTATCATGTCTCACAAAAGACATAGTTAAAAATGTTTTCAGAGTGTTTTGAGACTGAAGTTTTAGCTACTTTTTTATTATTATTATTATTCAGAAAACTTAGAGCATGTAGGAGGAAATAGAAGTTTCTTGTTTTCATTGAAAAGGAGCTGAGTTGTTTCTCACTCTGTCCTGCGATATCAAGATCTGTACTTATGTTTCTTCTGTGTATTTTTGAGCATGGCTGATTTGAAAACATGGTAAAATTACTACTGGACAAGGTAGCACATTTTAGTTTCTGGGTTTTGCATGTTTATTTATTTTTTTCTTTATATTTTGTGCCTTTTTTATTTACCTTTTTTTTTTATTTTGTGTGTGTGTGTGAATTTTCAGAAATGTTAAAGTCTGATTAGACTTCAGTGTAGATACAGAGAGAGATCTCAGCTTCACAGATTGCCTCACAGCAGTGCTGCATTTTGGTGCTGAGATGGTGTTCTCACCTTTATGTGTATGTTCTGTTCTCTTTTTGTATTTGTACAAGATGAAAGCTTGTGATGCTTTGTTTAGGCTTCCTGCTTTCAGAAGTGAGTGTCTGACTTTTTTTTTTTTTTTTTTTAATAACGATGACAGAGAAAGAAGACAAAATAATGAACGTTTGAGTTTGTTAAAGGATTCATTATGTGCAGTACTGGTTCCTTGTTCGTTCCCAGAACTACTGTTGGATCCATATATTTGTAATTGCATTGTTTTCCATGCTGTCCTTCATCTGTGCTCATTTTAAATGTCACAGAGAGAGGTGATGACATTATGCTAATTTGTAATGGATTCCAGTGTTACATTGCCCCATTTCTTTGACCTCAGCAAAGAGCGCTTGCTGAGAAGAACAGAGGATGATTACCTCCCCTCTGAGCATGCACTAGCTGCTCTGGCTGCACGACCTTGGATTTAAAGAATAAACTCTAAAATTGCTGTGCAGAGGTTGTACAGGTTTTGTGCCTAAAACAAAGAAAGGATTTCAAAGAGAATTTTTTCCCTCTGTGGCTGAGTTTATAGATTCTTCCTCATATAATAACTCTCTCATTCAGAAGTTCCTCTGCCTAGGCTTGTGAGATCAGTTTTCAGTGAATGTGCAAAGAAATGTAGCTCCCATATATTTAGGATATCAAGCTTTTATGGGAGAATTAGATGAAAGACTGAGTATTGCAGTTTATTATGAGTTCGTGGACAGAGTTAGACTATACCTGTATCAAGATAAGGATTTTGCCTGAAAGACTTCTGTGGTTTGATCCTCCTGAAGCCTAAATGCAGGAATTATTGAGCTCCTGACTACAAAAAGACTCTCAAAGCAGCCCCTGAAACTGTATCAATTCTATACTGCTATAATAATAATAATAATAAAAAATAAATAAATGGTGGCAGGATCAAAGACATAGTTGAGCCATTACTGCTCCTTTTAAAAGAGAACTGAACAGGGTCATGTGGGAGGACCCTATGAATGGTGGAATGAAGGAAGATTTCAATCTCCTTTTGAAAAGACACTGGCATTAATATGATTTTGAAGAGCATGAACAAGAAGCTCTACAGTCAAAGCACTGCTTCAGGAGCAGGTTTTTTGGCCTTTTTTATGTCAGTTACAATCACACTAAAGCTCCAAATAAGAGGTGAGTAAAGCCCGAGGACATGATTCTGCATTCATTCCTCACCTAAACCTCCCCCTTATGCTCAGTGGGAGCATAAGGGGGAGTTTTGTGTTAGGCGACACTGCTTCAGTTCTTGATTCTGGCTCACAGTGAAAGACGAATCCAGTGTGTAACTTCCTTATTTCTCTTCAGTCATAGGATTCGTAAGAAGAACATAACAGAAAAATTAACTAGGAAGGTTATTTTCACCAAACAGAATTATAATTTGTCTTTCCTCAGATGTGAGTTGATGTTTTTATTTTAAAAGATCAGGGGCATCACACTTGGTAAAAGGCAGAAGCTATTGAGCTTTGTCTATGGAATAACTGGTATTTTCAGGTAGTACCTTTGATTTGGGATCTTTTCACTGATTATTTTATTTCCTTTGGGTGATTATCATTATTAATGATACTGAAGTGAAATCTGTAAACCTATCAGCAGACTTGGTGGATTTGAATTTTTCCTTCAGTAGAAGAATAGGAAAAGTGAAATTGTGTTCTGTACAGATGCAGGCAGTGTCAATTGCAGGTTACCATATCATTTTCCCCTCCATATTAAAGACACATTATTTTTTTCTGGAGGGAACAGACCTTAGCTTTGGTACCCCTTAGGGCTTCATAGATTTCAAAATTTTGGAGCAGGCTACACTGTCTTGTAGATTGAAAATGGGGGGGGGGGCACAGCTAGTGAACAGATTTTTTTTTTTCATGTTCAGAATCTCCTTAATTTTAAGACACCAATACCTTATTAAAATCTACTAAAATAAATCATATTTCTGTTAGCTTTCTATTCCAATAAATTTCTAAACATATTTGAAGTGATACAGTTGCTTGAACTGTTTGCTTACATGTCCAATCACATGTAATAACATGTAATAACAGCTGCTGAAATGCATTTGCTTTTGGGCAGGTCATGACAGGTGCTTAAAAAGGGATCTTCCATTAAAATTGTATTACAGTTTTCATAATGACAGGTAAATTTGAACTATGAGCTAAAATACAATTAGTTTCCATATTTAGGTTGGCAATCACTCAGATACCAATATTACAGTGTTGTACTTCACTTGTTTCAGAAATAAATTTATCTTAAAATATACTGCCCAGAAGGCATTTTTTTTTAAATTATTATTATTTTATTTTATTATTATTTTTTAGCACTGCTGTAAGGTCATATTCCATATTAAATATGTAAAAGGAGTTAATTCTGTAATGTAAAGTTCATAAAATTGTACAATATGATTTGTATGTTCACTATGCTTATAACGCTTGAGTTCTTCAGTAGAGTCAGTCTACTAGGCAGCAAATGGAATGAATTCCTTTAGCTATTAATGAAAACGTCTGACGTATTCTTCCTAAGGCAGTCTTTGCACCAAAATGGCATTTGTATTCAGCTGATTGTAAAGTTACAAATGCCTACATTTCTTTTCTCAATTTATTTAAAGGATATTGTTAAGGTGCAGTCAGGAAATCGCAGTAGCCTGTAATGCAGATCTGTAGAGCCAGTCCAGCATGTTATCCTATTGTAATTTAAAACTCTTCATTACATTTTCCTTCTGTGAAATAAATTTTTGGCAAGACAATAACTATGTGTGGGGAAAGAACAAGGCAGATCCCATTGTTATTCAAAGTATATTTTGATAAGAATTTTGTTTAAATGTATACCCATGGTAACTTGGTCAGAGTGAGTATAAAATTCAAAGATAGTGGTCATGAACCATTTAAACCTGAGATTAGTAACAGGCACATGACATCTGTAAAAAGTGTGATCCATACCAAAGTGTTTCTGCATTCCTTCTGCATTCCTTCTTGTGAATAGTGACTTGAAATTGAATCTGGTTTGGATATAACAAGATGGAGAGATGAATAGTAATTGAATGTCAATAATCTTTGCAGTTGGACTTTGACATGCAACATTATTCTCCTAAGTGCAAGGTTTTGTTTACCATTCTCCAGTCACCTCTTCCTCTGCATTTCCTTTTCCTTGGAACACTTAATGCTTTGTTGGCTTTTAGCTGAACTAGTCTAGCTTGTATATTACAGATCATTTACTAGGAACCTGCTGGGTTACTTGCAAAAAGGGTGCTGTTCTTCAGTTCTTAATTAAATCACCAACAATTCCATTGTAATGGTACATTTAATATATTATTTGCAAACCTTTGCTGGATTATTTTTAATGTGTAACTGAAATAGTGTTTCATTTTGCATTTTCATAGTATGATGGCTGTAACATGAAACAAATACACTGTCAAACTTAAGTCACTTCTAATTTAAGTATTAAAGAATACCAGTTTATTTATTTTTTTTTTTTTTGTCTTGTTCACTTTAAAATAAGATGCTTGAAAATGGATCTCATTGAACAGTCATTTTCTTTGATATTTTTAAGTGTGTTTAATTCTGAATATATGCCAGGGTTCTAAATGTCTCTAATTAGAATACAAAGTGTAGTGGAAAATTATTATCAATATTTTGTATCTTTATGTCTCAGTTCAGTTTTACTATCACAATTTCAGAGTTAAAAGAACTGAATTATGTCATGACATATATCCCTTGCCCACTGCTGGTAGACCTTTGTGAATACTGTCCCTCAGCCCAGAGGTCTGGAAGCCCTTGTTGGCGAAGACTCAGGCAAAGAAAGCGTTGAGTACCTCTGTGTTGCCTGTACTTGCTGTCACTAAAATATCCACCCTATTCAGTAACAGTCCCACATTTGCCTTTTTCACCCTTTTTCTGTCACAGTAGTAGTAGTAGTTTGTTTTGTTGCTCTCAATGTCCATTGCAAGTGTCAACTTTAAGCTTTTGCTCTCCAGCCCTTCATGCCCTAGATTCCCATGTTTTTAGATTTCCCCTGTTGTAACTTGTCCTTGCTTCCACCTCTGGAAAACAGACTTTTTTATATTGGAGCCATACAGTATTGCATGACTGTATAAAATTGTGCAATATTTCATTGCATGATTTTATGACATAGTAAATGTTTTTATTTGGGATGTGATTCAGCTGGTGGAATTGTTTCAGACTTAAAAGAAAAGGCAAACCTTTACTGACACTTGGCTCTTTGACTTCATTTCACTTCGGTGATAAATTCTTCCAGACCCTTTCCCTAACAGATATACTGCTTAGTTTTAAATGTCCCTCACTGATATTGCATTTAAAAAACACCAGTCATTTGGCATAGTGGAATAAGTTCTTTTGGCAGCAGGTACAGATGTAAGTTTGACAGGCTTAATTGCAAGGAAAATGTGTGGTATTCTTCTGTGATTCATCCTGTCTGCTCTTTTAGTCCATCCTTCCAGGTTTAAGAGAAACTTGGAACACTGTTTTTAACACAGTGTTAATATCTTTCTAAACTGACTTAACAAACACTGTACTACTACTACTAAAAAGAAACTCACTGCTAACAAACACTGTATGTTTCTGCAGGCCTGAAAAAAAAATTGAAATTTCAATTTCTGTTGGTCTTGTGTAGACATGTAGATGAATATTATGTAGAAAAACTTCTGATGATTTCCTCAAGTCATCGTGTTCTACATAGTTGCAATGAAATATATATATATCTTTTTGCCTTTCACCTAATAAAAATCTCAGAGCCTTAAGGATTTATGAATGTGTATGTGCACACCTAGTGCTTCTCAGATTTACCAATTCTGAATTTTCAAATTTACCAATTCTGAATTCTGAATTTACCAATTCTCAGATACCAATTCTGAATATGGAAACATTCTACACGTTATATGTGCAGATATTTATACTGCTAGTATATGATGCTAGAAACAGCTTTGTAAATCTTCTGTATCTTGGCCTATTACTATGCTTTGATATCTGCAGTGTATGTTTATTTCTATTTATTTATTTGCTGTTATGGTCTAATAGCTTTTTGTGGTATACTTCCATCTTTGTCTGAGTAATTGTGTGCTTGATCAAATTGGTTGGGATGTATTTCTAGAATATTTAACATGAACCAAACTTGACTGAGTGTGCATCAGGCATAGTGAATAAGCTTCTACATCCTTCTGATAAACACGTAATTTGAGAACTTTGTAAGGACTGTTGCTGACAAAAGTTGAATAAGCAAAATGGAGATCAGAGTCTTCCATCTTAAGGTTTCAGTTCTACAAAGATATAAGAAGTCCGTTATGTGCTTTGTGAGCATAAAATGGTTATTCGTAGTGATAGTGTAGTTGTATATCATCCGCAGGTGTAAAACTACATAAATATATGCATATCAGATGTGTGTATTTATGCATGTATATATATATCCACATACATAAATGATTGTACGATCCTTTTCCTCCCCCCAGAAGAAAGCCCTATATTTCATCTGTATTTAATTTTGAAGACATTTTCCACTTCATTTTGTAAGGAACTTGGGGTATAATCCTTACCTATTTCCTCCACTCCACATTCTTTTAATTCTGTTTCCTCACCAAAAGACATCAAGAAATAAATTCCCTTTAGGGATTTTAAATTTAGAGCATGGGGTTCTTAATGAGGGAGTAGAAATTGGTGGTACTTGAAGCAAATAAATTAAAGAAACAAACAAACAAACACACATCATGGTTTAGTGAGGAATAACTGATATAGCTGAGAGAGTGCTAACTCAGTCCTGATGTCTGTTGGTATTTTAATGTAGCCTGCAGCATAAATATAGAACTCCTGCCTCCTTAATTATAGCGAACATATTTTATAATGGTTCTATTGATCTTTTGTGAACAATGTTGATCTTGTAGGAATGGTAGGTGGAGCAACTAAATAAGAGCTAACACCTCTATGGCTTTCCAGCAGGGTGGTAATACTGAAGTGCTTCTTAAACAGAAATACTCAGTTATTTGTGCAGTTGATGTAGCATGTATTTCCAATATTCTAAAAAGTGTGTGAGTATAGTTCTCAATTTCATGACTTGGACTGTTATCAGCTTCTGTCATTCACAGGAAATTACATCCTAAAATCTCAGTAGATAACATGTAGCTTCTGTAAAAACTAGTGAGATGAGGTAATGCTATGTAGGCAGTACAGATTGTCCCTGATTGAATACAGATTGAATATAGCATTTGGAAGAACTTTTGCCAATCACTGAAAATAGTCATTACATAATTAAAATGAAAAAAGTGCCTTCCTGGATTGAATGACTTTTTTATAAGGAAACTAATTAGTGAACTTAAAATAACAATGATGTTTCAAAGTTAGATAAACCACTGCAGAAAAGTAGTAACAAGGATGATAAATTACAATCAAATTTGAACTATTTTACATTTCTTTGAGTTTCTATGAGCACTTTTTTCCCCACAAGCACTCAGTTCCAGGACTGGCAAAGAAATCTCTGAACTTGGTTAGAGAAACTATTCTTTGTATTAAGCTATTTCTGATTACTGATTAGATAAAACAACTAATTCTGAGATGCAAAACTCACAGCTCTGTATTTTTTTTCCTGGCTTTGCATTATTTTTGAATCTGTCTTATTTAAGTAGAGTTTGGAAACACAGGCTTACTGCAGAAACTGTGTCAAATATCTCATTCCAAGAGACAGACAAAATCCTTCTGACATTACTCACAGGAGTAGTTTTGCATAATTCAATGAAATTGGAGAGAGTATTTGATAATAATAATAAAGGTCAGAAGAATGGGAGGAAAAAATGTCTTCGTTTTGCAAGCGAAAAGCATAAATGCATTATGTGCCAAATATCACAAGTCACTGGATGAGGGAATGAATTGTGTGGGATCTGACAAGTTCCCAGCACTATCTAATGGGATTTTAAAACCCCATGTTTTATTGTGATTTTTCAGAAATAGTTTGTTACAATTTAGCCAATCCTACAGAGAAATTACATTCTCTTCAGGAAAATCAGCAGTTATAACAGGCAAGCATACTTGCTTATACTGTTGAGGCCTCTGAATTCATTCCGTCTCACAAGACGGAAAAGAAGCAGAATTTCAAAAGAAAACATTTTGAATTTTACAATACTGCTGTAAGAATGTACTGTTCACTGGAAAGAAAGTAGAACTTAAGGGTCCTATTCAGTGACCTTCAATGCAAAGCAATACCTGATGAAGTTGATAAACCATTTTCTAGCGTTATGATATTATATATATTTATCATTATTAAATATTTTGGCCTATTTATCAGTAGTCTAATATCCCCATCCCAAGACAATGCTGAAAAACTTGTAAAAATTTAAAATTTTGTAGGCAGACTGGGGATCATGATACTGTCCTACAAAAAGTATGGCCTGTGTCTGTTAAGCGCTCATTTATTCTGAACGAGGACGGATATTTATGGTGTCCTCTCTTTCCATCTCCAAAGTTCACATTGTAGTCATTAGCTGTGAACAGCAATTGTTTACAAATTGCCACAAATTGATGGGCAGTAATTGATCAGTCCTAACTGATCTCTTCAAATGCTGAGTTAGTTATGCTTCTGTTGATGCATGCTGAGTTTTGGTCTGCCAACAATTTGAACAAAAGTAGGGTCAAAACTGATGGGCCTTGTGCCCTGTCTGTTATGACAACTCATGACCCAAAAACGTATTACCTCTCATCTTTCTGAAATTTGTCTTATTTGTGGTTTAAATACTGCTACTATCTGAATAGGGATCAATGACTTATGTAAACAGGCCTTTGGACTGAGATCAAGGCTTTGACTTTCTAGCCAAACAGAAATAGGGAGGAACAAAATGTATGAGATTCTTGGGTTTATGTATTCATTTATTATTCAGTTGGGAATTGTACAGTCACATTTTGTATAGCTTAAGAATCTTGACATATAGCAATGTAAATGGTAAATAACTAATTTAGTTGAAGTGTTTTAAAGGTACAAAACATTTCCTAGATAGCTTGCAGTGAAAACTTTCCATATAGTCAATGTATAAAAAATTAGGACTAAGCAGGACTCTACACAGAGATCCATAGTTTGGAGCTGAATTTTTATGAAAAATTCAGCTTTCCCATGTAACTTTTTAGGACTTTCTAGCTTAGACATTTTCAGAGATTTTGTGGCTTGCTTTGTTTAGAACACTTGATGTTATTTTTTCTGTAGTGAAGCTTGTTATTGGTAATCATCTTGAGCTATAAGTAACTGACTAGTTTTTCACCATCATTTGGCAGTCAAATTCAGTGCAACTCAGCCTAGCAAAATTGACAGTATTCTTCTCACAACTGTGCAATCCCCAAGTGATAATTCCTCATTTTCAGAAGACTGGAAAAAGACATTACGAGGTATGTTTCTAGGGAGTCTTCATGTTTGTGTCACTGACTTTCTCCTTCATCACTTGGAGGGTTCTCTTTTATGTTGCTGTTTCTTCATTAAATTTGTTGCCATTTAAAACCATCTGCGTTTATTATTATTATTATTATTATTATTATTATTGTTATTTATGATATTTTCTATACACTATTCATATGTTAGTACTGGTTATATAAAACTAAACAAGTGAAAAGTATTTTTATTTTAATGCCATGAGGTAAAATGGTCCTAAAAAAGGGCTGCAGAAATACTGCTTTTCAGTCAAACAGTTCAAAGAACTGACTAAACTTATTAGTTTCCATAGCTTTTTTTGTTTGTTTGTTTTTACTGAGTAATCTGATTTCCAGAATTCTCTGACAAATGACCACTGAGCATTCCCAGATCAACTCTATGTTACAAGATCAGCAATGTACTGCAGGCATATTTGGCTCACAGTATGTGTCATTGGAGGGGTGAGATATTCTTCATTTACACAGTAATTTGAAATGTTTACTTACAGTATGCAGTTTATCAGCACGTGCAATGCAAGACTTTCATAAGACCTGCCAATATGAGCAGATATACCAGTAGTATCAAACTCAGTCATCATTTCATAAAATATTGTGATGATCTCTTTCTGGTGTTGTCATCTCATTTGATTAAGACTTGCCTTTGAATTCTAAGTGCTTCCAACTCTCAGTCACAACTTACTTATTTAACACAAGACACGGCCTGCTCTGCCCTGCCCTGCCCTGCCCCTCCCCGCCCCTCCCCTGGTACTTGATCAATGTAGTTGATAAAATGATAAAACCAGGTCACGCTTACTTGTAATTTCCCAAACTTTAAAACTGTTGTCAGAAACCTCTACTTTTTGATTTTACTATGGCAATACTTTCAGTGTAAAACACCAATGTCCAGTTGTAAAGAGAATCTGTACCAGCCAATATGGAAATTCAGAATACCCAGAGTTGGATTAATTTAACTCCTTGGTTTTGCACTTCTTTTAATTTAATTGAGTAGTTTAGCCTTAGTTTATCATTGAGCATTTTTGGATTTGTTCATAACCATGTCTTGCCACAGAAGATTTTTGTTTTTTTTTTGTTTCTTTTATGTGGCGCTTTTGGTCCACAAAAGACAGTCCACCATGAAAGACTGGAAACTCGAAGCTGTAAATTTCCAACACAAGGATGAAATTTGGAATATATCCTCTGATTCCCCTGGGCTAATTTGCTCTCCTAAACTACAGGAGACGCTCTTACACAACAGATTATTTTTTTATTGGTTTTCTCTGTTACTGCTGCAGTTACAAGGGTAAGGGCACAAACTGGAAGTAGAGAAGCCTGTCTTCACCCAGCCCCCCCCCCCCCCCCCCCCCCGCCCCCCCCACACATTGGAGGAAGAACATAACTGCCCAACCACAGTAACATCTCTGATCTTATGCTGCAATCCAGCGGTGTGATTACAGCAAATGTAGACGTGCCTGATCAAGTAGATAACAGTTTAACTGTGTCAGTGTCATGTTCATTATGGGTTGAAATATTCTCACCCCATGACTTTTAGGAGCTTGGGTAGACTGGTTGGAATGTCCTCAGCTCATTCTATTGCTGTCATTCTCCGTGCTATCTAGGTTATATATGGGGGACCAATTACAGTCACACATGAGACTGCAGTGTAGGCATACCCTCAGAAACAGAAGGGAAACAGAATGTGTTTTAAACTTATTTTAAGGAAAATATAGATTTCTGTTTTGGATGGCCCTGAGTGGCTTACACTGTAGGAAGAAAATGTAGGTGGTAAGGTATATTTGGTTACAAGACCTATTGCAGAAAAATTTGGATTAGTAAAAGTGCCTCAAGAATAAGAAATATTTAAAATTTAAAGTATCTTAAATTATGTTTTAGGAAACTTCAAACTGAGGTTGCTGCCTTTCCATTCATAGTAGTACACGCAGAGAACCTATTTTAGTTGAAGACAGTTTGCTTCTCTTACATATCTGTTTGTACAGTGATAGAGGATAAAATTTGATTTCTAAGGGGATCTGTTCTACCTGTAATAGAAAATAAAGTTGTTTAATAACGAGCACTGAAAATACATATTTCCTTTTTCATTTTCTTTCTAACGAGATGTTATTATAGCCTTTCCATTTAATATACTTTTTCTTTTCTTTTTTTTTTTTTTCTTGAGAAATAGAACTCTTACAGGATATTTGCCTTTTGCAGGCTTGGTATCTAGGCAATAATTATTAGAGTTTAAACATTATCCCTTTTTTCATATAGATTTCTCGTTAATTTGCAGTCAAGTATGTAACATTAAACACCAGGTCTCAGAATGAAGCGTGAATGGTTATTATTGTTGTTTTATTTTAAAATAATTACTTCCACAGAGGGTTTTCTTTTTTATTCTTTTTGAAGAAAACATTGCATTGATCTTGTTTTGTAAAAACTTTTAACAAAATGAATTTTATGATGGAAGCAAACTTTAATTGTTATTTATCTCAGTCAGATGAACAATGAGTCTACTGATGATGATTAATTAGCACTGGTTGAAGTTAAGAATTCCTTTTCAACTCTGTTTCCTTAAACTGCTATTCAGAAACATGACTTAAGGATTTTCTCTAAGAAAAAAAAAAAAAAAAAAAAAAACAAGCAAACAAAACAAACAAACAAACAAAAACCCCACATCCTATCTGTATTGCTAAGGAAGTAAATGACTGTGTTTATATTGGTATACACAGGATACTTCCAGCTTGTGGTGAACATTTTTCCAATTTCATTTGTCTTAATGGCTTGGACCTTGGTGGCTGTACTCTTTACATGTGCTTTTCCATGAGACCAAGTCAGAATTTTACGTCTCAACAGAGACGCTGAATCTTTCTATGAGCGAGGATTTCTTCTGTGGTTGAAGGTGGTTAAATCAATTCCTTATTACTGAAAGGCACAAGAGACACAATTCAGAGGAACTGAGACCAGATCATTATAATCAGAGGGGAAGCTGAATCTAAGGTTAAGCACATATGTAAATGTTTGTCATAACAGGGCATAGACAGGCAAGTCAAACCAAGTGTAGAGATCATAAGATTAAAAATCCAGCATCAAAATGATTCAGAATTCATCCTGTGAACTTCAGAAGTGTTTTAAGTCTCTTTGTAATGTCAGGTGGTCTGCTCTTTACCTATGAATGTACTTCTAGTTAGGGGTCACATCACTGCAGTAACTGAGTGAATCACAAGTGTTCAAAAATAGAAATCCTTGCAGATTTACAGAATAATGCTTATTTTCAGGAATCTTAATGGTGTGTGAAAGCAGGTGGAAAATTAATGTAGTTTGCCTTACATCTCAGAATAAGTGGAATTTGAGTGTACTGTAGAACTGTTTGGAAAATGGGGGAAAAAATTACTATTCCAGTCCCTCTAACCACTTTCATGTAATTCTTCTTCCTTCCTTCCTTCCTTCCTTCCTTCCTTTTCTTTCTTTCCTTTTCTTTCTCTCTTTCTTTCTTTCTCTCTTTCTCTTTCTTTCTTTTTCTCTTTCCTTCCTTCCTTCCTTCCTTCCTTCCTTCCTTCCTTTTTATTTCTTCTCTCTTTAATGGAGGTTTCTAAAGCCTCTTCTCCCCCTGTTCCCCTTTACAGAGAACATTATATATTTATTCTTCCTTGTTGTTGTTGTTTTTTTTGTTGTTGTTGTTGTTGTTTTTTCCAGAATGATTGCATTTTTTGCTCTTGGTTCAGTTTATATCCCCCAGCAGCTGCCCAATAGTCTGTTTCCTGATGTTACAAATACATGGTTATGTTGCTTCTTCTATAACCTTTCCCTCATTGTGCTGAATTTAAAAAGGAAACTTTAGATATACATTGGGTAAATTAATTACTTCTTCCAATCACAACATTTTTTCATTGAAGGTATGAGTTAATGAGTGATTGTGTTTGTGTTAACTAAAAGATTTTAATTAATCTCAGTATTCTTTTGTTTAATCGATTAGCATACATAAGAACGGTCCTACTGCACGCCAGCCAAGAGTTGACCTAGCCTATTGTTTGGCCATCAATAATAAGAAAAAAAAATAGAAGAACAGGGCAAAGATGTTGTTTCTCTATGACCTTTTTGATTTGTATGTTTTTTGTTTATGTTGTTGGAATTTGTGTTTTAAGGGTCTGCTGCATCAGGTATTGCATTTTGTGTTTGTATTCAATACACCTTGATGGACTTCCATTATGTAGTTATATGTGGAAAGGGACTTTTTTTTTTTCCTGAACATTTAGACCCACCAAATTTTATTTTATCTTTCATTGAATTAAACTGACAGCTGAAATAAAGTAGTCTCTTTTTTATTTCTCACAGAATCACAGAATCATCTAGGTTGGAAGAGACCTCCAAGATCATCTAGTCCAACCTCTGACCTAACACTGACAAGTCCTCCACTAAACCATATCACTAAGCTCTACATTTAAACGTCTTTTAAAGACCTCCAGGGATGGTGACTCAACCACTTCCCTGGGCAGCCCATTCCAATGCCTAACAACCCTTTCAGTAAAGAAGTTCTTCCTAACATCCAACCTAAACCTCCCCTGGTGCAAATTTAGCCCATTCCCCCTCATCCTATCACTGGGCACATGGGAGAATAGACCAATCCTCACCTCGCTACAGCCTCCTTTAAGGTACCTATAGACAGCCTCTGAGCCTCCTCTTCTCCAGGCTAAACAATCCCAGCTCCCTCAGCCGCTCCTCGTAAGACTTGTTCTCCAGACCCCTCACCAGCTTCATTGCCCTTCTCTGGACTCGCTTGAGCACCTCGATATCCTTCTTGTAGCAAGGGCCTAAAACTGAACACAGTACTCGAGGTGTGGCCTCACCGGAGCTGAGTACAGGGAGACAATCACTTCCATAGTCCTGCTGGCCACACTGCTTCTTATACAGGCCAGGATGCTGTTGGCCTTCTTGTCCACCTGAGCACACAGCTGGCTCATATTCAGCTGACTATCAACCAATACTCCCAGATCCTTCTCTGCCAGGCAGCTTTCTAACCACTCTTCTCCCAGCCTGTAGCTCTGCTTGGGGTTGTTGTGCCCCATGTGCAGGACCTGGCACTTGAATAGTTTTGAATTGTTACTTTCTATAGTTTTGAATTGTTAATTTTCATCTGGGAGGTGAAATGCCTTCGTTTTATTTGTTTTCCTAGATACTATAATGAAGTAAAAAATGAGAAATGTATTTAACTGGTCATATAGTAACATTTTGGCAAAGCTTTTAAATGAGGCCACTTATAACTGTTTTGAAATAGAAGACAAAGTAGAGAATAATTTGATACTGTCCATTTTAGGCAAATGTTTTGAACTTCAAGTGTCAAAAGTACAATTAGGTAAATTACTTATTTTTTCCCAAATGCTGTGATCTTAATTACAGTCCTACTGGAAGTTACATTAGGCTGTGTTTCAATGCAAGCAGAAGTTCCCTGTCACTGTCCTTGCTGCTTCAGCTGTAGTTTTACCAAGTCATCCAGTGTGCAGTGATAAGTGTCTCTGATAAGACTTGTTCCTTGTAGGGATGAATTCCAAAAATCAATGTCATATGGACATCAAAGTTCTCAAAGTTTGAAGGATTGAAGGAAAGAGATTTTAATGAGTGTGAATTTCAATCCTTTCCAATCATTAATTTGGCAGAAGGGGCAAGTGTGAAATTCCTGTGTGCAGATGTCTGAGAGGTATTTTAAAACAGACAGATTAGAAAAACTTTAACTGAAAATCAAGAGTAACATTTTGATGGAGAGAAAGAAATATTTTTCCATATTTCAACTGGAAATGTAACTCAGAATTTGAAGAAATGAAGTATATACTTGTACCTTTGTGAAGCTCATTGATAACCACATTCCAATTACCTCTCTGTAATAAGAAGCATAAAACTTAATTGCTTCTATTCAAGTAGTCATTTTTTTCTAATTTAAACTTAACAAAAAAAAAAAAAGAAAAAAAAAAGAAAAGATCCAGAAACAGAGTTACTGAAGACACCAGCCAAATGGACTGATTAAGGTAGAAAACTCAAACAAGGCTAAAATGCTTATTGGAGATGAGGGAATGTTGTTGCCCACTTTTTTTTTTTTTTTTTCTGCACGGCACAGAATATTGTCTGTGGTCAATTGCCCCTATATGGAAATGAAAACATATTAATTGATAGCACTGCTTCCTTCATATTTTTATTTAAATATATATTTTTCTAATAGTTGTATTACTATATTTTACTGCTTAACCTAGTCCTCTTTTTCTCTGCTAAAAATTGTATGCTTGTGCCGTACATTCGATATTGGCACTTTAGCTAATTTTGGTGGTCAAATCATTAAAATGAAAATAAATGTAGTTGCTCTTTCTTCATGTAACAGTATCAAATGAAAATAAAATTACAGGAAAGAAATCAATGGGAAACATATTCATCACAACAGTTGAGTTCCATAGCTATTAATGCTAAACCTGGTATTTGCCTCTTTCTCTTATTTACTCTGAAATAAAACTTCACTTGAGAAACAAATGAAGAAAAACAGTTAAAAAAAAAAAAAGAGTCTACTGCAAAGAGAAAACTTTTCTGGGAGCACGTTTTATGGTCTAATCAAGTAGGAGATTGATCCTTTTAATATTCTATTTTTTTTTCTTCCTTTTACTTTATTTCTTTAAATAGGTATTGCATTGAAAACGTATAGCCTTCTGATTTCTTCAGAAGTTTGTGATAGAGGTATACCTTTCTTATGTACTCTTGTGCAATCTTTTGTGCCTATCTTTTATGAAGTACAAAGCCTTTAGAGGTAATGAGATTTTGAAAGAACTCTGCATGCCATGGGCATGGTCTTTTCCCAGGTGTGATTTGAGAGAAGTAGAGAACCATTTTGTACTCAGCTGCATGAAGCTAAAACTGACAATGGGGAATCTTCATCCTTGGAAATTTCCAAAACTTGACCAGACAAAACCCTGAGCAATCTGGTTTTGCCCTGAAGTTTTCTTCTGCTTTGAGAAGGCTGGACTAGATGGTTTTCTGTGTTCCCTTTTGACTTAATTATTTTACAGTGCAAAGCTGCATTGTTTTAAAATTAGGTATAATGTCTGTGCTCAGATCACACTTTCCTGATGCCCCCATTCACCATGCACACACTCACAGCCATAGCTAAATATTATGCTTTAGCTTTGACAGTTCAGATGTCTGAAAATACCTGAAATTAAATATGGCAGCTCCTCACAGACAATCCCAAACCTTTTGCTCTATGGTAACATAATTACAGATATACTTTCCTTTCTCATCCCCTTCTACATTTTCATCTTCTCATCAAAAACCATTCTGCAGACCAAAGGTTGTCATTTTGACTGGAGTTTGGATTCAGCTAATTACAAGTGCTTGTAGTGCTTGGTATATACATAGTAAGTTTTGTCATGGAAAGAGAGAAAAAAAAATTGAATGCTCCTGGTTCTTATTTATTAAAAATAATATTTTTAGGGAGAATAAAAAAAGCAGAGGATAGCTTCTAAAAAAAAAACCTACAAATCACAAACACAATGGTATTTGTTAACTTTTATTTTACAAAATAACTAATCTATCCCGCCTTTGTATTTTGTGTTTTGGTTTGTCCTCATAGTTCTGAGTTAGTAGAAGAGCTAACTGGAAAAGAAAAATCATATATGTAGAAAGAACTTTAGTAGGTATGAAATAGTTCTTATTGAACACTGACAGATGCTGACTCTCCACTTTCTCTCTAAAGCCCCTACTCCACCATCTTTCCCTAGCCATAAAAAGAGGCTTTGCCAGTCCCCCTAAATGAGGAACCAAACGTGACAGCTCAGCTGATGGTGTTGACATTGGCAGCAGACTTGATGGACAGCACCAAACCTCACCGTGGCCTATCTCCTGCTAATTAGCTGTTCGAAGGAACTCTGTGTGCCACAGGCACAGTCTTATCGGAAAAGGACATCTTTGCCATTCACCCTGACAGCTGTGATGCAGCTGTTCGCGGAGTGAATTGAGCATGGAGGCGGAGGGAGGGAGGTGAAGGAGGATTTAGAACAAGTGACAGCTCCGGTATCTTGCATTGAAGTCCTCCTGATCTATAGTAAGCAACTGGAATGGAGACGAGAGAAGACGGGAATTGAAATTTATAAAATGGGAATGTAGGTTAGGCATGAAACAAGGAGGAGTGAGAGAAAGGAAATAGGCCTGCCCCATGTGGGCTTTCTACAACTGGAGCAGTATGCACTTGTGATTAATGCAGGCTAAGGGATTCGCTTATGGTTTTAACATACAATCTACAGAAAATCACAAACACTTATACATGTGTGTGAATATTAATGGGAAAGGCTGCCAGGAAGTCCCACAACTGAGCAAGATGGGGAGCAACAAGAGGCTGAATAATTTATTGAAGTTCCATAGATCTGAAGCCTTTGGAGACCGGCTGAGGGAAGGAGTTGCAAAAAAGAAAGATGAAGGGAGAGAGAGAGGGAAAGAGGGAGAGAGGGAGAGAGAAAGAAAAGAGGGAAGGAAGGAAGGAAGGAAGGAAGGAAGAAAAAGAAAGAAAGAAAGAAAGAAAGAAAGAAAGAAAGAAAGAAAGAAAGAAAGAAAGAAAGAAAGAAAGAAAGAAAGAAAAAGAAAAAAAAAGGAAAGGAAAGGAAAGGAAAGGAAAGGAAAGGAAAGGAAAGGAAAGGAAAGGAAAGGAAAGGAAAGGAAAGGAAAGGAAAGGAAAGGAAAGGAAAGGAAAGGAAAGGAAAGGAAAGGAAAGGAAAGGAAAGGAAAGGAAAGGGCTTGCTATTTGCTCTGAGTGATTATGGGTTAGGAACAGGAGAGTTGGAAAAATTGTTCTTTCTGTTTCTCAAAGCAAAAAACCTTTGCTGGTACAAAAGAAAACATAAACGGTAAAATGCATTTTTGTTACAATGCATTCAAACTTGTGACATAATCTATTGACATTTTTGGCCAGATTAAAAACCATATAAAATTAAAAATTAAAGGCAGGGAACTGAGGATGTAGAGAATTCAGTTGAAACACTGACATTTTCACTGATGTATTTTTTATTATTCCTGTTATTAATTACTGTTAATTTTTATTTTCTAGTGTTTTTTTTTTTTTTTTTTTTTTTTTTATGGGAGAGAATGTGAGACCTTTGTGATGCTAAACTATCAATTTTAAGCTTGCCAGTCATTTTATATAACCTGAGGACAACAGAATACAAAATTCCATGAATACTTTTAAAGATTAAAGAGTTTATATATATTTTCAAAAAGTTGATCTCATTTAGGTCATAAATAATTTAGATGAAATAAGAGAAATAAGAATGAAACTAATATTTCCTTCCCTAGAACTCAGACTGAACACTTTAATGCTGAGCATTTAAAAAAAAAAAAAAAAAGTTGTTACAACATTAATTGATTTTCCTCTGTGTTTCCTAGAAGCAGAAATATTAAGACAAATGTTTTGCTTGCCATATTTCTGTCCTAAGCAATGGTAAGATCAGCGTTAGAGAGTGTTACATTGTCTGGGAAAGCTTGCTTGTAAAAAGCATCCGGTATAATTTTACAACTGAGTGGATTAGTTTGTGATAGCATTGACATTTGGGATGTTGCTGCAAACTAATTATTTTTAAGGTTTTTCCTTTTTATTGCTGATTACCTATGGGTTTTACTACATCCAACTTCTCCTTTCTCTGCTGACATATAGACAAAATAACTAACAGTATGCTGCAATCAGTAGTCAAAAATGTCCCAAAGCAGATGTTTCTATTGTTATAGCAAGGAAATCACACATATGCTTATACACATAGCCAATGCTTTGTTTATACATTTACTACCATGTTTGCTGTTAACTTCTATCCTACATTGAAGAAGTCATCTTGAGTTGCCTCCCCAACATATTATATGTAGATCTTAAACCTGTTTCAAAGGTGATTTTCCTTATTTATATGTATATTAAAAAAATCCAAAACACTCAAAAGAAGTTGAACTTGGACTTCAGGGACTTTTTCTATCAAAAACCAAACAACAAACAAAAAACTGATCCTTCCTTCCTTCCTTCCTTCCTTCCTTCCAATTCAGCCTACCATTTATAAATGAGTGTATCTTTTCTGTTTCTCAAATATTTCTCAAAATTTTATAAGATTAGTGGGTTTTGTGTTTAGGTTTTGATATCTTTTCTATTTAATCGATCAATTAGCTTAATCATTTCAATAGTATAATACCCATTCATAACTTATTTAAGTGTTCACTGTGCAAGTCAATATTTGGTAAATGTCTGTTTTTATGCATTTTCTAGTTTCAGCAGTAAGAAGGTTTTTGAGGTTTCATTTACTATGATACTATTATTCCTGTCTTCTGAATTATGTGAGAGCTTGCCATTACAATGTAAATTGCTGTTTTCATGTAATGGATAGTTTTGTAATTTTTTATTACATGTTTAGTTCACTAAAATTTGACTAATTTTAGCTCTGATTATTTTCACTGTGGCTATATTTTTATCAGTGGGAAGATTGTTCAATATTCATATATTTTACAATTAGCAATATAGTGCAGTTTTCTGTTCTTAAGCATGGATGGCCACAGCTGAATCTTTGCACACTATGCTGTATTAAAAAAATAAAATTAATTTTCTTAACGGGTAATTCTTATAGATGAGATAATAACATCTCTTACCTTTACTTAGGTTATGCACAGGCCAAGGCTGAAATGATATGTTGTTAAGAGTGTATCTTGACATACCTTGTGAACTGTCAATGTTTTTGATATCAAAGAGATTTAGAAGCTGGGAATGTTAGATACCCTTTAAAAAAAAAAAGTGTTAATGAAGATCCCAGATGTATACAATTTGCCAGTCATGAAGAGATGACTTAGAAAGGGTAACCCTTCAAGGGTTAATGTGTTTAATAGTGCTACTGCATGAGAATATGAGCTGGGTGGCAAAAAGAGGATGGTGGGAATTTTTAGCCTTGTTATACTGCCTAAGTGCCAAATCAGTGAGGTGAAAGGAGGATGACTTTTTTTTTTTTTTTTTTCCCATTCTGTTCTCCCTACTAATATCTGATTGTTCTTCACTGCTGATGTGACTGAAGAGTAGCAGGAGAACACCCCACAGATCCTAGATATTACACATACATAAGAGCAAATACATCAAGATACACATACATACATCAAGAGCAAATATATCAGATTTTTTTTTTTTTAATTTATTTAGCATTTCTATGGTTGTGAGTTCTGTTATAATCTGGAATGATTTTATTGGAGATATTATGATAATCCACAAGCCACTGATGCTTACTGAAGTCATAATCTATCAGATTTCTTCTCTCTCTGAAATTGAAATGGTGCCTCTGGATGCTGCAGATACAATCTGTTTGATGGCATGTCTATGTTTTTATGAGTTTCTAAGAGATGAACAGGAAGGTGTTGTTCAGAGAAGCACAGATTTTCATCTAATGTATCAGATAGAGTCAGTGTACGTTTCAAAATCATGTATTTTCTACGTAGTTAATAGAACCATATTAGGAATGCAGTTACTAGTATGATTAAAGGTTTTTGTTTGTTTGTTTTTGTTGTTGGTGGTGGTGGTTTTTTTTTTTTTTTTTTCCTAAGTAATGTTATAAGTAGTAATAAGCCATAGAGGGAAGTTTCAGCATTATTTTTCCAGGGAATTTACATGATTGGTTTATCCTTGTTTATTTCCCCTTGTCTTTCATGTGCTCTTGCTCACTCTCATACCTTCTTTCATGTGTTCTGCACTCTTCCCATCATACACTGTTGTGCATTGTCACATGCTCTCACATGCATGCTCTTCCTCACACTCTTTCAAGCTTTGTCTCTTCTGTCCACTCTCTTGTGTGTGCTCCCACCACCTTGCATGCCTGTTTTCTTGCTCACTTGCTGTCAGTCACTCACAGGTTCATTTGCTCTCATCCATGCTCTTTCTTGCTGTTGCTCCATTGCTCTCCTACTATCATGCTCAGTCTTTCTCTCATGCTCACTCTTTCCCTTTTGCACTGACACACTTCCATTTTCTCACTGTCACTCGTACTTGCTTGCTCGTGGTTGCTTCCTTGCTGTCCTTTGTTCTCTCCCTCCTCCTCTCTTGCCATCTTGCTTTTTTGCCTTCTCACCTCATCTTCTTTGTCATCTCCCTCCCCCCCTCCCTCCCCCTGCCCCCCTCCCTCCCCCTCCCCCTCCTCCACACCCCACCCCACCCCTCCCTATCTACCTCTCTCATTTATCTCAAATTTATGCTACCTTATTTTTTCTAGGAAAAAAAAAAAAAAAAAGTCCTTTTTGTTACTCAGAAAGTGACCAGGGATTAGTGATACAAGGTAGTTCAGTCACCAGGGTAAATACTGCTTTATGAACCTTGTTAACTGGATTCACAGGAGAGATTTTTTTTTTTTCCCTTATGGTGTCATCCCCTCTTCCCCCCCAACTCCACCCCCCTTTAACAACACCCCCACCCCCTTCCTGCATTCAATCACATCATTGCTTGGAGGCAAGAGAGAAGGGGGAGAGGGGAAAGAAGCTCATTTAGCAGCCCTGGTACACATAGGCATCACAGCACCAATCAATCAACACACATGCTTTCCCACTGAGGCTCCCCTGTGACCTTGAGAAGTGTGACAAATGACTTAGAGGACAGAACAGACAGAAGGTTTGTGATAAACCAAAAAAATATGTTCTTCTGGGTGACGAAGAACAATAAAAATGAAGAGTGAGAGTAGATATATATTTGGTTTGAACAAGATTCGATAAATTCTGTAACTACCTTTTGCTGTACTGGCTGTGGTTAGAGGAGTATACTGTCATGGTAATCAAGACTTCTTCAATAAAACTCACTTCAGTGTTTACAGTACTTTTTTGTGCAGTACTGCAGTACTTTATGGCTCTGAGTCCTCAACTGTGGCTGGAGGTTGTAGTAGTTATTGACAACAGATTCCAGAGACAGCATATCTCATCAAATTCCTGTTGAAGGAAAATAATCAGCAGAGTGAATCACTTAACATGGATTGACTTGACTCATTCTGAAATCTGCAGCACGTTAACTCAGTAACTCAGTCCTGAGATTATTATTAATCATAAGTGCTAGATTAATAACTGCAGCAATTTACAGTCTGGCTGTAGATACATTTTCAGCAGATTATTTATTTATTTATTATTATTTCTTCAGACATTGTATCTTTTTTTTTTTTTAATACAAGCAGTTGGAGTCAGCAATATTTAAATATCTGTTATGTATCTATGTAGCTAGTGCACTATAAGAGAAACAATGCATTTTCTTGCATCCACCAATGTGTGTCTAGTCTTAGCAGTAAACAATGTCTGTCAAGAGAAAGATATATTTTGCCACATTATTCATTCTGTGTTTCCTTCAGAATGCAGATTGGTATTTTCATTACTGATTCCTACCCATTCCATTTTTTTCTAGTCCATTCATGATCCTTATCTATATATCTGTATTTCTTCCATGTTAGGCTCCTAGTAATAGCAATTGCTTTAACACATTTCAGCCAGGAAAACCATTGATACTACTGTTTCTGTACTCAGATTCCTCATAGCTCAATAGAGAAAGTAGTGACTGTTGAAATACAGACTGCCAAATAAACATCAGAGGTCAGTAATGCTTGTTCTCCATTGTTGTCATTCAAATCTATATTGGCCTGGTTCTAATCTCATTGCCAGAGATTAGAAAACTATTTTACTTCCAACTTTTTTTCTTGTTCTGGACAAAATATGTTTATTCTAAATAAGTTTGGAGACTACACTTTTTCTCATATCAGACTGCACTTTCTAGTGCTGGAACAGTTATTTTGGTTCATTAAGCTCAGTATCAGTGCTAGGAAAGGCTAAATGAAAGGAGGTGGCATGTGTTTGGGGAAGCAGGCAGTAAAATGTTGTCATCTTCTGATGATGTTGAAGCTGATCAGATTTACTGGTAAAATGCCCAGATCTCCCTTGTAGCAGACATAATCCAGTATATGTCTGATGTTTTAGAGTGCCAAAATTGCAAATCAGAAAAAAATAAAGCATTACCTTATGGAGAGCTTGAAATACTTTGGAGAAATATAATCCATTTTAAGGAGGAGTGAATGACAATCACTATAAGGTCCTAGAAAATAACTGGAGAAAGCGGTCTGTTACCATTCCAAGAGATCTGTGTTGAATTTGCCAACAAGAGATGTTCTATCAGAGGACAGCAAATACACATCAGGAAAAAAATCAGAAAGTTGATTGTTCCTAGGGCTTTTAATGAGGTTAATAACCCAGTCCTGTAGTACAACTAATTCCTTCAGCACCTTGCTGAATGTACTTCTGTTCTGAAAGTGTTAGGCTCCTCTCCCCCAGCAGATTTAGCTGCATTTTTCATTCAGGTAAAGCCAAATTGTCACTGTGCTACTTTACTGCCCACTCATCCCCTCATTTGCTCTAATGAGGGCCTTCAGAGTGGGTCTGCCTATAGAAAATGACAGACAAGGGGGATTATAGATTAGTCTGAAGTAACAAAACAAAACAAAAGCGTAGAAGTGGTTTAGGGTAAGCCATTAACTATGTATTACATTTACTAGGTGCTATGCTCAATTAATATGAGTAACTATTCAGAAGTGTAGAAAGCAAGACTCTAGCTTTCTGTCCAGTAGATATTTCAAATTCAGGATATTTTACCCAACAAAACCAGAAAGCCATTAAATGGTTTTCAAGAGCTTCTGCTGTTGCAAGGAAACTGTTTTTTAAAGTGGATATCATGGTGCAATGTTGTCCACTTGGAATTCATTTGTTTTATGTAGATCAAGTCAGTGTCTACCAAAAGTAGTTAAAAACTTTTAAAAGTATCTTCAAGGACAGGGAAACATGAGCATCTGGGTATTTTTGTTAGTTTGGGAACACAAGTCATGTAGCTTTGTGTCTCAAAGAGATAAGGAAAATAGAAAAGAGACTTGAACCTAGGTCATTAAAGCCCTCAGATAACACTTTAATCACTGTACCTATCCATCCTTTGGAAGAAGATTATTAATGCAGGTATTTTCATCTTCTGTTTTTAAAAGTCACTTTTCTCATAAAATAGCAATACACCTCAGTGGATAGTTTCTGCAGCTCCTGGGTTTAATACAAATTAAATAATAGGTTCTTTGTATTGTCAATGCCAAAAGCTTTCAGAGTGACTTGGTTTATCCTGCAAAAGAAAGGTTAGCACATTTTTGTTTAAGAATACGTATCTCTTTTTAAAATTTGTCTTCATATTACAGAAGAATAGACCCATTTGGCTCATTCAATTTACCGTTTAAGGCAAGAAATTCTAGAAGCCAGATTCTCAGACAACTCCATAGCCTATTTAATGGAAACACAGCATTTTATAGGGTGAATGCAAGGCCTGAATTGGCTTTAAAACTAACAGTAACTTTGGGAAGCATTATATATGATTTTAATAAAAATAAAATAAAAGCAAAAAAAACCCACCAAAAAACACTTTTCTATAATTAAAAGTTTTAAGAGGAGAGCACAGTAAAACTGGAGCTTAACTTTGCAGAATAAACCTGTTCTTATAACTGTTTTTGAACTTTATCACAGAATCACAGAATTGTAGGGGTTGGAAGGGACCTTGAAAGATCATCAGGTCCAACCCCCCTGCCAAAGCAGGTTCCTTAGAGCAGGCTGCCCAGGTAGTCATCCAGACGGGCCTTGAATGTCTACAGAGAAGGAGACTCCACAACCTCCCTGGGCAGCCTGTTCCAGTGCTCCGTCACCCTCACTGTGAAGAAGTTCTTTCGCAAGTTGGTGCAGAACTTCCTGTGCTCAATTTTGTGGCCATTACCCCTTGTCCTATACACACAAACCACTGAAAAGAGGTTGGCCAAATCCCTCTGTCTCCCACATTTAAGATATTTATAAACATTGATAAGATCCCCTCTCAGTCTTCTTTTCTCAAGGCCGAACAGACCCAGGTCTCTCAGTATTTCCTCATAGGGAAGATGCTTCAGGCCCCGTACCATCTTTGTTGCCCTCTGCTGGACTCTCTCCAGGAGATCCCTGTCTTTTTTGTACTGGGGAGCCCAGAACTGGACACAGTACTCCAGGTGAGGCCTGACCAGGGCGGAGTAGATGGGGAGGATCACCTCCCTTGACCTGCTGGCCACGCTCCTTTTTATGCACGCCAGGATCCCATTGGCCCTCTTGGCCACCAGGGCATACTGCTGGCTCATGGTCAACCTGTTGTCCACCAGGACCCCCAGGTCCTTCTCCTCAGTGCTTCTCTCCAGAAGGTCATCCCCCAAAACTTACTACTTTATTGTAGCAAGATTTAGTTCATAGGAACATTATGAATCATACTGATGCAATATTTGTTTCGAATGTGGCATTTTAGTTATAGTTTAATTTTGTGTCTCATTCATGCTTCTCCATAGCTATATAAATGCAGAAAACCTTCAATATGTGGCAAAATGAGACAAAAGCAAACAAAAACATGCTTGTTGTGTTGTATCAGAATTCAGATTTTGAGTTTTTATTTTTTTTTTCCCCCCAGCAAAGAAGTCCAGTGACAATGGATCCTCACTGGTGTTTTATAACCTTTACATAATTATTAAGGTGGAGTCACCGTAGATCATAGAATCATAGAATCACAGAATCATAGAATCAGAGAATCAGAGAATGGCTTGGGTTGGAAGGGACCTTAAAGATCATCTAGTTCCAACCCCCTTGCCATAGGCAGGGACTTCACCCACTAGATCAAGTATCAAGTATCAAGGGTCCCATCCAGCCTGGCCTTGAACACCTCCAGGGATGGGGCATCCACAGCCTCTCTGGGTAACCTTCTTCCAGTGCCTCACCACCCTCTGAGTAAAGAATTTCTTCCTAACATCCAGTCTAAATCTCCCCTCTTTCAGTTTAAAACCATTCCTTCTTGTCTGTCATTATTTACATTCCCTCATTATCTATGTGAGTAAAGAGTCCCTCTCCATCGTTTTTATAAGAATCCTTTAAGTATGGAAAGGCTGCAATGAGGTCTCCCCACAGCCGTCTCTTCTCCGGGCTGAACATCCCCAGCTCTCTCAGCCTTTATTCATAGGAGAGGTGCTTCAGCCCTCTGATCATCTCTGTGGCCCTCCTCTGGACTTGTTCTAACAGCTCCACATCTTTCTTGTGTTGGGGGCTCCAAACCTGGATGCAGTACTCCAGGTGGGGCCTCATGAGGGCAGAGTAGAGGGGGACAATCACCTCCCTTGACCTTGCTGGCCACACCTCTCTTGATGCAGCTCAGGACACTGTTGGCCTTCTGGGCTGCAAGCGCACACTGCTGGATCATGTCAAGCTTCTCATCTACCAGAACCCTCAAATCCCTCTCCGCGGGGCTGCTCTCAATAAGTTCTCCTAGTTTGTACTCATGCCTGGGGTTGCCCCAGCCCAGTTGCAGCACCCTGCACTTGAACTTGTTGAACCTCATTCAGTTTGTTTGGGCCCACTTCTCAAGCTTATCCAGGTCCCTTTGGATGGCATCCCTTCCTCCTGTTGTATGAACTGCACCACTCAGCTTGGTGTCATCTGCAAACTTGCTGAGGGTGTACTTGATCCCATCATCTATGTCATTGATGAAGATATTGAAAAGCACCAGTCCCAAGACAGACCCCTGAGGGACACCACTTGTCACCGGCCTCCACCTGGACATAGAGCCATTGACCACTACTCTCTGGGTGTGTCCATCAAGCAAATTCCTTATCCTCTGAATGGTCCACCCTTCAAATCCATCTCTTTCCAATTTAGAAATCAGGATGTCATGGGGGACTGTGTGAAAAGCGTTACAGAAGTCCAGGTAGATGACATTGGTTGGTCTTCCTTTGTCAACTGATGCAGTCACTCCATCATGGAAGGCCACCAGATTGGTCAGGCATGATTTGCCCTTGGTGAAGCCATGCTGGCTGTCTCAGATCACCTCCTGGTCTTGCATGTGCCTTAACAATGCTTCCAATGCTTTTCTAATTGCACCATGGCTTCCAACTCCTCCTGCTTATTCCCCATGCAGCGTACATTGGTGTAGAGGCACTTCATAGCTGGGCTATGGGCCGCATTACCTTTTTAGAGGAGCTGTTCCCAATTCCTATGGGACGAATAAGAGTAAGCAGAAGAGTAAGGACAAATGAGTACATAAAGAGGAACTGAAAAAAAGGAGGCAATAAATTATCTAACCAACAGTGAAATTTATTTTGAATGAAATTTCATGAAATTTCATGGCTCAGAAGACATGAGACCATGTGCTATGTTAAAGGAAGGTGTACTGGAGTCAATGCCAGTAAATTTAAATTTAAACCATTGGTTATTGTTTTAGTAACAGATGAAAAACACAGTAAAAAAAAAAAAAGTATCCCATAAAGGCCTATTGTCTTCCTGAGTCCAGTCTTGTCTTTAAGAAAGAAAAGAAAATGAAACCCTCCTGAATTGTAATGAAATGAATTTTATTTTGCAGGCACTGTGCCCGTGCCATTTCATTTCATTACCAACATGCTCTGAGTGGGCTGGAATCAGCAAGAACTACAGGCAATGCAAGGTGATGATAAGCATTTCATCATGGCCCTAAACATATTAAATTTTTAGCTATAAATTTTATCAACAGCATCTACATGGCAGGATAGCATTTTCCACCTTCTTTCTTTGGTCCCCTCTCTCTTCTCCTTTGCTCTGCAAATATAACTTGTGCTTGACAGTTGTGAAAACAATTTTTTAGAATTCTATAAGTAAAAATAAATCTACAGTTTAGCTAGTCCAGCAATTATCATTCAGGCTATCTCCTGTACATACTGAAAGTGGGAAAACAGTTACAGCATGAGTAAGGGGAACAATAGACAAACCTCATCAGGATTTGTGACAGTCTCCCAAAGATTTCCACCCAAAACTAATAGCATATCCCTGAGAAATACTATTAAATTGAAGACCTCATTCCAAGTTTCTCCAACAGTTTTTAGTTTTACACAAGCTTTTTTTTTTTTTTTTTTTTTTTTTTTTTTTTAGAGTACTTATAGGGAAATAAAAAGTTTTAACTCTAAACAAAATTTGTAGATTTGTTATTTCTAATAGAACAGAATAATTCAGTTGGAAGGAACCTTCAACTATAATAATAAAATAATCAACAAAATTTAACCATTTTCAGATGACAGTAATGGGTAAAAGATCAAAACCAGAAGTAAGCTTTAGTATACAAAAACATTTTTAACGAAAAGTTCTTGGGGTTCAGAACCAAGAGAAAACTAAATCCTCTGCATTACCAGGTGATATCTAAGTAGTCAGCAACAGACAAGAGGAAAGATAGGGCTAAGAAACAGAGGGAACAGATGATCATTTTGTCTTATTCTGGAAAAGGGCTGGTCTTCCTGAGCAGCGCTCAGGGTAACTGTAGTAACATCTTTAATGATAAGAGGGAGAAAAGTGCTTTTTTGAGAACTCTTGAGGCATGACAACCCTGGGGCTGGTTACAAGGTAATTAGTTTCAGAAGAGAAGACTCTAGAGTAGATGAAGAAAGTCCTAATTGTATTAATAATGAATTCTGTTCTTATATAATGCTACAATATGGTTCATTGTTGGAAAAGTGGTTTTAAACAAGTATGTTATTTAAGTTTTTCCTAACAGAGTGGTCTTGCAGGGAAGAAGACCATAATCACAGAAGCGATGTAACTTAGGAAAACTTGAACAAGTGATATGTTGCTCGTCCACTAAGTTAGTTTTGAAGCTTATAAAGGATCTAGGGGGCAATAAAGTAGTGATTATAATTATATGAGAAACTCCTTGGGCATGTAACCATATGGGGAGTAAGTAAGAAGTGAGAATGCTTCAAGATCCTAAAGATTATATAAAGTATATACAGTTACTTCTTTTTCACCTTCTCATCTATTACAAGGAAACGCATCCTGTTCCTCTGTCTGGACTTTATGATTCCTATTTTTACAGTTAAAAATAAAATGTTTTTGCCTGTGAAGGAGAGAGGATTGATAAGCAGTGATGATTAGAAAATCAGTAGGTTTACCTGGATTTCGTGTTAAAACAAAACAAACTTGCAGTTTGAGAAAGTAAGCTAATTGTTACATCACGCCTGGAAATATGACTAGGCTTTTCTGTGTTATCTGCAAAGTCTTAATATCATCATTGATTACACTCCAAAGTAAAGAAGAAAAATAAAACTGAAAGGCATTTCTGTGTCAACATATCTGTAGAATATTAATCCTTTTCTTTAAATAATATTTTAATTATTAATTTTACTTCATTTTTTGTTATATAGTTTTTTTTTTTTTTTTCTAGATTAAATGGTATAGCTTATTTCATGCATATTGAACAGCCTGATGGAGGTGGCATTTTTATGGGTTGCTTTGGGAAGATGCCAGGAAATAGCAGCTTTCATTGCAAGTCTTGGAAGTTGCCCTAATTATTGTTGAAAGAAAGTAAGGAACCTACCTAAGTTCTAAGATGGTTTTCATCACTTCAGAAACTTGTCTTAAACAAGTAAAGATAGCAATATGGATTTTTCTCCATCTTCTTTTCCTGCTAGGAAAAATGCAGCAGTGGCTCAAAGACGCATCATATAATAAATGATTAGAACAGCATCTATGCATTGAGTTTATCAGACATTAGATCAGGCTCTATGTGACTGCATCATGTCTATCTCTGTGCAGGAAGTTTAACATGAAAAAGGCTACTGTGAATAGGGGAGGAGTACTCTGTGTCCGTCATGGACAGAGCAAGAAGTAACCGGCTTAAACTTCAGAACTGAAAACTTTCTTCTTATAACAGTAGTAAAGACTCATCATCTGAAAACAGATTACTTGGAGAGATGGAAGATTTATTACTGGAAAGGCAGAACTGACAACTATCTGTTATAAAAAGCATAAATGGAGTTGGTCCTGTCCTAGAGTAGGAAGCAAGAAAGGAACAACTAGGAAGCAACTTCCTGCAATTCATTTCAAACCTTTTAATTTCATTACTCAAAGCAAACACTAACAGTGTTTCTTTCTTTAGGTATGCAGTCGGAATTTCATTTATAGGAACTTGCATACTTCTGCAAATAGCAGACTTCAAACTCTCTCCCAACTGTAATGCAAATTCAAAGTTGTTTTTTTTTTTTTTTTTAATTCCTGCAAGCTATTCAACCAATAAATTCAAGTGCAGTAACCATCAGAAATGCTACTCCCCCCTCTGCATCTTAGCTTGTTAACAGATTTCAGCTTCTTGGCCAAATCACTTCAAAAGAAGAGGCAGCAAAACCTTAATGGCTGTTTCTTTTGTGATATGAAAAACAAACAAACAAACAACAACCAAAAAGCACAAAACACAAAACCAAAACAACCCAATTGTTTAAATATTGCATCAGTATGATTCATAATGTTCCTGTGAACTAAATCTTACTACAACAAAGTTTACCCATGTAAAAAGCAGTGCATAAAGTTCAAAAACGGTGATAAGAACAGGTTTATTCTGCAAAGTTAAGCTCCAGTTTTACTGTGCTCTCCTCTTAAAACTTTTAATTATAAAAAGTGGTTTTTTTTTTTTTGCTTTCATTTTATTTTTATTAAAATCATATATAATGCTTTCCAGAGTTACTGTTAGTTTTAAAGGCAGTTCAAGCCTTGCATTCACCTTATAAAATGCTATGCTTCCATTAAATAGGCTATGGAGTTGTCTGAGAATCTGGCTTCTAGAATTTCACATTTCTGTTATTTTTGTAACTTTCACAAAGGCAAATTAAATCTGTTGCATGACAGAGTAAGGTGACACCTCAGCAGATTCATAATTCTTACAAATATTCCAAGTCTATTGCTATCCTAAGTAATGCTCTTCTCTGTGACTTTCAGAGTGCAAAAAATGCTTTTTATAGGCATCTGTGCTAGTTGTCCCATTCTTTGTTCTTCAAGTGAGCACAATGGAAGAATTCCAATATGCCAAATGGCCATGAGAAATCATCTCATGACCATCATGGCTTGTACACATGGCTTGTAAGGAGTTATGTTGTGCAACCCAAAGTGTCTTTTAAATTTCCATATGCTTCCACTGTGTCTTTGGTCTCAGAAGTTTTTTGGTTTAATTTGCACTGACTGGTGTTCAACCCAAAGCACCTAAATGTATCTCAATTATCTACATTTCTCACAATTATCTTATGGTTCCTTCTGTTTTCTTACTGTCATCTTTTGTTTTATGTTATTGATGTTATAATTCTAATAAGTATGTATATAAAGAAAAGCAATAACCACAATTACATTTTTTTTTTTAGGAACAATTTCTTTTTCTCCTATTTGCATTGTCTTGTAGTGATATAATTTTCCATTTGCTCTTTTTAAATATTTAAAGCTAGCTGGCAAGTGCCTTTGCTAATTTGTCCTTCTACTCATTGCTACTCTCATCAGTGTCATTTGATGAGTTATCAGGAAGTATTATTTCCTGGAATGGTACACCATTAGCCAAATGAAGCTATCTTGCCAGTCTCCAAATGCAGTACTTGTTCACTTCCAATGAAAGATCTTTGACTTGTGACAAAGAAATATGAAGCTATGGAAACAAAGTAAAATGGATGGTGGCAAACCAAATTTTGCAGACTATAAGCCACCCATATTTTATTTGAAAACTTGGAAGATGTTGGCCTTTCTTTCTCTGTCTTTCTTCCCCAAATTCCAGGCAACTAATTTCTAGATTAAAATTAAAACAAACAAACAAAAAAACAAAAACAAACAAACAAAAAAAGCATAAGCCCTAAAACAGTTGTCAGCCGTCAGCGATCTCTTAATTTTATGCTCCCCTACTCCTGCTTCCCTTTCCTTCAATCTCCTCTGACCAAAAAAGATCCCACAGAGATACAAACTGCAGTATATGAACTACAATATGGTAGACATACAAATTGTCAGTATGGTTACATGTTGTTTTCAGTTTTAGCACCCATATCCTGGAGTTTTTAAAACAGTGCAAAATACTGGTAGTAGTGTTAGATGGTGAGAGTGACCATACAGACAGAAAAGGCTTTTTTCTTGGGCCTGGAATGTGACTTGAAATAATATGAATGATATCTATATGTCATACTACAATGATTTACTATTGATAAATCTATATTTCATATTCTGAATTATTTTCTCACTCTCAAGTACCTGAAAATGGATTCTGGGGAGACATATTCCATGATATTTCTATTCCTAGGGACTGAGATGAGGCTAACCATACCATAATTCAATGAATCTTTCCTTTTTAAGGATGAGTGCAACACTAACCTTGTCACAGTCATCACGGACCCCATTTAATTGCCATATAAATTACATACAGTGGACTACATTCACATCACCCAACCTTTACAGTGCCCTTAGAAAAATCCTGTCAGGGTTTGGGTAAATCCAACTTGTAAATATTGTCCATAAACTTTTGTGATTTTTTTTTTTTTGTGTGTGTGTGTATGTGTGTGAATAATACATCTTTTCTTACCTATTAGTACTGTAATATCTCCCCCTTCTTTTATATTGATACAACTAATTTTTTTAAGGTAATTTGATTTTGGCAATCAAGAGAAAACATGTCTTTGATGATATTGTGGCTAACATTCTGGGTTTAGGTAACTGTCTCTATAACCTAGTTTTGAGTTTCTTCATGTCTAGGTTCTCTGTCTGTTATACTGCTTCTCTATTTTCTTTCTCGCCCCCTTTTCTCCCAAGTCTATTGTTGTCACACTGTCGGTAGCACTGAAACTTCAGTCTAAGCTGAGACCTTGAGGCTGGGCAGAAGAGCACTGCTGGTTGATAGAATGACTATTAGGTCATGGTTCAAAAAGAACATATATTTCCTGAAAACTCAATTTCCATAGTCCCCTATTTCTTCTATTTTCTGTCAGTAAAATGGCAAACTTGTTTATTCTGAAGCACTCTTTCACCTACCACATTACAATTAATAATTTGGTAGTACACATATGCTACAAGATACATCTTCTTCCTTACAGATATGAAAACATATGGCAGTGCATTTAAAAAAAAAAAAAAAGAAAGAAAAAAGAAAAAAAAAAAGAAGCTTCTAATTCTGATAATTCACAAAAAAAAAATGATTTAAGAAACTTGGACATTTGAACTTTGAGCCCTTTTGAAGGTCTTGCCCAAAGTGTAAATTGGCAAGCATTTCATTATCGTAAGTAAAATTTAGTTAACACAGTTAATAGTGCATGTTAAGTTGTCTCTCTTCAAAGGCTTTGCAAAGTTTGTTATAGTTTACAATGAAGTAAATATCTGAATTTATAGTTAGAGAAAAAAATGCATTTTTGCCAACTGTACTTTTACCATCTCGCTTAGGACAATACAGACAGACTACATGATTCCTCCCATTGTAAGTAGCCTACAATATATGTAAGACCAGAAAATAACTGAGTGCCACCCATACAAAGTTAATTAAATGGTCATAGATGTCAATAAGAACTTTTAATATCTTCTAAATTTTCTTAGTCATTTATTATCATTCAGTTATACAATGTGGACAGATGAAAATCAAGGTGCTGATTTCGGCTTAGGCATTACTCACCCTTGGTTGCTTTTCTTACTGCTAGCAAAATATAATTGATTGATTTGCAAGGCAGTCAGATTGCATGTCTGGCTTAAGTACAATAAGCAGATTTCCAAGATGTCTGAAGAGATAAAAAGTAATATGAGGAGAAATTAAAAATTGAAAAATAGGTTAATTTCAATGGGAAAAGTAGGGAAATGATATACTGGGGGCATGGGAGAGGTTAGAATCCAAAACTACTAGAAGAAATTTAGTACATAATACTATACATCAAACAAAATTGCATTGATAATCTCATAGGTTCATCCTTTATTTGCCCCCTTCCCCCTAGTGTCCTTTATAGGAACCCTTACCAGTCATGACAAAACTTTCCTTCTGGCCATCACTTGGACGTTTTCATTGTGTTTCAGCCTTGCTGGCAACTTTCCCAAAAGAGAAAACTGTGACATTTTTATAGCAAGACAAAAATAAAAGAGGAAAAAAGTGTCCTATTCACCCACTTCTCTGTGTGGAGGTTTCACATTTGTGGTTTTAATGCAATTAATCAAAAACCAGATGCATTTGTATTCTCTGAACAGCTCAGGAATACTTTCATATTTTCTCAGTGTAGCAGTGTGAAATGGTGCAGGATGCCAAGGATAATAGTTCTGGGAAAGATATTTTTCATGCTAGGACAGTTCTTATGGGTTTTGTTTTAGATGATGGATTGCAAGTTCTCAGTCATTTGCAAGCCACAGGCTTTACATGTGCTCTCCACATTATCAAATTTCTCACTCAGTTTGAAAACCACAGCATTTTAATTGAAAGGAATGCTAGACTTTCCTGTGGTATGAATGTGGGAAGGTTGTTAGAGTCTGAGAAATAACCTTCCCTCTTCAGAAAAATAACAAATATGGTGCAACTGTTTTTACCTTAGTAACCAATGGGGCTGCAAGGTGAGTTGGCACACATTCAAGTGCAAAATATCAAACAGTGAACCCTCTGCTACAAGGAACTCTTTTTAAATTCACTGACTCGGAAGAGATTGAATATGTGAGGGCTTACTAATGACTAGCAATGGTGTCACTCTCCCTAGACCTGCCATAGAGGCATACTTTCTCCTTTGAGGCTAGTTTCAGGGTATGGCAGAGATTAGAAAGGATCAGAACAAGGGAACTGGGCATTTGTACAGCAGAAGCTCTAAGATCAGATTGGTACAGAGGAGGAGTTTAATTTGACTCAAATGGAGGAGTTTAATTTAGCTCTAATTTCACACAGTAAAACAAACTCAGCAAAAATGATTTTTTTAGGGCTCTAGCACCTTAAAATGTCTTAAGATAAAAAAATAGTTGGGCTTAAAAATAAGCTAAGGACTCTATTTACATTCATGCTGCCTCTTTCTGTGGTTTTAAATACTGGCTCTTTCAGTGGCTGAAAATTTACATTTATAAAGGTATACATAGTTTACACAATGTTTAGGAACAGCTACTGATGTATGGAATTTGTAGGTTATTAATGTAACTTCACAGGCTGCTCATGATGTCATGGCTCCCCCATTCTTCTAACCCTTGTTCTAAGGACCTACATTCTATTTGGCAAGTTATTTTCACAGGTGTTTTTGGAAAACAAACAAACAAACAAAAAAAACCAAACAACAACACTATTTTAGATGAGAGAAAAGAAGGTCTATGTGGATTTCTAGAAATGTGAAACCATTCTTTAAATGCTTTCTTTTTCAGATATATATTATGTTAAATATTACATTATTTCACTATACATTAGCCTTTCTAGGGTATATTAAAAATTTGTCATTATGGCATTTATGAAGACAACAGTTTAGTGACTATCATAGAACCACAGAATCATAGAATGGCTTGGGTTGGAAGGGACATCAAAGATTGACTGTAATAAGATTGACACTGAATTAGGGAGAAGGACTACCAATGAGATTGAAATACATCTTGAAAAGTATCAGTTTTTCAGTTTTCACCTAAATAGTCCTTAGTCTTTTACAATATGAGTATTTCACAAAAAAGGTTTAAAAAGAAGGTTTAAAGAAGGTTTAAATCACAAGTTTTGCTTGCAGCTATCAGGTGCAATCTAAAATTTAGACAAGTTTTATAATACTTATAGAAATATACTTACCCTGAAAGTACAGTTGAAAGATTGTTTTGTTGCAAATTGCACTTTCTGTAAAGAAAGACCATAGTATGTCTCCAAGTCCAGACACTTCCTCAAAAAAGTATCTCCTGATACATTTCAGAAAATATTCTAGGCAAACAGTTAAAGTCTACAGTGTTTCAGCTAGATAAATTTTCTAAAATACATGCACTCACAATATTGGTTAGGGGGTGGACCACTGATAGGAAAAATCATTACCTTTTTTTCTTGAAGATTTTTTTGCCGTTTTGTCTGAACCAGCATTAGTACTAAATGGCTTACTTGTTTAATTTATAGAATTTTAGTTTCATTTCAGATTTTGTGATTTCCATCCCATTACTGTGAACTTAGACGTTATCTGGGAGGTCCAAAGAGCAAGCAGTTCTGGTTTGTTATGAACATTTTGTTTTGTCTCTCATTCCTTCCCTAAATGCAAGTACCTTTTACAGGCTCTATTGTGGTATATGTCTAATGAACCTTTTCTCTAATAGCTCCCAAGGAACAGCGAAATAACTACTTTGGCAGATGCTGCTGACCAAATTCTCTGGTTCTGTGGCTGCTGGTTCTTTTAAGGAACTTGTTTTCCTAAGTTTTGAAAAGTCAAGATCCTGCTCAATGTGTCCCTTGTGGAATGATAGCCTAACTTGCAATACCGTTAATCATCAGATCATTGTTCCAGATAGTGAAAAAGAACTGGTGGTAGCTGGCTGTATAATAAAACTATTTCTAATGGGAATTCATGTTCATCTCATGCTCTTCCAGTTCAGGAGAAGAATACAGAATGAGTTACAACTCCTGTCATATAATATTCTGTCTTTCTCTTTGATCTCTCAGCATCAGTTTTGACCATGCTACTGACAAAAAGGCAAGTCGTGCTCTTTTCCCTGCCTCCAGCTGTCTGTTCCTGCCACCTCCGTCGTGTCAGCACCAGTGAATGTTCAGCAGTTCAGGGAAAAGTAATAACTTGGGGAGGCAGGTCTACTTTTTAGTCAGTTCAAGGAACTGACATAACTGGTGAGCTACGTGATTTAAGTATTGACATAGCAAAGGGTGTGCCCAGAAAAAGAGGGACACAAGTGAGGGCCGTCTTTCTGGTGGCAGCACAGTCTGAGATCATTTAAAAGTTTATATAGTGGGGGAAAACGTAAAATAATAATAAAAAAATCTTTGGCTGGTGTTTGTGAATGTGTGCTAAGCTCTTGCGTTTAATGAATGTCAACTGCTTACTTCTGTTGGTATCCACCCTGGTCTGTTTTTCGCATTTTCAATTTTGGTGATATCTTGGGTGATATCTGAAGATTTCTGTTAGAACAAGTGAATTAGGTAGTCACATATGGTTTTCTTTATATTTATCAATGTATGCTGATACAACTATTGATTCATTTTGATGTAGGAATTAGCAAGAAAAAACTAATTCAGATTTGACATTTAGTTCTGAAAGTGCTGAAGCTCAGTTTTTCTGGTGAAGTAAATGGATGGAAGAATGGAAATTCCTTTTACTTCTCTTGATATCTTCTGGTGGTACAGTTTGTTTTCAGAAGAGCCTGGTGGTCAGGGGAGACAGTGAGAAATGTGGTGTTTTGAGCTAAAGACATACTGTAGCATCTTTCTGTTGAATTCTGTAATAGCGAGAGTAATGAGACTATCACTGTGTGGACAGAATACTAAATTAATATGTTGTTAATATTGTATAAACAGGCTTTCTTATAATTATGTTTTGTTGTTTTGTTTTGTTTTGTTTTCCTTCTGTTACTGAAAGCTGAAAAGATAATGCTGGAGTCCAGAATATCTGAAGTTTGTGTAGTTGTTGCTAAAGACAAAATTAGACAAAAAACAACTAAACAAAAAAACAACAAAAAAATAAACAAAAAACCCCACAACTTAAAGCCTCCATAAGACATTTCAGCTTTACCTAATTTCCTTCTTTCTTTTTCTGATGACTTCTATCAGTTGTCAAAGAAAATAGTTATGAAATGTTGAAAAAAGATGTGAGTTTCTAAATAGTTAGGTTGATTTTCAAATAATCTGAAGCTGGGAGAAAAGTTAAGCTATTTTTCGTCATTTCTGGCTTTTCTTTGGGACAGTGTGAGTTGTTTATTGTTAATTTTTATTTAGGGTTATTTTTTTGAAATAAAGAACTGCCTTTTTTTTTTTTTTTTCTCTCTCTAGAACAATGACCAATTCTGCATAATGTACACTCACAAGAAATTGCACATTTATTCTGAAATAAATATTCTAAATAAATATTTATTCTAAAATAAATACAATAAATTCCTTCCTGTGAAGGAATAAGTCCATTGTAGATGCAGATTACTGAGCGTTCTTGAATTTGTACTGAGGTAATTTCAAAAAAATTGTCAAGATGGTTGGTAACAGGATACTGAGCCTTGACCTGAACCAGTATGACCTCTGGAGGCCATTCAATACAGCAATCCACTACTTGTCGTGTGACATATTCAACTGTTTTAGACTGTATTTATTGGGCTATTTAATTTTGTTTTGTGCTTCTGTCATGTCATCAATATTCTGATGGTCAAGGTATATAATGCTTTTGTGTTTTGTGACACAGAAACACCACCTTTTTAAATTTGTAGATAACTCAATCTTTTCTCTCAACTTAGTGCAAATTTTTCCACCGATCCAAGTAAACACAGTGACCACTGCCAAAAGTTGAATCTTCATGTAAGATTTTTATTTTCCTCTTAGAAAAATGCAATCTGGACAAAATCAATAACTTTAAGAAAGGAAAGATTTTCTCAAAATTACTGAACTGTTTTTATTTTGATGTCTTCCTAAAAGAATTCATCAATTTAAGTAAAATATAATTTTTATTTTAATGTTCCTTGCTTTCCTGAAGAAGGACATGGTAATTTTGGACTAATTATATATTGTTGTCTTTAATAAAAGTTGTTACGTTTTTAGATAATGCACATTAGTAGAGATGTCACAGAAAAGGAAAATAAAACCAGACAAACAAAATGAAAATTGTTATGTCTTGAAGAACTAGCAAAAATGTCAGAGGATGAAAAATGCAATACGTTTCTTTTCCATGATGTACCTTATCCAACAGAAACACTTCTTTTAAAATAGAATAAATGGATGACATTACCTATCTTTTTGGTATTTGATAAAATATTAAAGTATTCCAGGGAATAGGGAAGTCTTCACTTTCATTCTTTTTTTTTTTTGTTTGTTTCTTTTATTATTATCATTATTAATGCATATATATATATATATATGTATTTCAAAAACACAGGACAGGTTTCCTCAGATGAATTGTGAAAGAAGAATTCTTATAGTCATATTTACAAAGTAATGAAAGAAATATATATATATATATATTTTAACCATTCTGACAATGTTCTGCCTTGTAGTATCGGAAAAAGAAAACAACAACAACACACAAAAACTTGAAAATATAATGCTATGTATTATTGTTTGCTATATAGATACTTTGTGGCAGGACATAATAAATACTTACATTTTTTTTTTTTACTCTCTTCAGATAATCCCCCTGCTTTGAGTTGAATTTATAGATAGCATGTTGATCCGTTGTGACTGTATACCTCTGTGGCTTAGAAGAAGGTTCTACTCTCTGAAACGAATGAGTTGAAAAGCTCCAAATACAGGCCTGAAGGCAGTAACAGCTTCTGGGGACTAAATATTGGAATAGGGCCTTGTAAAGGTGTTTGTGTTTCTGGTAGCGGCGGGGCAAGTTCATGTGTTCAAATGCACATTCATGTTTTTTTTTGTTTTGTTTTGTTTTGTTTTGTTTTTTCTATTTGCATTTTGTGTATATCATGGAAAAACAGACACTCTTTTTTTTTTTTTTAATTTACGTTTTAATTATGTTATCTCAAGTAAGACTGTAAGCCAAAATTGTGTCTAATCTGTGGGACAACTGAACTTGGCAATGTGTTTTATGGTTCTGGCCTGGGAATCCTGTTTTAGCATATGCCATAATGCCCTCCTCTCATATACATGCAATTATCTTTTTTTTTTTTCCTATTTAGGATTATTGTCCATCAAACATGATGAGATGGGGTTATCTTAGTTATGCTATAAATGTTGTGTGACATGCACTATGTTGTATATGCCCTATGCAGTTCTCTTAATTTCTGCAATTCTGATAAAGCTTGACTAATTTTATTGCAACTAGGATGATACTTAATATAGATTACGTAATTTAATGCTGTGGTAAAGTAATGTAGTAGACAGGTGATGTTGGCTTGAAAATCACACGAGAAAATTTTAAAGGTAAGAGGGGCTTCCTGTTTTGTACCTAATCTTCACAGAAGCTTTTAAAACCTCCGGCAACTTAACATGGATCTGTAGATCAAATTTTATAGTCTTCTGCTTTCAGCTGTTGAGGTTTTCTCCAACTTCCAAACAAATGGAAGCCAGAAATTTTTTTTCTTCCTCCTACTTATCCAAATTCATACAAATAAATAAAGTATGTATATGCAAGAGATGGAACATAGGGTGACCTGCTTTATGTAACACTTTAAATTAAAGCTGTGGGGAAAAAAGACTGTGGATTTAATGTGGGGAAAAAATATTTGTAATAGACTTGGTGATTAGAGTTTGTTTTGAGAATAAAAACAATTAAAGGAACAGTTAATATTATTCATTGAAGATCTTTGTGCAATACTACTGAAGCAAATGCTATTTGGTAAAACATACTCTGCAAAATTTATGTAATTTAGAAAGTTATCAATTGACAAATTTTCCTTCTTTGTCTAACTTCTAACATAATTTTCAGAGTTGCTTTTAGACTTTTTAAAAGTATTTCTTTTGGCACAAAACTGGTTATTTGTATTTTAGCTTGAGAGTTTTTGTTTGCTTGTTTGTTTTGTTTGTTTTAAAGCTCTATTTTCCTAAATTCAAAATTTAGAAGAGTCTTTGCAATTAAATATAGGAGTTGTATCACAGCACTAAATGCAACTTATCTTTGCAAAATCTGACATAAGTAATTACCATGGTAAAACAGATTCTGAATTAATTGATGTGCTAATATTTTCTTAAGGTTATATTAAATTTTATGAACATAATGGAAAAGTTATGTCGGATTTCAGAGTTAATAAAAGCTTTAAATTTTGTTGCTGTATTATCAACATATATTACATCAGAGGATTCTCTATCACATCAGGGAATACTGGATTTTCAATGGGACATTAAATGTCAATGTAATAAAAAACCTGCACAACTGATATTTGTGAAAGTTGTTAATATGAGAGACCAATCAAGGGAATGATTTTTATATTTTATCAGGAGTTTAAGAGTAATGAAGAGGCTCTTCTTGGCTGCATAAACTGAATCTGAGTCATGGAACAGTATTATTCTGGTTGGTCCTAGTTCTTTGTGATTGTCAGGCAAAAGGAGGGAAAGGAAGTGTTGTATTTTGCTTCTCTGTATTTTTGTGCCAGCTACCATAGAAATTAAAAATATAATAGATCTCTAATTTTCATGGATTAAACAATCCTTAGATGATGGGGATCTTAGAGATTTTTTTTTCCCCCTCTTCTCTAATTAGAATACCTCACTACAGGAAGGATGACTTCATGATGACCCTACATTCAAATGTTAAAACTAGTTGCTTATTTCAGCTTAATTGAACAAATCACATCTTTGTTCTGTACCCTAAGCATAGGTAAAGAAAAAGTATTACTAACTGTTAAACAAAATCCACTTAAAATTTAAAAATACTAAAAGAAATCAGAACAGGGCAAGCAGTAGTAAAATTTCAGATAAACCCTGGAAGCTGAAATGGAGAGGAGAACAGATCTATCTAATTAAGGGCTAGGAAACTTGGGGGGTGGGGCAGAGAAGGGAAGGATTCTGTTTAGGATGGTTAGCCCATGTTCTCTATTTTTTTTTTTTTGTTTCCCAAGCAAGAGATAAAATTTAAAAATAAGAAATTGCAACTTCTGTTACTCAAAGATCATGATTTCACTAAAAAATAGTTGGGGAAGTATTGGATGCAAACATGTGAGACAGAAATATTGCTGAACTGTTCACTCAGAATCCAATTCCAAAACACACTCTGTTTTACAGAGAAGGATATCAAGTGACTTGAACTGAGTACATGTCCACAAAATATAGTGTGTATGTTCAGGATTTAGACATCTCTTTGTACTAAAGTGTCTCTGGAGTTTTTAATTGTAAACTTTTTAAAACCCTTTTAGTGTCAATCCCATCAAAATAATATTAGGCCTAAAAATGAAAGGATATTTCAACCAGTAAATATTGATACCTTTGTGTAAATTATGTTTCATGTTTTCTGCTTGCTCTATATGCACCACTTCTAATGAATCATGTGAATTATCCCTAAAATGACAAAGTAATCAGAACTAAGCAGAAATGAAGCAGAATTAAATTTAAAAAAGTTTTTTTTTTTTTTTTTGGGGGGGGTGGTAGTGGTGGCAGGGAATGACAGTAGAATAGCTTTTCTCTGGTTTTCCATTTAGATTCTCCAGAAGGAAGACTGAAATACTTTTGGAATTTGCTGTTTATCTCCTAGACTGCTGGAAGATATAGATTTGACAAAACTTTTTTTTTTTTTAATAATATATATATTTGATTATACACTTTGGAAAAAAATCTAAAACAAAGAGGCTGTCTACACTTTCAAATGGATTCAGATTCTTAACATTTTTTTTTCCTGAAAATTAATTTAGACTAATTTTATCTGTTTCTAATGTCTCAAGTTTTCAAAGACCTTCTAAATCACCTGAATCTCCTAGATTTTAAAAAATGTTTCCCAATGTTTCCCTGGTTAAACAGAAGAAAAACCTTGTTCCTCACTCCCCCTTTCCCCCTCTGCAAAACTGAAAAAAAATAAAATAAATGAAAAAGTTGGTGTTATATAATTAATGACATAAGGAATCTCAGCAATACACAGGTTTTCTGGTTGGCAAGTGGAAACACAGAAAAATACAGTTACATAACATTAAATTTCCTTCAGAGAAACTGTGAAAGTTTATCTGTGATTGTAAATTTCTATCAGTATAGCCATATTTAAGATTGTTGTTGCTTTCAAACAACCAAACAAACAAAAGACAACCAACCAACCAATCAAAAACCCCTTCCATTATATTTTTACTTGCAGTAACCAAACTGTAAAAATTTGGACTAAAATATTATGTGAGGGATATCTACTATAGACATAAAAACTTTTGAAAAATACTGAATTAAAATAGTTCTACTGTTTCTAAAAAAATGAGATTAGAGAAAAATCTGTTTTCCATCTCTATATAATTTAACTTGACAAAAGAGACTTTTCTATAACCTTGTATGCATCATCTCATAATGTTAACGGTATCTATTGGCATTCTAAATGCCTTATTAAGTTAGCAGTTCCATATAAAATGGAAAGCTAATCAGATCAGCCAAGTGCCTGACAGTATGGAAAATACCTTTGAATAGTGATGATAAAATTCCTCTTGCTGAACTTTTGACAGCAAAATGATAGATATTGAATTACAAACCCTGATGTTAGACTCCATCTATAGTAAAAGGAGTGGCATGTCCAGAGAGCAGGTCACAGACGTGATTGCAGTAACAGCATAATGCAACTTGGAAAACTGAGTTGCAGACCATGTTTCTACCTTTGCCAGTAATGTTGAAAGTTGAGATTTGGTTATCCTCAGATTGCAGTAGAATATGCAGCAGAAATACACAAATATCATTTTGTGGCATTCTTTATTATTTTTCTTCTTATTATTATTATTTTTTAAAAACAGTTTAAGGAAGGTGACCAGGTTAGGTCAGACAATCCACAATTCTGCTGGACTTCAGAGATTTTGGTGTAGACCTAAGATGTTTGCACTGTTTTCATTCTAACAGTCCTTGTTGAAATACTGTCAAAATGACATTTTGTGCCACTCAAAGGGTTCCCCCTTCGAAAAAGAATGAAAATAAAAAGCATTCATTTCACTGTTAGACATCTTTTAAAGAAGAAATTCACTTGATGCTGTAGTACCTACAACCCTATCCTAGCCAGCAGTTAATACAGACTATTGAACATATGCTTTCTTGGCTAGCAGTCAGACTTTTTTAGCAGAGATTATTTTATGCATACACTCCCTTTTGAGCTAATGAAATAGTGACAATATTTCTAAAGAAAACCTGTATATGAGAAAATTGCTTAGGCATGCACAGCCTTTTTTCAAGAAGCTGTCAAGGATTCATATTGATGCTTGATGGTATGTTATTAACATGCTTACAAAACTAATTCAAAAGCAGTAGAGTAGTGCTGTTTATACGATTTGTGGTAATATTACCATTACTAATTACATTATATTGTAATACTGATACAAATCAACTGCTGGCAATGTCAGGATTAGTGTGGGATGGTATAACAAGCAAAGCTTTTAGACCTTTTGACATTGTCTTATTGAAAAATGTTTGTTATCTTGTTCTTTAAAATGAGTGAAACGTTTGGTATCCAAAATACAGTAAAGACAGCATGTGTTTATCATGTATTTATTGACCTCTGTTTCCACTTCAGGCTTATCTTTCATAAAATTAGAAAATTTTTAGGGAGAAGACTATTGAAGACTATTTAAGAAGGTAGTGATGATTATGAAGAAGCCTCATTCACAACATGAAAGCATGAAAGGTGCCTTTTATCTATCTATCTATTTATTTATTTATTTAGAGAATGTGCGGCAATAGGATCAACACAGATCAGTTAAGATTTCTTGATGTATGCATCAACCTCTGACCAACTACGCAGGCAGCTGTGATAATTGTATTACTAAGTATGCAATGTTTTAAACCTCAGCACAGCCCCTTCCCGCTCCTTTTAATACTAACTTCAGTGTAAGTACTGAGATAAAATTTGTGACATTCAGACAGAAAAGAAAATAAGATTAGACTTACTGGAAACAAGCTATATGAATAATTGAATAGGAATGCCTGTAACAATGTAGGTTCTTTATGCAAATCTTGACAAAATATTTTTTTTTCAGTTTGTGAAAGAAAAGTTGCTAACAAAGGGCTCAGTCAATCAATTTCTAGTCATTGTAATCATGGTGATTTCTGGAGTTTCTTTGTGAGCATTGCTTTGTTTCTTTGATATTCTGATGGTCTTCATTAGGATTACTTTATTGCTATTCTTTATTGGGAGAAAAATAAACCTATAACAATAAATTCCACATGATTTCCTTCAGACTATTGTCAGAAGTTTACATTTTTTTTTTCTTTCAGTGGTAACATTAATTAACTGTACCCCTCCTCCTCAACCAGAAGGCTGCTGTTCACTTTATAATTTGTTCACTTCATAACAGAATTGCTGTGCCACTTGTGTAAATGATTACAAGAAAGTCTCAGTGTTCATTCCCAGCATGGATTCTAGCTTACATAATTCACAGGATTGGAGTCAACGCATAGAACTGGGAGAAAAAAATAGTACATTGAATTGTAGTGCCACTTTCAAAGCTGAATCACCACTACCTTTGGGATTTCAGTAAAATGTAACTTTGCATCACTGAGAATCTTCCCACCAGACTAGAATTCTCTTCTGAGGGGTAAAGGATTGTCCTTCACAATATGCTGCCTCTGAGAGAAAGAGAAAACATGAGAGACATTTTACTGCTTTTAAAGAGAGAGACTACTTTTTCCTCCCACCCCCGCCCCCCCCTTTTTCTTTTTTAAACATGCTACCACTAATATGCAGATATTTAGAAATATCTGGAGAGTACATGTTATCAGCAATAAATTCTGTTTTCTTTTTCCCATTGCATATAGTTTTCTAGCTTAATGGTGTAGCTACTGAAATGATCTATCCCCTGGACATTGTTGTTTTTCATATAATTGAGACTTTTGTATCTTTACTTTCAGAGAGTTTCACAACCATGAAAGGTTGTAAACCTTTAGCATTTACTGTTTTCATAGTTTATCGATATAAGAGATGCACTGCATTGAACAGCAGTACAGAGCCAGTCACTCTTGGTCAGGTAGTGGTTTGAATCTTTGAACTCTTTGACCTTAGAATTTCCCATAAGTAGTCTGTTTGCGGTATTTCATAGATAAATCACATCTACTTTGAGCTAAATTGAAACCACCAATTTATTTCATGTGGGAATAACCCACATGGACCTAAGTAATGGTCATCTATTTCTCAAGAACCACATATTATTCTTTGTAGTATATGACCATGTCTTTGCTCTTGAGATAAGGATGGAAGTTTTCACAGTTCATAACATTAGGGAACAATAAGAGAAAAAAGCAAAACAAAACAAAACAATAATTTGGTATTTGCAGGATGATGATATAATCTTCTATGGCTGAGTCCAGTTGTAAACTGTCATCATTAACAATTAGTTCAGATCCCTTTCAGCCATAAAGAATTGTACTGAATTAGAAATGCCAAGACAGTTCTGTCCTTGGTTAATGATTGTGTTATGTTGCCTTTATGTGTGTATTACATCTAGATGTCTGTGTTCAAAACAAGCAAACTATTCTACTGAAATTATATATTCACCTTGGCACAAGTTATAAAATTTTATACCTGTCAAATCGTCTCATACCAGGATATCAGTTTTAATTAGACATTACATAGACAATAAATAAATGAGAACTAATTCACTGTAGAGTAAAAAGGTGAACTTACTGTTGGGTTTGCAATTTCTTTGCAGCATTATTTCCTTTTCACATTTCATTTTAACAGTTACTAGTCAAGTAACAGAGATTTATTTAAAAAAAAAAAAGAGTGGAACAAAAGCAGGAGGTAGAGATCCATGAAACAATGGTAAATACAAGATGTGACTTTAACAGTAAAATGTTGATAGTATACAGAGTAGTATGTTTCAAGCTGTAAGGGGGAATGCACATGGTTTGAAAATCAAACTTTCGTTATGAAGTCTCTTTTTGTTTTCTTCTGGTGGGGCAGAATTTCTTTGTGATATAGAAGATTTCTCTCACTAGATTTTCTTCATTCTGTGTTCATTGCTAATATCAATACAGATAGATTTTAGAATAGGTTTAAAAGAATGAGCAGTGAAAAATGTGCTTAATTTCTTTACCTAAGAAGATGTTAATTTGTCTTTCTAACAGCATACTTAATTGCTTACAAAGGAAAATAATTGCATGTCTTGTGAACCTTTCAGTTCTAACACTGACTTTATATTTTAACTTTAATTCTGTTTAATTAATTGTAATTTGCTTTTTAAGGTTTTACTCCAGAAAAAGAAAAAGATCCTTTAGAAAGTGACTTTGCCTGTTTTTTTTTTCTATTTTTCCCTTTTTTTCTTTTTTTTTTCCTGAAAACATGCAAAATTACTTATGTCTACAACTGCTGTAGCTGTTGCTTTTACTTTCTGCATATTTATTTATTTATTTATTTATTTATTTCCTCTCTCAGGAGAAGCAGCCATTACCATTAGGTATTATTTATTTAATATTTTTATGTGATTTTTTATGTCTTTTAAATTACAGCCTTTAAAAATAATGGGAAGCTGTAGGCAAAAGAATGCTGAAGTCAATTTAAACCATGCCAGCTGGCAAACACAAGAACTCAGTAAATTGGCAAGGACTTATCTGGTGCTTCTTCTTCAATTTAATGTTTATTGTGGAAGTATTTTACATGTGTGTGTGTCAATGTGTCAAAATGCAAATCAGCTCATCATCCTTATTTCTCCTTCTTTCTGTTATGTGCTGGGTCTTTTATTTCTCAACTGTAATTAAAAGATCAGTAGTTCATTATTCCTGAGTTCTTAATAAATGGAGGTGATGTTACAGAACTTTCACAGGTATCTTCACAGAAAGGTACAATATCCAATGTAAGGATCCATGCAGAACCATATCCTCATATCCAGATGATATACATCCAGATGTAATACATCCAGTACACAGGCTCTCTAAGTGAGCAATTAAATTCAGTGCTCTCCTTTCAGTTCTCTCTTATACACATGTTACTTTGGCACCTAAGTGTAAAAAATGAATAAAAGATATTATCCCTGCTAAGGCTTATTAATGATCAAACATAAACAAGTCTCATGGCTTTTCTTTTCTACACTGCTGTTAGTACTTCCTGATTTGACAAGTTACAGTGTATTTTAATTTTACTTCTGTGCAAGAGTCTCCTATAGTAATTAAGTGGGAGAAAACAGAGAACTATGCTGGGGTAATGATGCTAGTGTCTTACAGCCAAAAATACTGTACATTCTTTTGAATTCAGAACTTTCTTGCTAGTTTTCTTTCCTTTTTTTTTTTTTTCTTTTTACCAACAGCAGACCAACAGTTTGCAAACCAACATGATTCACTGAGGCATCTAAATAAAGGTTTATTTTTTTCTTTTGTGCGCTGTAATGTTCAGACATATGTTGTGAGTTGTGTGGGGCTCCATAGGAAAAATGAACTTTTTTCATGTTTAGCTTATGTTATTTAACTCAGTATATTAACTCTGTATTTTCCCCACACCCTTTTCAAAACCAACTTTCCTCCAACTTCTGGAAAGAGGCAAGTCCCTTTATTGGGAATGGGAGACAAGGATGTTCAGAATCTCTTGGTTTTGTCCATTAGTTTCAGAGAAGTTTGCTTAATAAGAAAGTTTATATACACAGTTCACTTGTACAAATCAGACACTGTAACTTCTACGGGTGCTCTGTGACATCTCTATAAACTATTTGAAGAAGAAAAATTAAGAATTTGGTGTCCAGGTAATAGGTTCTTCAAAATCAGGGTTTCACTTGTGAAATTGAGTTAAAATTTTGATGATAACAAAGTACAGCACTCTTCCTTCCTCAGAAAAGACTATGATTTCTTGCATCTGTATTTCTGAATATATGATCCTAGCAGAAAAGTAAAACAAACAAACAAACAAACAAGCAAACAAAAAAACTAAAAGTTTGATTAATGGGAGCTTAGAAAGCTAAGTTTGAGGCCTGATCTCAGAGCTTTTAGACTGGAAAAAACGTCCCATTAATTTTAGTGGGAGTTTTGACTGCACAAGGACTTTCAAGATCACGTACTTTCTTGTTCATTAAAGGATAAAAAGTAATTAGAAATAAAGCACAGGAAAGATTTTATGTAGTATTGCTTTTGTCAGCTGAAAAATCCATATTATTGTAGGAGTTTAGGCTAATCTCTTTCTCTTCCTTTCTTGCATAAAATGAAGACACAGTAGGTTGTTTTCAGACTCTTAGCAGGTCTGTCGTTCTATTTGTTCATTTTACTGGGTAAAAGCAACTGCCAAGTTGTGTGTGTTTGTGTGTTCTTACTTGCTATGGATTACAATCAAATCTAGGATGCTGACTTTGTCATTTCCCTTTTCCATCCAAACTGTTTAGTTCAAGATATTCTCACAACCTTTTTGTTTGTCAATGGTAGATGATAGATGAAATAAAAAGCCTGTGTGCATTTTGGTTGAAGGTTTTTGCTGATGTCAGCTCATGAAATAGAAGAACAGTTGGAGAGAAAAAGATAAAACTGTACTAACTTACAGAAACAAATCTTGCATGTTTTATGATACCTTAAATTATGTTGACTTTTCAACCCCTTTTGATGAAGAAGCTATATATTCTTAAGACCTCTCGAATCCAACCCTGAAATTGAAATGTAAGGTTGTGGTGGTTTTACTCGGGTGGGCGGCCGAGCTACACCAAATCCACTCTTTCACTCCCCCTCCTCAAAGAGGAACGGGAAGAAAATATGATGAAAAGGGCTCAAGGGTTGAGATAAGGACAGGGAGATCGTGCAGCAATTATTGTGATGGACAAAACAGACTCAGCATAGGGAGATAGTAAGATTTATTACCTATTAATAACAAGCTGGAGAAGTGAGAAACAAAGGAAAGAAACCAAAAGCACCTTCCCCCCCATCCATCCTCTTCCACCTCCTCCTCCCGAGCGGCGCAGGGGAACGGGGGAACGGTGGTTATGGCCAGTCTATAGCGCTTCTTCGCCGCCACTCCTTCTCGGTCACTCTCGTCCCCTGTGCTGTGGGGTCCCTCCAACAGGATGAAGTCCTTGCCGAACTGATACAGTGTGGGCTTCCCACAGGCAGCAGCTCTTCAAGAACTGCTCCAGATATGGGTCCGTACCACAGGGTTCATCCCTCAGGAGCAAACTGTTCCAACCTGGATCCCCCACGGGCAGCAGCTCCTGCCAGGTCACCTGCTCCTGCGTGGTCTCCTCTACACGGGCTACAGGTCCGGCCCGGAATCTGCTCCGGCAGGGGTCTTCCACAGGCCGCAGTCTCCGTCGGTGCAGGTCCACCTGCTCCACTGTGGTCTCCTCCACAGGCTGCAGCGTGGAATCCTGCTCCACCGTGGTACTCCATGAGCTGCAGGGGGACAGCCTACTTCACCATGGTCCTCACCACAGGCCGCAGGGGAGTTCTGCTCCGGCGCTTGGAGCACCTCTCCCCCTCCTTCTTCACTGACCTTGGCGCCTGCAAGGCTGTTCCTCACTCCTCTCACTCTCCCAGCTGCTGTGTGGCACAGCATTTTTTTCCCCTGTCTTAAATATGCTCTCACAGAGGCGCAAAACAACATCACTTATTGGCTCGGCTCTGGTCAGCAGTGGGGCCCTTACCAAACAGCGGGCAGCTTCTAGATCCCTCTTACAAAAGCCACCCCTATGGCCCCCTGCTACCAAAACCTTGCCACGTAAACCACTACAAAGGTAGTCATGAACCCTTTCAGAAATCATGAATTTAGGTCAACAAATAATGGGAGTGCTTTCTGCACTGGCCTCAGGGACAAGGGACTCATCTCCTATTGGAACATTAAACCATTCCTTGTAATACTTTAAAAATATGTTTCATGTTACTCTTTCCTTGTGGATATATATACATATATATATATGTATCTCCATACATATATTCAAATATATATATTTGTCTGTGTCAAAACCTTCCTTCTTTCAGTCTCCAGCTGTAATTTATTTGGGTGAAGAGTAAGGTCCAGGTTTAATTCTAGTTAGAATAGTCGCTTGCAGGACAGAGCAGGAGTCATTTCACTGCTTTCTTCTGTCTGCTTGCTGGTGGGAATAGAGAAGCTGTAGAAAGATGGGGATCAAGGCAAGCTGCTCTCTTTGCTGACCCTGCCACATGTAATGATCTTAATTATTACCAAAAGCAATAGAAAAGTGAAGAAGGCATTTTATTTCTTATGTAGCAGCAGTCTGCCTTTTGGGAAAGTAGCTATGTAGAAAAATGGTCTCGTACTCAATGATCCCATGCATTTGTTTTTTCACTTGGTAATTTCTATATGAATGGAATTTTATTCCTGTCCATTCTTGTTTTATTTTGATTGTCTCGCTAAGCTTTCAACTAGCTTAGGGTATGGCGAAAAAAATCATTATTGGCTGTTATTGAAATTATTCTTGTGATTACTTTCCAATTGTTATTGGGAAACAATACTTACAATTTCTGTAAAGGTGATTTATTTATGTAAAGGTGACTTTCTATCAAGTAAGATAGTATTTGATAATATGGCACACAGCCTTCAAAAACTCATCACTTTATCAAAGTGGATAAAACTGTGCAATATACACTCTAAAAAGAGAACTTGATCCACAGGGACTCCCTGTCTGCTTTTTCAATGGTTTAATTCTGTTGCCTTTGGGTGAATTGCACTTCATTTGTACTCATGTAAATGAGGAAAACAAAATATCAGAGGAGGTACAGGCAGATTTTAAAATGAGGCATTCTCAGCGGCTTTCACCTTTCTCTTAAACTATGCTTATTTAATCTCCTTGGATTGTATAAGTACCTTTTGATTCAGAGTATAAGACCAAATAACATTTCTGCTTGTGTAAAGCATTTTCTTCTTTTATTTTAAATGAAATTTTATATGGCAAAGAAGGGACCTCCTGAAGTCAGCTGGACATGTAACTTCAGATATCAGAGGAGAATACTTTTCGTTGATACAAATACGTACAATGACTTTTTGCTTTCAAGGGGAGTTCTTGAAAAAAGCTTTTAGAACTGTAATATAATTCTCCAAGAACACCGAACTTGTGTGAAATACCTGAGGTGTCCGTTGGGAGTACTTTGGAAGAGACATGTGTTTTCCACTGTGAATAAAAGTACTATTTGATGTAAAGTTTTTTGAGGATTTTGCTCACTATATGATGTTAAAGGAGTGGATAAACAATTCTGTACAGAATGCTAATGTTCTGTCTGAATATGGTGCACAGAATACTTGTTTGCAATTTGGTCATGTTACTCTACAGAGAATGGATTTGAAATTGTCTGACTTTCCAGATACATTACTCTTAATGTAACGTTCTCTCTCTGGGGAGCATCCTTTTCTCCAATAAAATAGAACAGCAAAAAGGCCTGGTGCTGGGCTGGTACCTGCATTTCAGACTATCCTTCCAAATGCATGTGTTTTTCTGGCTTACATTGTTCAGAATTATTGTGCTACTAATCTGTTGTCACATTGGATAACCAATTTGGTTCCTATAGGAATACGTAGTTTTGAAGGTTCTTCGAACTTGGTAACCTACTGAACTTTCCTTCCACGGTTATTTTATAGTCACGTGGAGTTATAATGATTTGAGACCTTGGAGACATGGTATTTTGGGGTGTCTGAGTATTATACTCAGGAGGGAACCTGATGTACATAGTGCTATTTATATTCAGCAGTTAGTAACAGAGCATGAACATCCATTAATGCTCCTGCATTAAACACAGCTTTAATTGCAGCTTTAAAGATCTGCTGTTTTTGCTTTTTAGAGTCTCATGGTTGATTAATAATATCTTAATAAAAAGCTTAATAGTGCATTAAATTAAAAAAAAAATCTTATTGTTATAAGACAGCAATTTCAGTTGGTAGTTCACTAAACAGAACAATAAAAACCTGCCCTGCTGTCTGAAAATCTGTTGCCTGGTTGCAGCAAAATATTACACAATAAGCCTTCAGAAACCAAACTGATGTTTGATGTAGCACTTTAAATATTACCATGCATATGTTTGGTAACACTAGACTATGTCATCTGAAGTTTGTGAGACCTCGTTAAAAGTTATTTATCTTCCTTCGACAGAAGTTTTCTCCCATTTTGCTTTATATATTGCCAGTATTGGGCTTTTGGGGCGGTGGCTTATCCAAAGATCTTTAGTAAGAATGACACATCTTTTTTATCTAAATATTATTGCTTTTTTGGCACTGAATTTTGGAGATATGCCGAAGTACTTGTGGGAGATTTGGGTACCTGACAAACCATGGGTGGTAAGATATCAGATCCACTGAAATAAATAAAATAAGCATTTAATTTTAAGTCAGGTATTTTGGGCCCTGCTGTCACTGAATTCAATGGGCAAACCTCCTGCAGTACTCAAAGTGCATTACTGCAACTGTATAAAATAATGTTTCTTTTTTTTTTTCTTTTTTTTTTTCAATATTGTCATGCTTGTGTAAAGCTGAAGTAATGCCTGTAGTGAAGTAGAACTACCATCTGACAAGAGGAAGAGTGAATTGCTCATTTGAAGTTTGTAATACATTTTCTGTTATCTTTATGAAGACTAGCTATTGCCATCAGAACAAATAATGGTTCACAGGTAGGCCTGAATAGTACCTTTCTCCAGACATCCTCTTGTTAGTCTTGTATAACGCTCACTCTTGACACCAACCCAGTAAGCCAAGGAAAATAACGATCTCCTTTTAAGCACCATGTGGGCTTCTCAGAAGATGAGTCCAGCAGATGCTGGCTGTCCTCCACTTTCAGAGTCAGTAATCAGAGAATAACCAGGGTTCAATGCTTTGATTTCTGAAGCTCTACAGTAAGAGCACCTATGGTTTACTTAGATGCACAGTTTCTGCTCTGTACAGAACTGCAATCTAGTCCATCAATTTCCATGCTGGTGTATTTTTTGTTTTGTTTTATTTTTGTTATTTGCGGTTGGTGGTGGTGGTGGTGGTTTTGGTTTTGTTTGTTTGTCTTTGGGATGGTGGTGGTGGTATTTATTTGTTTGTGAAATGAAGTACTGTAGAATCTGGATAGAATTTTCAGTATCTCTCTATTAACTGTGCTTTTAAAAGAGAATTTGTTGAAATTAATTTATATTACAAAATCCCATGTAGAAGTTCAGAACTGTCACATTTTAAAGTTTAAAAATAAAAATTGCAATCTGAAGTTGTTCACATCTTTTGATACATTTATGTTTAATTACATTTGTTCAACTACATTTATTAAAACTACAAGCTTACAGTAAGAAGTTTTTTTCCTTTATAATTTAGCCCTCTTCCACCAAAACTAAGCACTCTGTGGCAGTTGTTTTAAGCTACGTCAGGAAAAAAAAAAAAAAAAGCTAGAAAATGGCAAGTTTCCAGTATCAGACATTAAACTTAAAACATTAATTAGTTATTTTCTAACATCAATTAGTTATTTCCTAACTACTACTATTCAGCTTTTTAGCCTCAATAGTAGACTATTTTAGCCTCAATATAGGCATTTCAGAGGTAAGTTAATTGCTTTCATTTTCTACTGTAAAATATTCTGAATGAGCTTTGTGGAATCTCTCTTCGTATACTATAAAACCAATATAGAGATCTGGATAGCTATCTTATCTTTCTCTTCTCTATTGATAAAGAATGCTGTGGTTATATATCGATTCAATGACATGAAATTTGAAGGAAACTTTGAAGGGAAAAAGTCCATCATACGTAGTTGGGACAAGCAATTTAAAATGAACATACTAATAAGCAACATCGAGCTCCATATACTAGAATTGTAGGTGCCTATGCATAGGTAGCTATATATAAGTTCCTATTAAAGCAATGGAGAATGGATACCTAGTTAGAACATACCGAAGTACACTGAAGCAGTGGAGTAATGATGGAACATGCACCTAAGCTTCTAGCTCACTTTTTGGATGTCTTTTTGTATACGTACTAGACTGTACTGTTTTAGCAGTTGTCACTGATAATAATTTATTTCAGTGGATATTAAGTATAGAATGAAGAGTCCTGATGTAGTTTTATTCCAAATACTAACAACAGTATATATGTAACCGTTCAAGGTCAAGACCACTTTTTTTTTTTTTTTGAGAAAGTGTATTATTCTACACATTATCTTTTAAAAACTGATCTTTCAATTATAGCTGTCAAGAAAATCATTTTAATGGAAGTTGGATGCTAACATGTAGAAACTAAGTTCTAAGGTTACTAAAGTAGGAAGAAAGTTCTAAACTTTTAAGCTAATTTCCAGAAGATTTTACGTCTCAGCTTTTCCAGAAGATTTCATGCTCCTTGTCAGACAAATCTTTTCAGCTAGGTTTAATATGTCAAGAGAGTTAAACAAATGAGTAGACAATTTCTCCTGCTTGTTTTAGATTAAAAAAAAAAAACAAAAAAAAAAGTGAAAATATATTCTCTTTGTTCTGTTAGCTGATATTTGGTGTGGATTTTTTTAATATTTTTTTTTTTATTTTCTAGTTTATGACAGCAACCTGCTGTGGCTGTCATAAAGCAATGGCTTTAACTAAAGCTTCATTCCCATCAGTACAAATGCTTGGCTTTGAAAAATTCTTCCAACTCTTAATTTATAGAAACCACTTTAAGTACTTTAAACTTAATTTTTTTAAATTTTCATACTGATACATCTTCACAGTCTGACCAATTAGCAAATAATGTTGATGGTTTGTACAGTAAATGAGGACTGATCATTTTGCAATATATTAATTAATATGAAGAAAAGAAAAAAAGTATGGTATTGCTTAAAAAAAAAAAAAAATCGTTGAGTTACCTGTGAGTATTTTGTTCATTTAAATAGCAATTACACAGTCTCTTTCTGAAGGCTTCTTGACAAAACAAATAAATCTTCATTAACATTGTTTATAATGGAATCTAAAACAAACAAAAAAACAAATTATAATAATAAAAAAAGAACAAAAACACTCCTAAAACAAGTTGCACACCACCTACTGGATTTTCTATTTCTTGAAGTTAGATTTTAGTAATTGATTTTAATGTTAATTAGTACCTGGACCCAAAGATTAGATGCAGAAGATTTTAGGTGAGTCTGGTGTACCTGTTTATGTGGCAGTTCAGATTGCATGACTTTATGGGGGAACTAGCATGGGGTGGGATAGATGTAGGAATGGAAAAGAAGCACTCAGTGATAAATAATCAAAAATGTATTTAGCATGTGAGGTGGTGGTAGCAAGTGGATAGCAATTTTGCTTCTATGAAATCTGTTCTACAATATGCATGCACACCCACACACACATACCTATACCAATCAAGGCAGATGCATTTCTTTCATTCTAGTACAGATCAGCAAGGAGGGAGGGGACCAGGACACTGACTACAACTGTGCAACTGGGTCATGTTTGGCAGCTGGTACCCTCTATACAGCAGTTCAGGCTCAGACTTCTATGTGATGCTGGATGTTCATGGATGTGCTCACTCATGAGGGGTTATTGTCTTAACTGTTTATTGCTTTCTAAATCATGTTGTTGGCACGTGCCACAAGCCAAGCTAGTGCGCCATGTGGCCTTGCTAGTCACATAGCCTCAGGCCAGTCTCCTTTATGTCATCCATATGTAAGGCTAGCTAGCAGTTGTCACTGTGGTTTCTATCATTCTCTGGTCTTCAACCCAAATGTGTTACAGATGTGCAGAGTCAGCAACAATTATATGATGGAGTTCAGCTATGGCAGCTTTGTCTTCCAGCCACAGCTTAGTTATTTGTGGCAAATGTAGTCATGGTGCCATTTATCTGAGCAATGCTTTTGAATAGACACATGATTGAAATGATCCCTTCTAGGAATATAGTGCTCCTTTGGCATTGATAACATCTGTTCATTTTGGGAAGAAACCCCCCCCACACACTCCACGCGTATCTGACAGTTTGCATATATGCAAGGGAGAAAAACAATGCATGGAATAATCAAAAACAGGAGGAAGGGGCAAATCTGTGAAGGACGTGTTAAGAGCATAAAGCTTATGACTGAGTTTGTCCTAAAGTAATATAATCTTTCTCTGAGAGACCAAAGAGACACTGAGCTGTAAGTAATGGGGTAAGTTAAAGGATACAATCTGAGAGTATTCAGGTATCTCATTTGAGTATGGTACATATAAATGGCTTGGTTTCCAATTAGTAGGTCATATAGGAACCATTTTTTTTCCTACAGAAAAAGTTACAAAAGGTGAAGCATTTTCTCTGCTGTTCAAGTTAGATGATAATAATTGCTTGAGTCAGGATTCTGAGAAGTTGAATGCTCTGTACATTTTATATTTTATTTTATTTTATTTTATTTTATTTTATTATTTTATTTATTTTATTTTATTTTATTTTATTTTATTTTATTTTATTTTATTTTATTATTTTATTTTATTTTATTTTTATTTTATTATTTTATTTTATTTTATTTTATTTTATTTTATTTTATTTTATTCTATTCTATTCATTTTATTTTGCAGTCTGCAAGAGTAGGTATTGTTATTAAATATGGCAGAAGTTTTTTTTTATATATTGTTCTGTTCATAAGTCTTTGTGCCTATTATTGACTAATGACTAATTCACTATTTGCCTATTATTGACTAATGACTAATTGACTGTTGACTATTGTCTATTGACTAAAATAAGTCTCTTAACTTGGGTATAATTCTGAGATGTTGGACAAACACTTGTATTCTTTGTGTTTGGATTTTATTTTGACTGTTTTCAAAAGTAAGCTGCTTTTTTAGTTTAGAATGTAGCTTTAGTTTAGAATGAATTAAAATACATGCTAGTCAATTAGGTACTATTTTTCTGTCTCAAATGTGGTGTTAGTGAAACTGACCAACTTCAGGTATTTATATAAATAAAAATTTATATCTTGACTTCATTTCATCTTAATTAGTAGCATACAATGTACCATTCTGATTTTTGATTCACCCTCAAGGTACCTGCTCCTCCCCTTGGGGATCCCAGCTGTTTTCCTCTCCTGTTATAATTGAAATCAAACTTGTTGCAGCCTGTAATTGTTAGTGAATCTAACCGTCTAACGTTTTCAGTGAGACAGATGTACACCAGTAGCAGATGAAGTGCCATATGGAAAGCCAAGTGCCCTACTGGGGTAAAGGTAGATCCGTTCTTGTTCTGTTTTACAATATTCCAATATTTGATAACTCACATACATTTTAGAAAGTTAAGGGTGTGATATGTGTAAAAATTTGGCGTATATGCAATATATTAATGAAAATGGTTAGGCCAAGTCTGTCTGACCTCATGAAGAACTGTACCTCCAGACTGGTCTTACATATTTTACATTGTGGCTCTAAGGGACATGGTTTGGTGATGGGTCTCAGTAGGTCAGGTTGACAGTTAAGTTGATGATCTTGAAGTTCTTTTCCAAACTAGATGATTCTATGATACTGTGATTCTAAATTATTCTCTTTGCTTGCTTTTTTCTCTTGTGACGTTAAGGAAAAATATTCTAGTGTCTGTTTGAGCACTGCTATGACAGTTCTAATGTCTCATATAGGAATGTAAATGTAGACGTTATCTCTCATTCTTGTTTTGGCATCTAGTGAAAATCATAATCTTATATAAAGAATGCATCTTTTTGTCTCTGGGTGAAGACATTTCCTAGAAATCTGCCATTGGTAGCAGGATGTTGTTGTCTGTCAGTATTTCAATATACTTCTGTTTTTCTTTCTCTTAAACCATGTAATGCTTCCAGTCTTAGTGAATAAAGTAAGAAGTTCTTTTAGCTTATCTCTCTCTGTCTCTTCATACATACTGAGAGAAAAAAACATCAGTCATGTATTGTCAAATGTAAGTAATATTTAATTATTTTTAAATATGTAGGTTTTGAACTGTTGAGCATCTACTGTAGTTCCTACACTAAAAAGACTATGCAGTTTTAATAGCAGTCTTCTACCTCTAGCTTCTCTTCATGACTCAATATACCGCAATTAAATACAGGACTAAAGGGAGGTCATAGGGTAATAATAACTTCATTGGTTGCTGGATTTCTTGAGATATTTTAAGGCATGTTTTCTTAACAGAAATAATGTAGTAGTCCCCTGTGTGGATTTCTTCATATCTGATTTTGAAAGGAGGCTCGTGTTCCTTCCAGTGCTGCTGGTAACAAGAGGTCATCAGTATATCTGAATCAGGCAGACTAAGGCTTTGAGCAATTACATCTGTAACTAAAACTGAACATCTAGCTTAAAGTCAAATACTGCACTTATTCTGTACTGTTCCTGACTCTAACTATGGTTACCCTGTGTAAAGTTCAGCAGGATTTCTCCTGGGGTAGCAAGGTTCCCTTAGGTATATCTAAATAAATATTAGCTTTCTGGTGAACACTTATAAAGAGATTTGTAGGAAAGCTAGTTATTTTGTAACTCCTCAGATTATACCTGGTTTCTCAGGGACCTGAGGAAAAATAGAGGTGAAATTAACTTCTTTACTGTGTTCACAAACACAGTGGAGATTATTCTCATTAAATATTTATCCATCATGGAGGAGGGAAAGAGATGAGTAATTAAACAGTTGGCATAAATTTAAATGTCATAACTACAATTAGAAGAAACATCCTTGTAATCAAATTTTATTGGGGTTTCCCAATAAGTGTTCTGAAAAAATCTTTCACTCAAGTATATTCACTCTGCAGGAAGAAGGGAGAGTAAAACATAGTTTTCAATCAAGTTTCCTAACCTTTCTACTCTTTCTGAAAACTCCATAAATTTTCTGTAACTCGGTGATCCTGTTATATGACACACAGGTTAATTTGGGGATGTGAATTAATTCCCACAAATGATTAGCTTCCAAATCTATCACCCCTCTATCCTGAAAGAATGATCTGAAGAGAGTAGCTCTACTTTCTGAGTGACTTTAATGGAACCAATACAAATGACAGAAGAGGGAAAAGATGTTGTATTTTGCTGCTGCTGTTTTTTTTTTCTTTTTTTTTTAAATGAATCTCATATTGTACAAAGTAGTACATTTTTCACATTTTGTTAGTGTTATTGCAGTATCATCTCATTTGATGCTGCCTCATTCAGATTATTTATCTGAAACTATTTCTAATAGTATCAAAAGAATACTTTAGGCAGCTAAAGAATTAATTCCAATATTAAAATGTTTAAGCAGGCTAACTTTGATATATTACACAAGAAAAAAGACAAAAAGATTTATTATCCACCAAAATTTTATTTAAGGATAAAAGTTCTAAATATATTGTCTAGGCGTGTCGGAAGGAACCTTCAGAGGTCATTTGCTGCAATGCAATGCAATGGAAGAGTTCTAATTTAGTTGAAATTGTTCAGTAACTTCCCCAAGTAAGTTTTGAGAATCTCCAAGGTTTGCTACAGCCTCAGTGGGCAATCTGTTCCAGAGTTTGATCACCCTTATGAAAAATGTTTCCTTCATATCCGCTTGGAATTTTCCATGTTTTAACTTGTCTCCGTTGATTTTCAGATGCACCTGCAAGAAGTGTCTGGCTTTATATTTTCCAAGTCCTCCCATAAAATAGCTAAAATTACAGTAATGCCTTCCATTGACCTTCTTGAGGTTAAACACATAAAGCCCCCAGAGCTCCTTATACACTTCAGGTCCAAACCAGTTTGTTGACACTTTGTTGGGCTCACTCCAGTATAAGTGTTTTTCTGGTACTGGAGAACCCCAAACTGGACACATTACTTGACATGCAGTCTCACAGCTGAATACAACAAAAGAATCACACTCCCTGAGCCTGTTGGATGCATTTTTACTAACGAAGCTTGATATACACTTGGTTCTCTTTGCTCAGGGACAAACTGCTGACTCAGGCTGAACTTGTCCTTGAGGACCAACAGGTCTTTTGCTGCAAAACTGATTTCTATCCAGTTGGCCCCCAGCCTGTATTGTTGCATGGTGTTATTCTTTCCCAGAGGCAGGACTGCTGTGTTTGTCATTTGATGAACTTCAAGAGGTTCCTGTTGCCCATTTATCCCACCTGCCAAGCTCTCTCTGAATAGGATCCCTACCTTCCAGCATGCAAAGCACTTGCCCCCACCTTGGTGTCATCTGTGCACTTGCAGGGAATGCACTCTGCCTCATTAAAAAAGACATCAGATGCAAAGGCAGCATTGCCTCACTATCCATCCCTGAGGAGTATCTTTAGGAAACAACTGCCAGTTGGTCTGTGTACCTCTGATCTGGTCTGTGACCTCTTTGAACCTGGTAGGACAAACTATTTTCCATCCACCTGAGAGACCGCCAATCAAAACCATATCTAAATAATTTGTCAGTAAGGAGGGGGGAAAAAAAAAAAGCCTTACTAACATCAAATTATAACTTTTTCACCTAGGCAGTCACACTTTGCCACAGATAAAATACATGTAGGCTATTTCCAGTTTCATTCTCCTCTTGGATATGCCTGGATATGGCATCCAGGATGATTTGTTGAGTAATGAGGTTAGGCTGGCCAGCCTTCAGTTCCCAGATCCTCCTCCTCCTTCTCCTTGAAAATGGTCGGATGGTATGCCTTTTTTCAGTCTTCAGAAAACTACCTTGCTCTCCAAAACAGTTGTAAGATATGCCATTGCAATTACGTTATCTGACCTCCTTAGCACCATCAGAGGCAATCCATCTTGCCCTACATCCACATTAATTAATTGGTTTCTACCCTCTACTTTGAGTAACTCTTCAGTCTCCCAAATCCTGGTACAGGCTTAGGGAAGCTGGCAAGCTTGAGACAGTCCTTATCAGTAGTGATTCAGCTTTTCTCATGTCCTTTGTCACTAGGTTCCCTATGACTTTAAGTAGCAGTCCCACATTTTCCTTTGTCTTCTATTTGTTTATGATATAACTTTCATTTTATGCTTCACAGTCATCACTAGTATCAACTCTAAGAAAATATTGACTTTTTAAATTCATCTGAACTTATTCAGGAGTTCACTGTTATCAATGCTGACCTTAAGCATTGATTGACCTAAGGTATCACTCTGGACTTTTCTCGGGTTTCAAGGAGATTGTCCTGACAGCTTTGGGCTCCTTTGCCCTCTAGGGCAGTCTCATATTAGACCCTGAAAAACAGATCCAGGAACAAGTTTAAAACTGATTTTCTAAAGTCTATATTTGTAATTTGATTTATTTTATTTTATACATTATTTTACTTTATACTTTATTTTACTTTATTTTAAATAATAAGTCAAACTGAGTGTCTCCTCTGGTCAGTTTGTCATTCACCTGTATCAAAATAATAGTTCTTGATGCTTGACGGAAGTATCCTTGACATTTTTGTGCTCCACCATTTTGCCCTTTCAGAAGACATTGAGGTGTTTCATTTGTACATGAGAACCACTCCTGTGATTGTGATGCTTTCTCCAGTTTTCTGAAGTTGTCTTCATTTCATCTTCCTGGTCAATCAGACTGTATCAGGCAGTCACCACCACATCCACCCTGATCTTTACCCATCAGGTCTTGATTGGCTCATCCCCTGCTCCAGTGCAAAGCTCCATGCATTCAAACTGCTGCTTCGCATGAAGTACATTCTCTTCTGGGTTTTATAGAGGAACCTGTATTGTTCTTCTGCAATTTTCCACTCTTTGTGTGTTTGTGTACAAGCATCTCAGGTGAAACCTCCAGCTATGCTGTATTCATAGGGGATGTTCCTTGGCTGCTGTGCTGTTCACTGAGCACTTCCTTGCTTTCTTCCTTAATTCTCTCATTTTTGGTCACAATCTCCTTCACTAGATTAGCAAGTCTCTTTAGAAGGCTGGGTCTTGCCCCACTTGATTAAACATACCATGACGGAAATATTTTGATATATATATATATTTAATATGTACATACAAAATATATTTTTTTGTATTTATTTAGTGTCAGTTCATGAGTAAATACTGCATGCAGATTTATGAAGAGAACACTGTGTATATGTTTATGCACTAGTGCACAGGAAGAGAAAGAGGAGAATGTAAAAAAGAACCGCATAATTCTCTTTTTGTTTTGGGAGTATTGTCTTCAATTCTTCATCTTCTGCATGCTTTTCTGGTACTGTTATCTTCCAATCTGATTTTTCAAATGGTACAGGATGTTTTTGTTTCTTTTTGAATATGTCTGAAGCAAAAACCAGAAAGCAGTCATATATATGCCTGGCAATTTGATGGTGTTGGTTTATTCTTTTTTTTGTAGAGATGGTGTTGAGATGTTTTGGAAAGGCTGGTCCTGTATAGGGATTCAAAACACAGGAGTTAAAGAGATACAACTGCCATGTTCTTTTCTTCCAAAGATATAATTATACATAAAATAATAATAATAATATTCAACATACAGTATTGTAAATGCATTTGAGCAATAGTACTGAACTATGCTATCAAAAAAGATATTTTATAATATTCCCACGGATTTATTTTTTTTAGAAGCTATGTTTTCCTCTAGGGGGAAGAAATTGTTTTCACGTATCTAAATATTTTAAAGAAGATAAATATATTTATATTTATATATATTACTTAATGTTACTAAGTTGCCACGGAGGGTGTTACCAAGTTGGAGGGAGGGTGTGATGGAGGTTGTGTAAGTGGTTTCTTTTGATCACATATTCATATGATAAGAAGTCTCTTGGTCATTCCTGTTTGTATACCATTATTTTATGTTATATTTTCTTAAGCCAGTAATTATCGTTGTAGGTGGGAGAGAAGAGGAACTATGCATGAGAACTGTTCTTCTTAAGTTTTCTTAATCTATCCTATCCCTATCCCTACTAAAATAAATTTTCTTTCCATAGTGAAGGAAATGCTTTCGGATGCATTTTTCTTAGGGGGGTGGGGGGGGGTGGGGAAGGAGGGGGGGAGGAGGGAGGAATCAAAAAGAACATTATGCTCCATAATGCAAGGGTTTTATGATCTGGTGTTAAATGTAAAGGCAGAGGAAGACTGAAAAATGGTTACAATTATGATTCACAATATTTTGTGTCCAAAGAAGGGAAATGAAACTGGTGAAGGGTGTAGAGAACAAGTCTTGTGAGAAGAATCTGAGGGAACTGGGGTTGTTTAGCTTGGAGAAGAGAAAGTTCAGGGGAGACGTTATTGTACTTTACAATTACCTTAAAGGAGGTTGTAGTGAGATGGGGATCAGGCTCTTCTCCCAAGCACCAACTGACAAGACATGGGGAAATGGCCTCACGTTGTGCCAGGGGAAGTTTATGTTGGATATTAGGAGAATTTTCTTTACTGGAAAGATTGTGCGGCATTGGAATAGGCTGCCCAGGGAAGTGGTTGAGTCACCATCCCTGGAGGTCTTCAGGAAACGTGTAGATGTGGAACTTAGTAGTGTGGTTTAGTGATGGAGTTGCCAGTACTAGGTTAAAGTTTGGAACAGATGATCTTAGAGGTCTTTTCCAACCTGAATGATTCTATGATTCTATGAATATAAATTTACCCCCTTTTTTGGTGTCTGTGTATTTCCTTTGGTGGAAGATTATAATGTTGCAGAAAGGGTAATATTTTTTTTACCTAATTCTGAGATGTTGTTTTCTAGATATCCTGTCATATGCTTCCTAAGAGATAGTTGATTGTATTTGAGAGTATAAAGCACGCTTTAGAGTATCTCAAATGGTGATAGACCCAATGTTTAGACAACTGACTGAAATCTTAGTACTTCACTGATCATAAATGGAGCTTAAACACCTGTATTGTGGATACATAATTTTAGGTGTCTGAGCCTGGAGATGAAACACAGCCTTCAAGTTTATGCTGATTGTGTTTTGTTTGTTTGTTTGCTTGTTTGTTTTTGTCATACTCAGTGAATTGATTGAAGAACCTTGGAAAAACACTGCATGCAGAGATTGAAGTGGTGTATGGTTGCTTAACATTTTTGTTCCTCTTTTTTTTATGTCATGTGGCATTAGATTTTGTACTCAGATAGACCTATAAAAATCCAGCCCACAGAGTTGTCACTGAGGGTATAATTTGATAAGCTTTAAAAAATGCAGAAATTGAATAAGAACAAGAAATGTAAGTATAGGCTAGCAAGATAATCTTGTGGGGATAAACAGAAATGATATATAAAATGTAATTCAGCACCATCTTTGTCAATGACTGAAGTGTAGATAAGGATACCTTTATCCTTATTGAAGTCAGCAGACATTTGCCATTGACCTTCATAATGCTTATGGGTTTTACCCATGCTATTTGACTGAAATGAAAGTTGGCCAAGTATATGTTGGTGATTTCTCTCATCTGCAGAAATTTAGTCTGTTCTGGGTAAAAGCTTGTTACTATTCCCTCTTCAAGGTGAGATACACAGACGTTTCTTTATAGTTTCATTTTTTTCCCCCTCATTTGTGATGATTCACCTGTTTTGAGCAGAGTAGGATCAAATATCAGTAGTGAATTTAGTAGTCTACAGGGATCCAAAATATGAATAAGTTTCAATTTTTGCATACATATGTAAGATTAATTGTTTCTGGTTTGGGATTAATGGGGCTTCATGGATAGACATTGGATAGATAAGCAGTCTATGCTCTTTGTAGAAAAGGAATGGAAGGTATTTATTATGAAATGTTTAAACAGTGCTGATTCTTTAGAATATATTATCTGGATTTAATACAATATATAGTAAACCCGCACAGCTTGAACCTTCCTTTAGCACCCATAGAAGATTGCATATATATCTTGAGCAGACAAATGTAGCAATCAGGAAATAGCACAAAGTGAAATGGCTGATACTGCATGTTCTTCAGCGTGACAATGTACTGGAGATCACAGGGACTTATTACAAGAGGGCTTTGTTTGTTTGTTTGTTTTTCTTTTCCATATGATCTCCACTATGCTTTTTTCATTATACTACTCTTTGTCAGAAACAACAAATCCATTACTACCCTTCACTATACACTTCTTTAAAGTAGGGTAACATGAATCATTACATTTTGCTACATAGCCTTTCTGTTTCTCCTCTTCCCAAAAAACAATCTGACCTCTACTAAGTTTTGTTAGGGTCAGAATCTGAGGCTTTACGAAGATGAATACTGCCAAATATATTTGCTAGCAATCCATTTGTACACTTTTCAACTTACAGAACTGGCCCTCAGTTTTAATTTTGTGCTTTAGATTAAATCCTATTTGGGGAAATCAATGAGAGGTTAACCAAAGCCTAGGCAGCTGCAGTGGTTAGAAGTTGACAGCTTTGATTGCATGCCAAACTGACATCTAGGTTCAGTTTTTCTCTTTCATGTATTCCTCATTCTCCAGCCTTTTGCCATAACATTATTATATCAAATTTTGATGGTGGGAAGAGAGATTAGTGTGCTTAATGAAACATTGCCTCTTAACTTATATTGTAATTTTAAGTCAAAAATATCAAATGAAATAATATAGAGAGAAACAACAGATATTTAACACAATTTCTGACAAGGTATCAGCTGGTATGCCTATTGCTCTGACACCCTTCACTGCCACTGATTTAAATCAGCCTAACGATTAAATCATATCATTGGTGGAAGGAAAAAGCCCATAGATGTATTTATACAACATAAAATCATACATATAAAAGATACATTATTCATGCTTACTGCTTGCTAAATTAGTGGGGGATTGGACTAGATGATCTTTCAATGTCCCTTCCAATCCCTAATATTCTGTGATTCTGTGATTCTGTAATGTGGGCCAGTTTGTGTTTTCCAAACACAATAATAATAATAATAATAATAATAATAATAATAAATGTATATTTATTTAATATATATTGTATTTAAAACAACAAAAAATGTTATTGATGACTAAATAAATAAATATGGAATAAATATGGCAGTTAGTTAAACTGAATGTTAGTAATGAAGTGAATGCAGTTAATGGAAATTTCCCTTTCTGATCTTACTAATGGATTTAAGTGTATATTGAGGAGAGCAGGGAGGGAACAAAGCAAATAAATACAATTCTCAGCTATATTTTTATCTACATATAGTCTTGTTTCTATGTTGTTATTATATACATATTAGTACTCATGTAAAAGCTAATATGCAGAGGTCAGATAGGAAATCAAAAAATGTCATGGGAAGTCACCCACATACCTGACAGCAGAACACATATTTTCTGTGAGCCTTGCAATGTCCATATCCATTTTACTGTGTAAAATGAGCCTTGGAACACCTGTGGTACGTAATGCAAGGCATCTAAACAATGTGTAACAGAATGACTTTTGGCAGCATTACAGTGACAAAAAGCAAAAGACCAAAATTAGAATCCATGATGCTGGGAGAAGATGGGAGTGACTGGTACCTGCTGGTACCAAAGACCATTCATTACTTGCATGAAGGCCTCTGACATACATGCTGCACAATAATCATTGCAGCCTCTGGTTATGAACTGTAGCTTTCTGTCACAGGAAAACATCTTTTGATAGCACTGTTCCATTATGAGTACAACTAACATTGAAGGTTCGTCTGGGGAACCTCTTATATCGTGCTTTTATTTTAGTCTAGTTGGCTGAATCTTTCCTGATGGAAGTATCACAGTATCACAGTATCACAGATTTCTAGGTTGGAAGAGACCTCAAGATCATCGAGTCCAACCTCCGACCTAACACTAAGTACTCCACTAAACCATATCGCTAAGCTCTACATCTAAACGTCTTTTAAAGACCTCCAGGGGTGGTGACTCCACCACCTCCCTGGGCAGCCCGTTCCAATGCTTAATAACGCTTTCGGTAAAGAAGTACTTCCTAACATCCAACCTAAAACTCCCCTCTCACAACTTTCGCCCATTCCCCCTTGTCCTGTCACCAGGCACGTGGGAGAACAGACCAACCCCCACCTCTCTACTGCCTCCTTTAAGGTAACTGTAGAGAGCGATAAGGTCGCCCCTGAGCCTCCTCTTCTCCAGGCTAAACAAGCCCAGCTCCCTCAGCCGCTCCTCGTAAGTCTGAAGAAAAATAGGTGTTTGATTTTGCTTTGATTAAAGTCAATGCAAAATTGGTTTTGAGCTTAACAGTACAAGTTCAGTCTATAGAGAGACAAATGTAAATTCTTCCAGCACATTTAGAATATTTCCAGTGTGAAATGGGAACTCAGAACGTGAAAGTTCAATTCTTTCTTTTTGCTAGGCATTTGTTAAGCAGCCACAGATTGCTTTGACATGCTATTATTCACTGTAAGTTTGGAATTTAATGAAATGAAAAGCCAGAGGCAGTAAATTAGATTATCTTTCTGATTTTCTTACAGTTCTTTAAATACTACCTCAACATTAATCTCAGAATTTAAATTCAAATTCTGGTTTTCAAATCATGGCAAACAAACTGCTAGTGACTCACTGTTTTGAAAAAATATGCAAAGGATAATTATGAACACCCTAAGAAGTGAAAATAATTATATTAATATAGAGATTATCCATCCCTGTCTGTGATTACATAGCTGGTAGTGCTTTTTCCATATTGTTGTCATATGAGGTGTTGCAGTTGAAATTATTTACAGTATCTGCAAGAAGATTTTTTTTTTCTTATTATTTCTTTTTCTTTCATAGACATTATAGACAAACCTCCAACTGACCTAGGGGATTCCTGCCTTAAATTTTATTTGATTATTTGGGGTGTCTTCTTCAGCTAGAGGGAGTACTTTTATTTTTTTTTAAATCACAATGTCATTTAAAATTTTGTAATACCATTTTTTTTTTTCCTGTGACAACAGAGAATACAAATAACAGAATTTAAAGGAGAAGAGGAAATTAAGTTTTGAACTGTAGTCTCACAGAGACATTTACCTCAAGGATCTCGTGTACTCTGCTCTGGTAAGGCCGCACCTTGAGTGCCGTGTTCAGTTTTGAGCCCCTCACTACAAGAAGGATATCAAGGCCCTGGAGCATGTCCAGAGAAGGGCTACGAAGCTGGTGAAGTGCCTGGAACACAGGTCCTATGAGGAGCGGCTGAGGGAACTGGGGTTGTTTACTCTGGAGGAGGCTCAGGGGAGACCTTATTGTTCTTTACAACTACCTGAATGGAAGTTGTGGGGAGCTGGAGGTCAGCATCTTCTCACAGATAACTAGAGGGAATCAAGGTGCACTGGAGGAAGTTTAGATTGGAAATTAGGAGACATTTCTTCTCAGAAAGAATAGTCAGGCATTGGAACAGGTTGTGCAGGGAGGTGGTGGAGTCACCATCTCTGGGGGTGTTTAAGGAAAGGTTGGACCTGGTGCTTAGGGACATGGTTTAGTGGGTGACATTGGCAGTAGGGTGATGGTTGGACCAGATGATCTTGAAGGTCTTTTCCAACCTTAAGGGTTCTATGATTCTGTGATCCAGCTATGATCAAGTCTAGGAGAGAATGATGCATATGTTGGGTGTTTCCTGTTGATCTGTTTCTTCTCCATTACTACCATTTTCTGCTGCCTCAGCACACAGTTATGAATTCCATTTGAAGGAGATCAAGATACTACAGAGTTTAGGTGCACAGCTTCTTCATGAAATCTTCCTTAAGAGTATGAACCTGGGCACCTAACATCCTTAAAGGGTTCTTAAAGAGATCCGTGGCATATCTAGAAACCAATTTCTCATTTGGCAGGTTACAGATTTATTTTGCAATGCTAGTGAAAGATGGGGTAACATGGCATTAGAAAGCTTTTGCACAAAATGAAACAAAAAATGAGAGAAACATGTATTGTGCAGTCTAAGATACCTGCAAAGAACTTAAGCTTCCCCCTCTCCTCTTCCCCCCCCCCCCCCCCCACTCCAGCATTTACTTCTCAGGGAATAAGTAATACTTATTTTGAGAAAAAGTTAAAATAAAAAACAAATCATTCTAAAGGTTGTTTTACACTTCTATTGTAGTGACTAGACTGAGACATACAATTGATTGAAAATTACAAATCTTTATCCTAATACTACAGCATCAAGACTGTGTGCAACTTCTATTAGGTCAATAGCAATTTTTCACATCTTATGTAAAGATACTCAGGGTGCACAACTTCATTTCTACTTATATTTTGTTTCATTTTTTTATCATGTGAAGCTTCATGATCCTTTCCCTTGGAACCAAGTGCTTCCTTGGTCTATTTATACAGGTCATGCTGTGTAATCCACAAAGATTCTGTTGTCTTTGTCTCTGTGAGGAAAATATAAATTAGTTTATTGTGAAGATAAAATACAGCTCAGCACCCCTCATAAAATGCTTTCTTAACTGAAAGCATTAACTATTTTAGTTTTACAACACTGACAAGATATTTCAAAAGATGTACTGCTGCCTGGGCTCACTGAAAGAAGTTATTGAACCCCAGAATGCTAGCATGAAATCCATGGAGGCTTTACAGTGATTTTCGTACAATGTCAAATTATGCCTGAAGAAAGATGGACATCTGTAACTCATAAACACTGTATGAACAGATGAATTTCAAGGTCAAATTTTGTTCTGGAGTACAGCAGTAAAATTGATTTTTATTTTATTTTTAACTCTACCTGAAGATTACAAAATAATGAAATTATGTTTTCAAGTTAATGCATGAGTGTCCATACAGTAAAAGAACTTTGTTAGAAGTCTCTCTCTCTTTTTTTTTTTTTTTTCTCATGATTTGTAAGTATAGATTTTTTAGCTATATCAATGAAGATGACATATGAGAGGAACAGTGAACATCTGTAATCTTGAAGGAAAGGAATTCATGACCAATTTTCCTGAAAATTTTCATTTACAAAATTTAAATTTGTACATCAGTTGTACCAAATAAATGACAAAAATCTGTAAATATGATATGGGTTGCGTAGGAAAAAAAAAAAAAGTATATTTAACTTCTTCCTCTTAAAGAATAAGTACTGAATTGTGATCACCATCTGATACTTCTGGAATCTTATATTAAATGAGCTGACTTCATTTTAGGTCCCAGAAAATAAGATGTTCTTACTTACTGGCCCTTTGTATTGGCAATCTCTGCTAGGCTATGTGATGAATTCAGGGACTCAGATATATCTTTGTCCTTCAGAACCCATTTCAAGAATGTTGATCTGGATGCTTGATCTACCTATTCTGGTCTCGGTGTAGGATCTGGAAAAGGAAGCCAATTCACTTGATCTATCATCTAATCATGAACCAAACTAAAATTACTAAAGCTGAACAAAGGAATTTCTTTGCTATTTGTGGATGTCAGAGCATGGAAGGAGATTGCTTGTCATTTCAGGTGATGTAGTGTTCCGTGAGGTTAATTTCTCACCCATTAAATTTAGAAAACTAGGGATGGGCTTCCTCTTCCCCTATCTTTGTGTATCTAAAAGGCATTTGTGTATTCTAAGGTGGTTATCACAGGCTTTCTCTATAGTAGGTCTAAATCTTCAGAGAAAATTTCTTTTTCCTACTCAGTAAGTTCTCAAAGATAACAGAAGTGAGGTGCTCCAGGGGCGTACCAGCACAAAGAAGTCCAACTTTTGAATGTCTAAAGTCAGATCAGCTGAATCTTAGCCTGAAAAGAATAATTTAAAATCATAAATGGTAAATGCAGCATAGAAGATTTTAACAGCAACAGAGTTGCTGGTTTTGTTGGCAACATGAGAACTAGGTATGGAAGCAGCAGAAGACTTGAACCGAGTCAAATACCCACCTATAAGCCTATCTTAAAAGAAAACAAACATATGGTCTGGCAAGATGTAGTCCTCATGATTATGCTGTAGTATTTCTGAAGTCATAGGTGTTATTTATTCAGGTTTCTAATTTGTCAATCATGAAAATGTATTTGTCAGCAAAATTTGTAAAATCTGCTCCCAATATAGGTTCTTCAATACCTGAAAGATATTGACATATCAGATATGCTGAGGAAGTTGGGGGAAAAAAAAGCCCTGACATTAAAGGAAAGATCAATATAAATAACTATAAGTAGCTTGTGCTAAATGAATATGCAAAATATAGCCCCTAAAAAGCTTTTTGGGATATTTTTGAAAGGTAGAATTGTTTGACTTTTGCACAGAGGGGTATTTATGTAGTAATTTATACATAGAAGGGTTTTTATATGAATTTCACTGAAAATATCAACACAGTGAGTATTGATATTTTTACAAGGGGTTATGTAGATGACTGCAGAAAAAAAATATGAAAGTATCAGTTCTTCAGATATCTGAAACGAGATTAGACAAAGTTCTTGAGAATGTCTTGTGGGAAATAGCTGACTCTGGGAAGAAGAAGAGCTATTTGGCTATTTTTATTTGTTTATTATTCTGTGGTGTTTACAATCCAATATCTGTCTCTTATAGGTGAATATCAGCCAAGAAATGAAACTGCTGTGAGAAGTCCTAAAAAAAGACACCAAATTTAATTTCAGCTCAGCATATTAACTGTCCCTTAAATAGCAATTTAGGGTTTTTACTCAGTTCGTCTCTGATCATCCTTTTGATATGCTGGCTGCCAAAGCAGTACGTATTGTGTTTCTTCAGACACTAAGTGTCTGCATAGAAAAAAAATAAATGAGAATTTCCATAATTTATTGAATGGGAAATTACTCTCTTCTTTCACATTGGTAAATATTGTCATGTATGTCCTTTCAAGTCTGTTATGCTAAATGTAGCATACATTTACATGTCTGTAAGGTGTATCGGTTTCTTACAGTGTGTCTAAATATTTTTCTCTGTGATTCCTAATGTTTGAACTGAGATTCAGAGAAGCAGTAGCTATGCTTCTGACCCGTTGTCATGGTGTCATTTTATGTGATAAAACAAACTTTGTGAAGTTCTAAAGAGTTACCTATGCATAGTCTTTAAATGTTCTGTCTTTTCCAGTTCTGAATCAAGACCCCATTAGTAAGATTTCTTCAAATCCCTATCTGACACAAATAAAGAAATACCTTCTAAGGATGAGAAGATCTAAGCTGTTCAGGTCCTCAGAGATTAAAATCAACAGCCTCAATTACTCTTTGTGCTGGTCTAGTGCTCAGCAATTTAATCTTTGTAACCACCTCCCCTTAACAACTGAGCTGCACATTTTGTACAATAGGAAAACTATGACTGTTCTTAGGTATAGCCTGGGGCTGAAGCCATCACACAGAGTCCAGCTGGACAATAGTCTAATTGATTTTTTACTTAAATGATTTCAGAAAAATAAAAAAAATCAGTAAAAATAAAAATATTGGATTATTATTTTCATTTCAATTTAGAATTGTCCTTTATACGCACTGACCATGCCTCTTATGTTATTTGAAAGAGTACCATGGTTAGGTGTCTGGCTCTGACATTGAATCATTCATGTCAACAGCGCTTATGCCTAAAGCCTTCCATGGCAGATTTGCTTGTAGAAAGCTTATTAAAACTGCCTAGAATAGATCCAAGAGGTAATATGTCAATGGGAATGATCAGAAGTATAGTTAAAGGTTGCTTTTATTTAGGAAAATAGTTTACCTTCTGACATACAAATACATTGTTTTACAACATAATAAATGGATATAAATTCTTGGGTAACAGCTATATTGAACTGTGGTTTACAAAAGCAAAATTAACTATAGGTTAAGGCTTCAGAAATTTCCATTTGCCAGTTCTTTATTTTGGACCTTTTTGTCTCAGGTATGAATTTATTGTATTATGGGAAGGATATAGTACTCAGCACCTGTACATTTAATTTCATTTATGTAGCCAGTGGGAGGCGACAGGTACATTCAGAGGGAATTTCAGCCTTCCAGAGGTACTTACGTCTGACCATTGACTGCAGAGAAGACTTAGGCCACTAGTCATCTACCCTAAGTAAAAAAGATTGAATCCAGAAACTAGCATTTTTTTTTTCCTTCAAAATTTTCTCTCATAGTCCAGACCATTCTGTTATACAGAACAGAAATGTGACTCATTTCCCTGACTATATGGAGAAATTAATTTTTGAAGTTAGAAGTGGGATAACTCGTATGCAGTAATGTTTTCAGCACCTCATAGGAAAACCTTACTTCAAACACACTAATTGCCAAACAGAACATATATTTGTCTGATTCCCTCACTATAGCGGCAGATTGTAGTCCCCTATCTAGCAGTCAGTGCTTACCTCATGTATTGGCAAATGTATTGCTGGTCCTTTTCCAGTGGAGTTTGCCAGCTCATAAGGCTACCACCTACTCCCTTCCTCCTTCCCCCCACCTTGCACCTCCTGTATCTTTTCAGTACCCTTACATCCCCTCAGAGCTCTTGGAAGGTTGTATATTTAGAAAAAGGACAATTTCATGTTCCAAGGGATTTTAAAAGTGTAGCCAACTATGGCTTAGCTGGCATGCTGAAGTTTGCAAGAGCATCTGTCAAAAAATATTCCAATTCTACTTCTTACTGATTTCTGTTGAAGGCTCTGAGGGGAAGCTTGCAGTTCCTGTTCTATGCACTAAAAGGGAGGGAAGGAAGGGAGGAAGGAGGGACGGAAGGAGGGACAGAAGGAGGGACGGAGGGAAGGGAAATCTTTAAAGGATTTGAAATGTGATAGAATATGTTTAGTCAAAACAAAACAAATGTTAATAATAATAATAAAAAAAGACAGCTGCAAGGATACTACTCTGTCTTGTCTCTCCTGCTCATCCTGCTCAGCATGATTTATTCTAAGAACTTGTGTCCTCAACAACAAATTTGGAATGGACTCTTCTCAGATTGATGGCTCTGGAAATGAAGACTTTAATAGAAAGTAAGAGTAAGGCTTTCAGTGTCCAAAAATCAATGACAAATTATAAAAGTTAAAATAATAAGCATCACACACACAAACAAACAAATAAATAAATCAGCTGTGTGAGTATTAGAGATTTTTTCTTATTAATTAATACACATATTATAACTCTTACATAGCAAAGTCTATATTTCTAAGGTAACATTTCCCATAGGAAATGGTTGTCTATGTCCTAAAGGATACTATTTACCAAGAAAACGTGAGCGAACAACGAGTGTCAAGAAGTTTTGCTATTCTTAGTTTAGACCCATAAAATAATTTCAAATTTAGTCTTTTCTTTTGTGTATATTTACCCATTATTAAAATAAACTTATAGACATCTATCAAATGTAATGACAATTTTTTTAAGCAGAATAATTTTGGTGCTTTTACATTTTAGTTTATGGTGTACTTAAATTTCATCCATCATCTATCTTTATATAAAGGTAATTAAGTATCTGTCATTGCCAGAACTGTTGTCTTTTAAAGATGGTGACATTTCAGCACTGAATTATGACTGCATTTGAATAAGGAGTTACAACAGACTTTCTCTAAAGCGTTATCTTATCATAAAGCACACTGTACCTAAGTAAATTGTAGCTTTCTTCATGCCATTTGCAAAGAATGCTGTTTAGGGTGGAAAGCAGGACTTTTTGTGAGGAAAGATAGTATTTTAAAGCTGGCACAAATTAGGTGCAGTTATGACTGAAAGTTGGCAGAGCCAACTACTAGGGAGTAGTTTGCTCCAGCATGTCTATCCATGCCTGAGTGGCTTCATTATTGTCCAGCAAACAAAGGAATGAAAGCAAAGAAGTAATCTTATATTTCTTTACCTGGAAGTTTTCTATGACTAGACCCAGAAATCTTATGAAAAATGTAATGTTCACTGCTTTGGTGAATTACTGTATTCAAATGCAGATTGCCTTGCCAGGCTTTTGTTTGTTTGTTGTTTTTGTTATTGTTTTCCCCCCAGAAGGGAAGAGCTTCTGACTTACTCTTTTGCACTTCAGTGAAACACAAGATCTTGTAAGCTTGTTATATTTTCTGCATCTATGGAGGCAGAGATCAAAGAAATGTTCTTCATCACCTCTACGCTCGATTAGAAGAGCTGATGAGCTATAAAATATCTTTTTGCTTTGCTTGGCCTCTGCAGCACTTCCAGCACTTCCTTAACTGAGTACTTCCTTCATGTGCCATTAACAATTCCTATAGGCAATATTTAAGTCCCAGAGATCTCTGGAGTAAGACACCCCAAATGCAAGGATTCTTTTTTTTTTTTTTTTTTTTGTTTGTGGGGGGGTAGGGGGATAGGGGGATAGTTGTGGGTTTTTTTTGTTTTGTTTATTTTTTGTTTTTAACCACATGTGACAATAATGATAATAAAAAGGAATGAGTCAGTAATATATTTATTGACTTAATATTTCCAGTTTTAATGTATTGAAGCCAAAAGCACTTGCTTCATTCTGTTTATGTTATGCCAAATGATTATGATATTTCTTAGTCATTTTCTAAAAATGTTCACTGTTGCCATTACATTTTTAGTAATGTATAGCATTGATAGGGTCATATTTTCTAAAGTAATTGATGGGTTTCATTTTAATTGTTGATTTTTGACTTTTAATCCTGTTTCTATTTTTGAGTGACCATGGTGTCGTGGACACTCAAATTTATATTTCCACAGATAGATAGATATAACTGCTCTTTTTGGATGTCAAAAGCATCAGGACAAGTAGATCCTATGGAGCTTTATGTATCTCTTCTTACAATCTGTATGAAAGTGAATAGCTATACCAAGCATATTAAAAATTAAAGGGATTTGGCCCACAATATTTGTATACTGCATTTACAACAAAACAGATAAATCAGCAGTCAGTAAAATGGTAAAGGTAACACCTAAGGGGAAAAGTTCTATGAACTGTAAGCTGTTGCCTGCACACTACACCTTGTCATCTTGTCATCATTGCTAGGTGTTTGGTTTTCTCAACACTTTCTAGATTCAGCTGCCTTCCTGAACAGCTTTGTTTCTTCATGATGCAGGTGAAATTCAGACCTTCATCCTAACTCAAAATTGTCTTTTTTTACACTAGGTGTTGAATATGAAATTTCCTCAGGAACGCTGCAGTTCCAGCTGAGTTATGATAAACCAGTAATAAATTTTATCGCTTATTGCTGAAAAAGAAATTAATGCATGAATTTGGTCTTAGCTCTGTCTCTCTTAAAACAACAACTGCAGAAAAGTGTAGTGAGTGCAGTAATACACACTTACAGAACACAGTTTCACCAGATCCGTCACAGGACGTTAAGCAAGTTTATTGTTTGACATATCTTTATTAAAATGCAAATTCTGGCATTTTCACAAGCTGGCAAATCCTTTCCACTCAGTGGTGTGAAACGATAAAAACCCCACAACTATTCAGAGAGAATGTAATATTGCCAGGGCAATTTGCTAAAGACAGTAGAAAGTTCAAACTTGGATAAAGAAAAAATATCAGAAGGTTTTAAAAGGAAAGAAATAAAATCATAATCTGGCTTTCAGTGTTGTCATTCTCCTGACTTTCCTACTCTTCAACCAGTATTTTTAGTGTTCAGTACTGACCAACATTTTTTTGCAGTCATACTTCAGAATAAAATGACTCAAATAGTGTTCTAAACATTTTTCACAACAGCTTATCACTATAAACATTCTAACTCATAAATATTTGAATGTGATTTACATAAATTAGAAGAAATTCTACAGTTATGCTGTGAACTAAATGAAGAAAAAAAGGGGAAGCATTTCAGTGAAAAGGAGCTGTTCAACTGATGGAGGTATTCAACATGCTATATAGAAGAAAGCAAATTATGATGTATTGAATCACATTCCCCTTGATCAATCAATATGTCTGTTAGAACCCCCACCCACCTTTTTTCTAGTCTTACATCCAGTTTATATTCAAAGAAAGTAACTATCATTAACTACAAAAGCCAGACTATGCCAGACCATGACATCAATATGAAAAGTTATGCAAGTTAGAGAATATCTAGCAAGTTTCGAAGAAATAGGATTGTATAGGATTTTATTTAGCATTTAGTATAATAAGAGACAAAGGTATAGTTACTGGTCAGAAGATCTCTGTTTTATAAAAGGATGAAAAAGATCTAGAGGAAAGTTCTTAACTACTTAATGCTTCTTAACCTGTTGGGGGGTGGGGGGGGGGGTAGGGGGGAGAAGGGTTAGTGGGGAGGAAGTACATACAGTACTGCAGATGAAAATGAAATTATTATGCAGTCCTGGGACTACGTGCTATGATAAGATATAAAATCACAGTAATTAATTATAGGCAAGACTGGGCTGAATTGGTTGGTATGCAGTGCTGTAATTTATACAGAGAAGTCAAAGTATTACCGTAATGCCAGTATCAACCAAACCTGTTAAAATCTTGTTTAACAGCAAAGAGCAGAACAGAAACATTTGAACTCTTCTGTAGGATACATTTATTAGAAGTCATGCTGAATTGTTTAAAAAGGATTATAGATACACCCTGTCTTTGTTTCTGATTTATTTTAGAAACAGATAGTTCTGGGATTTACAGTTGCTAATATGGGAACTGTTGGCCTTTCAACAAGCCAGTATAAAAATGGGGGCTGTATGGAATGACTACCTTTCCTGAATAAGACCAAAGGGACGAAATAGTTTGGCTGTGTCTCACATGGGAAAGAGACAAGTAAGATTTTGAAAGAATTTGGACAAAGCATGATAAAAAAGAAGCAATGTTTTTACTAATCAGATAATACATGAAAAGGATTACCATATATCTTCAGTAACTGCTTACATTTTCACAGATGGGAAAGACAGAAGGAGAAAGAAGCTGATTTAAGGATTTAGATCTTTATTTCACCCAGAACAAATGGGACTTTCATTTTAGTGGAAGGACTAAACTTTTGTAAGCAATGGCTTAATATTAGGGATGAAATAAATCACTGCAATTTTAATAATTGGAAACTGGCAGATGAAAAGTACCATTGCAGGCTTCACTTAATAAAGAAGACAAAAAGTACCCTAATCATATCCCTAGAGACCAAAAGAGTTAACAGACATTAAAATCTAAACTCATTGCATTCTTTTAAATTGATAGGGCAGTATCAGTACTAGAGGATGTATTATGCTCATTCCCATGATGCATAACACATACCCTTAAATACATTTGCTGTTAAAATTCTGGAAAAATTGAATAATTCAGTGTTAAACTGGTTTTGATAAAGCAGCATGATGGAATGGAATTTACTTTCCAATGTCAAGACAGTGGACCTCAATATAGGGATCTGCTCGAGGGAAGGAAGGCTCTGCAGGAGGATCTGGATAGGCTGGACCGATGGGCTGAGGTCAACTGCATGAAGTTCAACAAGGCCAAGTGCCGGGTCCTGCACATGGGGCGTAACAACCCCAAGCAGTGCTACAGGCTGGGAGATGAGTGGCTGGAAAGCTGCCTGGCGGAGAAGGACCTGGGAGTACTGGTTGATAGTCAGCTGAATATGAGCCAGCAGTGTGCTCAGGTGGCCAAGAAGGCCAACAACATCCTGGCTTGCATAAGAAGCAGAGTGGCCAGCAGGTCTAAGGAGGTGATTATCCCCCTGTACTCGGCTCTGGTGAGGCCGCACCTCGAGTACTGTGTTCAGTTTTGGGCCCCTCGCTACAAGAAGGACATGGAGGTGCTCGAGAGAGTCCAGAGAAGGGCAACAAAGCTGGTGAGGGGTCTGGAGAAGAAGTCTTACGAGGAGCGGCTGAGGGAGCTGGGGTAGTTTAGCCTGGAGAAGAGGAGGCTCAGGGGAGACCTCATCACTCTCTACAGGTACCTTAAAGGAGGCTGTAGAGAGGTGGGGGTTGGTCTATTCTCCCACGTGCCTGGTGACAGGACGAGGGGGAATGGGCTAAAGTTGCGCCAGGGGAGGTTTAGGTTGGATGTTAGGAAGAACTTCTTTACTGAAAGGGTTGTTAGGCATTGGAATGGGCTGCCCAGGGAGGTGGTGGAGTCACCATCCCTGGAGGTCTTTAAAAGACGTTTAAATGTAGAGCTTAGTGATATGGTTTAGTGGAGGACTTGTCAGTGTTAGGGCAGAGGTTGGAGTAGATGATCTTGGAGGTCTCTTCCAACCTAGACGATTCTGTGATTCTGTGATTCTGTTATAGTCTGCAAATATATATATTTAATGTATAAAGTAATCCTTGGTGAAGTACATTCAATGTTTGAAGTTCTTTCAAATACAAATGATGTAGAGAAATCTCAGACATTCATGTGGTGAGACAAAGCCAAGTGGTATTAGCAGCTTAGTCTTCCTTGCTGTAGAATATTACATTTGGCATATACAATGATCATATTTCTATAACCAGAACAAAAAGTAACTGAAAATGCACTTGAGTAAAATGCAAAGTCTAATCATTACATGGTAAGTCTGCAAACCACTGACTAATCAGGTGTATGAAGTAATTTTGTCAGGAAAAGAAGTAAGCTATTGCCTAGAGAACAAGTGTGAGAACCAAAGGAAAAACTAAGACAGTTAATCTCTAATTGGCATTACTGGTTTGAAATGCTATGAAATTTTTAATATATTGAATGTAGAAATAAAAACTCTAACTATGATTTCAATATTTCTCTACTGGAAGATGAAAGCAAGCATTCATTTGCACTTGCTTTTATCAAGACTCCAGACTTCTCATTCCAATCTGCATGTCTCTAAAACACATGCATTCTTCAAAAGTTGACAGAACAGCAGAATTAATCAAGACCAATGTGCCCTCATTTCAGCTAGCTCTTTGCTATCCGTCAAAAATATTTCTGCAAAGATTGAATTAGACTAGAGGGCATTCTAAAATATTGCAATTAATAATGACCACATGCTTGAACTCCCAAAGTTTTAAAAAAAGGTGTATATATGTGTAAATATATATATATATATGAACAAGTGCACACACACAAAAACTTTTTTTTCTTTTTTTTTCTTTTTTAAATTCCACTTTTTGGAGACTTAATGATACTTTTATTTGTTATATTAAAGAAAAAAAATGTGAATCTCTTATAGTTCTTTATGGTTACTAAATGTAGTGGTCCTTTATTGTTATATGACAGGAACAAATCAAAATTCAGTATTGAGCATATACTTTTTTTTTTTTTTTTTTTAATCTAAGCTTGTGTAACCTATCTGGTCCCTTACTGAGTTCCAGCTTTGTCTAGCAGTTGCTTCTTAATATTACAGTTATAGGAACAGAAAGAAAAGCTGCCTGTTCCTGAAGGATCTTGCCTTTTTCCTAGAATGCAATAGCTATGTAGTTTGTGCGCAAGTTCCGTGCTAGTCATGCTTCTTAAGAGCCATATGCGTAGTAATTTTTTTAATATCTATTTTCCAAACATACAGTACGGGATGATGGCAGTAGGAGGTCCCACTGTCAATTTCTTTCATCGTTCATGTTTAGAAATCAGTTTTCTTTCTTCTTCCTCTGTACTTGCTTAAACAGCTACTGGCTATTCCCCCCTTCTGATATTTTTTCTTTCCTAATTACATTTTAATTATAATTTATTTATTTTATTTAAATCTTATTCCTTTCTTTTCTTTATTTGATCATCTCAGAGATATTAGGACTTGTGTCATCTTCCACAAGAACAGAATATTTTATTCTTTTCCATTTAACTTATTGCTTTGCATTTATAAGGATATTTGCAGGTATTTTTCATGCTTCCCTTTCTACAAGGAGTAGAAGTTTGTGCATTGTTATCATAAACTATATATATAGTCCCAAGAAACTAAGCAAAAGTCAATAGGAAGTGTGGAATATTACAATGTTTTAGTTTGGAACATTTTAGTTGTACAGGAATGCAATGAGAATTATTATGAAGGTTAAACAAGAATAATACCTTTAAAAAAAATACCCTATCTTAATCAGTATTTTTCCAGATGATAAAAAGAAAGCCAAAGAGATGAAATTGACAAATGTAGCATATAATGGTCCTTCTTGGAGCAGTACTGCAGGGGCCTCATTAGTAGACATTTTAGTACAATCATTTTTACCCCTGTGGCTGTCACTTCAGACTACTCAGAAAAGGTGGCTGTAGGAGCTAATCACAGTGATGCCTTTCTCGATTTTATTTTCCTTGTAAAAACGAGGCACAAGAGAGCTAGTAAGTTCTAATTGAAATCAATTATCATTGCCATGAATGCATGCTGTGTCTGTAGGGTATGATTTTGCCAGTAGAAAATTTCCTTTTTCCCCATAAAAAGTTTTGGGGGCTTTAGACTTAAATGTGAAGTTGTGTTGAAGTCAGTAATAGCATGGATTTTATTCTGTTGTTTTGAATACCACCAGCATTACATTTCTATCTTGCTGAACAGAGAAGTATAATTGTCCATTTATGTTTAATATTACTAACTGTAGTTGATAAGGGGAGGGGCAGACTTCAAGGATGAGAAGTGCCATTTAAATTGCACTCTAAATTTCAAATGGGCTCTCTCTTGCATGTAATTCCCTTTTCCTTCAGAATTCTTCTATTTCTCTTACAAAAATAATTATATGTACCATTTGCTCCTTACAGTTTAATCACCAACTTGAGAGACCCTGCAAGATCTCTGTTGCTAGAAAAAAATTGCATAAGAACAAAGCAAAGTTTTGTAAAAGTATTTTAAAGTGGCAAAAATCTTCATTTTATTCAACTTGAAGGAAGCATCTGGCTGTGATGGTCCATCATGCAGATACCAGGAAAAACAAACAAACAAACAAAACACCACAAAACAAAAACAAAAACAAACGAGATTCCTGAAATTCCACTCATGAGCATATACGATAGTGATGAAATAATAACCACTTCCTGCAGCATTAATCTGGAGTATTAAAAAATGTTTTCTCTTGTGAAATAGGAATTTGATACTCTAGTAGACAAAGCAACACAGAAAAACTGAAGATTGTGTAGATTGTGAAGAAAGTTTTAAACTCCCTTGAAGATGTATTTTAATCTCTGTTTATACCCTAGAACTTTATAGTTTTGGAGGACTTTCTACTTTTGAGGAATTAATACATCTGCATTCTAAATGGTATTCAGAAGAAACCCATCTTACTGATGGGAGTAACTGATGAAAACTTGCAGAGTTTCTCTCTGAAAGATGATGGTACCAGAGATAAAAAGTTTATGTGAAAACTCGGGTTAGATAAATTAGGTCTTTCTTTAGTTTTAGTACAGTCTTTTGATAATTGAGAAAATGGAAGCTAGACCTCAAATTCCTTTCCACCCAACATATTTTTAAGTTGTTGTATTTAATATACCTGTATTCTAATATCTTATAAAATGTTGCTATTGCTTTGGGAATTAATTATTAAAAATTTTGTTAATTATTAAATTATAATATATAATTATTAATTATTTAAATTTTATGTAACTAAACATCTGAAAGTAAACAAATGTTACTTTCTTTTAGTCTTAGAAAACTGAAAACTTTTGAGTAAGTTAATGGCAAGTGATTTTCAGCTTTAGGGCAAAGAAACCAATATGGTAGAGCAGTTAAGTGCCATTGCTATCAGGCATTTTTGAGACCTGCTTAAAAATGTTGAAACTTAAGATAAGAAATTCTGACAGTATGCCAACATCGGCAAAGCAGATCTTCATTACATGTAGTTCTTGCTGAGACTGACAGCTGAAGAGGAATGGTAAAGATGTTCATTTGTAAAAGTTATTAGAATTATAACTTAATTTTAACTTTTTAGACATACTTACAATGTTTACCTTATCCATGATCTCCCCATCTTTTTCCAAGGACAAAAAAAAAAACAAAACAACAACAACAACAACAAAACTGTTATAGAGTAATAACTTGAGTAGAACAGAGATTTCTGAATGCTTCTAGTTATTCAGAGTGCTCTTGAGGCAACAGTAAGAAGGGAGTGTGAAAACAGGCAGTTATAATGGAAACTATTTTTCATCTTTAAGTGAAGCAGATGCTATCATATACTTTTTGTGATACTGACTTCTGTAGTGGTGAGCATCAGGAGTTATTAACCCAAAAGGTTATATTGACTGAGGTGAAATTAAGGTCAACAAAAGTACAATAAATATGTTTCATAAAAGTCCAAGTCCAAGGACAAATATTCTAAATGGTTTTATTTGTCACCAAGAGAAATACTGTTTTTTTTTTTTTTTTTTTTTTTTTTGTTATAATGATTTCCGAGTATTTTGCAGTTTTGGAAGGTTGGGAAGAATGTAGGAAGGAATTCTTTAATTACTTAAAAGAAATGGTAAAAAGGCCTATGATTTGTGTAAGCTGTATATCAAATGCATTTTATTAACTAAGCATTATGGATGGAAAATTCAGTTTTATGGCATGGGAGGAACAAGAGGAAGTGCTTTTGTTGCTATTAAATGTTAGAATCAAAGAATTATTCAGGTTGGAAAAGACCTCTAGAAACATCTAGGACAACCTTTAACCTAGTCCTGACAAGTCCACCACTAAGCCATGCTACTAAATTCCACATCTACATGCTTCTTGAAGACCTCCAGGGATGGTGACTCAACCACTTCCCTGGGCAGCCTATTCCGATGCTGCACAACACTTTCAGTGAAGAAATTTCTCCTAATATCCAACCTAAGCCTCCCCTGGCACAACTTGAGGCCGTTTCCCCTCATCTTATCATTTGGTATTGATAACTTCAATCATTTTAAGCATGACTTATGTGTGAGAAAGAAATAGGAAAATACGCTACAAGCCATAGATAAATGAATACTTCAGAAATTAGAAATCTCCTATTTCTGAAGAAAGAAAACTTGATCTCTTTTCACACCAGTATGAGACAAGTATCAGAAAATGATCCAAAAGGTGTAAGAGCAGTGTATGGGTTGAGAATGTTTTGGAGGTCATAGAAGGAGCTGGAGTGAAGAAATCAACACACAAAATTGCTAATACTGTTTCACTTTTATTGTTAGTATGGATGATGACATGAGTGCTTCACTGATTTTCTAGTCAGTTGTCTAGGTTTTGTGTCTGGAAAACTAAATGGCTTTCAGGCTAATTTGGTTCATTAATCTGGCTAATCAATTGTCTGGTTTCTTCACTCAGTGCAAAACAAGAAAACAAGTAGCTGTTTTTTCTTTTTCTTTTTTTTTTTTTTTTTCCATTGGGTATCTCAGCCATTTATCAATGAACACTCTTGTTATATTTTCATCCTGTGTTTTTCTATGAAGATGGACATAGTGAGAGATTTATCTGAAGCAGTTCTCTTAGAGATAATACATTGCTTTTTCCACTGCCTCCTTCCCCTGAAACTTGTTGTCCATGTGCTATCCTGAAGGCAAGCACAGAAATACTGGTAAGAGGTGATCACAAAATGGTTTTAGAGGAAGAAACTACATTACTTACAGATGCAAATCATGAAAACCAAAATGTCTTTCTCTTGACTTTCCTTTTAGTTTTTGTATTAAATTCTTTATTGAATTACAGAAAATGTTGAAATGTCATCAGCATTGTATTTTTATATTGAATTTTTGTTTTAAAAATTTCATCTTGCCATAGGAAGTTGTACATACATCAGTGGCAAAGTAAAGATTAGTGTCAAGGTTAAAGATACCATGGGTATTACGTTGGAGGAGCCACAGATTCTTGACGTATTCTTGTTTCCAAGTTGCCTTCAGTGTCTGTTTGTGTGCTTGATTTTTGCATCCTTAAGCACTTTTTTAAGTAAGACAGAGACAGACCTCAACATGGTTTTACATACAAAAATCACATTTTTTTTTCCTCAGTCATTTCTCATGAAATGAGAATTCATTTGAATGAATTCAAATGAAATGAACATTCTCAAGAATGCTCACTGAGCAGTTTGGGAACATTCTCTCTCTCTCTCTCTTTTTTTTTTTTTCTTTTTTTTTTTTTCTAGTTTTCAAGCAAACGAGGTTAATAAATCAGGTTAATAAATTATGCTTGTATCACACACCCACAAATACCATTAAGGGCTTTTTAGTTCATAGCAATTCCAGTTTGTTTCAGAGACTAAGTAAGTTTCCAGAGTCATTCCCCAGTCTTTGGATAAACAACCTTCTATTATAAACCACAGCGTGCAATGTGTTTTATTAATGATGCTCTCACAGGGCTGCCTCTCTCAAAAAAATGAAAGTTCTCAATTGTCATAATCACATTCAGAATGATGGAATAGAGGGCAGTAAAGGACAAAGAGCCAGACTCCACACTACAACTCTATATTCTGTTAATGCAGATGTTGTAATTCATCTTTCAAGTCAATTACTCTGCTGGTGGCTTATGGGGAAACGTGTACATTAATATTTCCAATAAACCTGATTGGAGTCAGATGAAATTTCAAACAGTTTTCAAGCAGGAAAGGAAATTAGGTCAGGAGAAATAGCCACTACAAATTAACAAGCCCACCAATAGCCTCATCATTAGCATAATTATTTCCTTAAACTATTCCAATGATGCAGATTTAAATATCAGACACTATGTCACTGAATAAGGAGAAAATATAGTAGTCATCTTAATATATATTTTTTCTTTTCATACACTGTAAAGTTTCCTGCTAAAGCAAATGGAGTATAGCTTTTCAAAATCATTAAATATGGGATTTTTAGTGTTGTTCTGTTTTTGCTTTGTATGCTTTTCTATATGATAGGACTTTCATTCTGTAGAGTTAACTGCAAGCCTGTCTCACAGAAGTGCTACTATATAATGTCAGAAGTGTCCAGAAAGAAAAGATGATGGGGGGAGATGAACTATGTATATAGAAACCAACCTATTCTGTAAGATGGCCATTTAAGAATGATTTGATTTGAGAATATGAGAGAGATGAGTACCATATTCTCTCTTTCTTTCTCCCTGTTATGCAGCAGCTACGTATCTACAAAATATATATGTGTGTGCTTACATACATACAATAAATTTAACATACCACAAGTGATTGTTCATACACTAAGAAGTCATCTCAGGCCTAGATAATGAGATTAATCCTAAATCTCCCCGTATCTGCTGCATATATGTATTCATATGCACACAAATATAGCATCCTCTTATAGGCCAGAACAATAGGCAGTCTTAACTTTGTTGTTTGTGTTTTCCCAAGGTGATTAGTTCATTAATCACTTTGTACAGAAAAGTGAAGAAAAACAATACAAATCATGGAACTTCCTAAAGACTACACTGTTTTTTAAGAAAATAACAGGTGGAAAAGTTGCATATGATTCATGTCACTCCTAGCTTAAGTCCCATGAAAATTTAGAATGTAAACATAATGTTGCAACTGAATATCTATGGAAAGTTTAGAGATCAGTTGGGAATATTTAGAAGACTCCAAAACCATCCACCTTCAAGTTTCAAAATTACTTTTGACTAGATTCATATATTGCTTAGTTCTTAATCACTACCGATAGTCCATAAAAAAACTTCTCTTAAATTAGTTACGTGTACAATGCCACTGAACTGAAGCCATTTTAGTTTGTATTGATAGCTATAATTTATCAGTCCACAGAACAATTTGAGGAGGGAAGTCAGAACAGACATCTGCTGCTTTCATTTTTCCTCATCTTTCATAAAACTCCCCTGGTGCTCTATGCTCCTCTGTTTCCTCCCCAAAAGAAAAGTGGGTGATCTCAGCTGCTCTTGACATTTATTTTTGGGATCGTAGCTTGTTCTGGTTTTGCATATTCTGCAGGATTATTCTGGTTCCATCAGACACCCTGCCTGCTTGCCTGCTCTGCAGGATTATTTTGGTTTTACCAGACATCATTCCTGCCTACTCTGCATCCTCCATTCTTGCAGATTTTAATAGTAGCATATTTTTCGTGCACCTTGTTTTTGCAACTAATAAGAAGTTTCCATCTGTTCTTTTGAAGTTGTCTATTATTAATATATTAATTCTGAGCTGCATTACAAAACGCTACTAATGATTTTTCAATGTTAAAATATGCTTATATACTGTACCTGGTTGTGCTGCTTTTGTGTGTTTATGTCTGTGTTCAAGGCAAGCAAATATTTATTTTGTTGCTTAGTGTGCATTTAATTAATGCAATAAAAACATATTGTGGGTTGGAGACAAGGATATTTGAACACGTGTTAAAAATCAGTCCAATACAAGAATCAACTGAAGATTAAATCTCTAGAGAAATTCTGAGAAAATTCAATTTATAATTTATAAAAGAGTATCTCACTATAACTAACCAAATTTAAATGCAACCTAGATTGGGTATTTAACAGACACAGACTGAATCACTCTTACAAGAGAATAAGTAGATATTAATGTTCTGAGAAGTTAGGCAGATATGAACTTTTTTCATCATGATAGAGCATGAGATCTAGCTGGCAATCAGTGATTTCAGAACCTGCTGTGCCTGAGCAAAATTATCAGTCTACCTTAATCACAAATATAAAGTAGGAGGAATTTGGACAATCACAAAGCTATTCCAAAAATATATATTATATATATATATATAGAACTGTTAACACATTTTTTCTGCATGTTTCTTCTTAATATCTGTTCACCTAAAGGAGCAAAAATGCAAAATATTTCTCAGTCTTCCACAGATTATACTTCAAAAGGTAAGGGAGAGACTCAGAAAAAGAGTTGTCATTGGAACAAATGGGGAGGCTGTCACTAACAGGAACCACCTTGTGGTACCGAACATGCCGAATCTCCTGTTGCATTGTCAAAAACTTTAGAGAAACTGTATGTATAAGTTAACTGTGTCTGCTTAGGAGACAACTTTATTGTAAATCACTCAAGGGAGCTAAGCAGCAAATCCCCTTGGCTGTTACTGTGTTTGGCTATATTACCATATTTGCACACAGATGTTCAAGCTAACATATATATATATATATATTACAATTTGGCATTGGGCATACACAGACTTCCTTTCTCATATCCCTTCCCTCCCTTCCTTCCCCTCTTCCTTCTTCTTTTCTTCTCCTTCTTCTTCCTCTTCTTCCTCTTCTTCTTCCTCTTCTCTTCCTCTTCTTCTTCATCTTCTCTTCCTCTTCTTCTTCATCTTCTCTTCCTCTTCTTCTTCCTCTTCTTCTTCTTTTCTTCCTCTTCTTCCTCTTCTTTTCTTCCTCTTCTTCCTCTTCTTTTCTTCTTCTTCTTCCTCTTCTTCTTCTTCTTCTTCTTCTCTTCTTCTCTTCTTCTTCTTCTTTTCTTCCTCTCCTCTCCTCTCCTCTCCTCTCCTCTCCTCTCCTCTCCTCTCCTCTCCTCTCCTCTCCTCTCCTCTCCTCTCCTCTCCTCTCCTCTCCTCTCCTCTCCTCTCCTCTCCTCTCCTCTCCTCTCCTCTCCTCTCCTCTCCTCTCCTCTCCTCTCCTCTCCTCTCCTCTCCTCTCCTCCTTCTTCCCTTCTTCTTCTTCTTCTCTTCTCTTTTCTTCTTCTTCTTCTTCTTCTTCTTCTTTTCTTCTCTTCCTTTCCTTTTTTTCTTCTTTTCTTCCTTTTTTCTTCTTTTCTTCTTCTTTTCTTCTTCTTCTCCTCCTCCTCCTCTTCTCCTCTTCTTTTCTTCTTCTTCTTTTCTCTTTTCTTCTTCTTCTTCTTCTTCTTTTCTTTTCTTCTCTTCCTTTCCTTTTTTTCTTCTTTTCTTCCTTTTTTTCTTATTTTCTTCTTTTCTTCTTCTTCTTCTCCTCCTCCTCTTCTCCTCTTCTTCTTCTTCTTCTTCTTCTTCTTCTTCTTCTTCTTTTTATTCTCCTCCTCCTTTCTTTCTTTCTCTCTCCCTTTTTCTTGTCTTTAATATGGCAGATATGCATAGTTTTATCTCCTCACTTTTCTAGGATAGGATAGATAACTTGCAAGGGATTTCACAGGAACTCAGGTCAAAGTGAGCAGCTAACAATGCCGTACATCCTAATTCAGAAAAAAAATAAAAAAATAAATTGTTGTTTGCAAATTATGGAAATTGAAATTTGGACGTCATCTGCAAATCAAGTTAGAAGAAGCTAGAGGTATTTTAGAAAACTTTTCCAGATTTCTCTGATTATTTTGCATCCAAAAGCAGAGTCAGTTCAATATTCAATGAATGCTTGAACTGCCAACCATCTCCTGGTTTGTTATACTCTACTGCTCATTGTAAAGAAACATTCCATACTGGTAATATCACTTGTCAAGGGAAGCCCAGTCCAAGACACTCTTTTATTTATTTATTTATTTTTATTTTTTATTTTTATGTATTTTTTAATACCCAGTGAAATGGCAGAAACCCTAGGAGAATTTTCCTGCTGTTCTTCTTCACTATTGCAGGCTACAAATAATTTAACCTCTTTCAACCTCAGTTTGCAGATATGTAAAATAAAAACTTAGAATCATAATTAATTTCTGTGGAACACTGAGATGCCCACATGAAAGTATTGGAAAACCTTGGAAAATGTGTCAATGAGTGCTTGGAATCATATTTATTAAAAGGTGGCAAATTGGGAAGGCCTGGGGAACACGGCCTACTTGACCATCATTAATAAGTATTATTCTTATAACACATTTATACCAGAGAAAAATATAAATATTCTTGTATCATAGAAGTCTGTCATATTTTGGAGAACTGGCTTCATTGGAGTAAAGCTCAAAAATTGCAACAACTTCAGCATAACCAGAGTTTATACAAGATTATCAGCTCTATGTTTTAAGTGAAATTTCATTCACCATTTTCAGTTTGCTATCATCAGAATATTTATCCTTTTGTCAGACCAGCTTATTGGGATTGCACATGCTTTAGGTGTGTTCTCTCTCTGTGCTCTGAGAGAGAAAAAGAAAATAAAAAAGAAAAAAAAAAGGAAAGGAAAGAAGAAATAATAGACTAAGTAATATTTAACTTGTGACATTTATTTATTTATTTATTTATTTATTTAAGCTTTACTAGTGTAGTGCTTTTTCTCCACAAGTAATTCCAATTTTAGGGAGAATTAAGCTAATTATTCATGCTATGCCTTGATGCTATCCAGAAACCATATTGTTTCTTGTTACCTAAAAACTGTTTTAGTGAGCAAAAGTACATTACAGAGGAGGTAAAGACAATAATGTTCTGAACTGTAGTGTTAGGAGAGTTTTTCGAGCTTCCCTCCATGAGCAATAAATTCTTTCATCTAATTTCAAGTTTTATAATTACTTGTGAAGGTGTCGTAGAAAATATAGCCTGGTGTCAGGTACAAAAACCAGGAGAAATTACTGGAAAATTTTTCTGGTTCAGGTTTATGAGCTCACATTTGAGGAATCACACTTTATATACTTTTTTTTTTTTTTCTTTTTTTTTCTTTTTTTTTTTTTCCTAGAAAACGATTTGATATTTGCATTGAAATGCGTTTTCAGTTAATCTTTGTCTGGAGGCCAGTGGACTGCTGTGAATTTTGAACATTCTTTGGCTAAAATACTGAGCACACACCACAGCCATCCCTGCTGTGTTGAAGACAAGCTGGGAAAAAGATACATACTCTGAAGTCAAAATAGTCAGAACAGGTCCCCTACTTGATAACTGCTGAGTGCTGTAGTCAAATACAGCTATTGCAGCGGGATTCTATTGATTTATACTGGACAAAACTGGTGCTTTTATCAAACAGTTTTGTGGCTACTCAGCAGTCTGTGTCAAGCCATAGGCAAAGATTTTCAGGAAGTTCCTGGCATCCAGTGAGACAGAGAAAACTGGTTATTATACCAGGCAAATCACTCAAATCACTTAACAGCATGCCTGCCTCAGTCAGATGGAAAGCACATTCACATTATGCGGATTATACTGCAAGCCAGCACAGCAGAAAGATTAGGCCTCACAATTTTCCAGGTAGTGTTTAAAATCTTTTCCCTAGCTAAAGGATATAGCTGACAGTTCACACTCCAGAGTCAAGTTAATCTGTAACATTATCCACCCATTTTGCACCGAGCAGTCCCCAAAGCAGTTTGTAATATGCATATGAACTGAACCATTGTTGTGATCAAATTTTAAATACCCTTGTGAAATGGGAAAAAAGGAAAGATAAAATAAAACCCTGCTGCTCTGGTACAGAAGATTGACAGCAAAAGTACTGCTTCACTGAATGCATGGCTCTGGCTACAGTGGCTGCATTAAGTTGCTGGTGGGACTTCCAGTCTCTCCTCTAATGCATGGCTAATAGCTCAGCATTAACTCTGTAGAGCTGGGAAATGAAACTTTCCTATCTCAGAATATTATGAAATTGCAGTGGTGTGAAATTAGAGCGATAGTTATCATAAATTTGTTTTGGACAAAAATATTTGGACAATATATCTCATGAATGTAGTTTTGTGTGTTAGGTGTTTAACAGTAGCTCCCCACAGCACCAGCAAGAGTGCAAAACAATAACAATATATATTAAATTTTCTGAATTTGATGGCTTTTAAAATTATTTCTTGTCCTGGCAATCACACATCTGTTTGAAAGTGAGAGGAGAAAAAGAACACTGGGAAACAATTGCCATTATGGCAAAAGATAGAAAACAATGCATCCTTGTTCGGTCTTCTGCTAGAATGATGCCCTCTCGTAGAGTGGTTGACACCATAATTAATTATATCCATTTGTTTCACAGCAGTGAAATTCACTCCTGACTTTACTGTATACTCAGAGTCGATCCCATTTGTAAAAGTATATAATTCGCTTTAATACCTGAACACCAGCAGTATGTCATGAGATTAGTAAAAGCTTCTATACTTTATGACTATTGTTAAATTAAAGATGTCTATGTTAGTGCAGTCTCCACAGTACAGAGGTGAATTCAGAAAAAAAAAAAAAAGTGAAAAAAAGGAAAAAAATTTAAAGATGTATGGAATTTGTATTATTGCTGCTAATATGTTAGTTCCATCTCTGACCTCTTAGCAATTTGCTTTTTCTTATCTTTGCCTCTTTTATGGTTTATTCTTGCAAAAAGGGAAAGTTAGAATAAAATTATTTTTTCTCTCTCCATTTCACATGATCTTGGCAAAACACAAATATTTAATCCGGGTTTTCTCACAGAGAAACAGAAAAACCTGAGACACTCTTCAGCCACCTTTCATAAGGGCTATTGAAAGTATATTATGAAAGAAATATCTGGTATTTAATACACTTGTATTTTAGGAGCATGTTCAAATAATCCTGCAATTCAAGAAGAAAAAAATAAACTACAGTTTTTGAAGAACCAGCACTGGTTATTCAGTGTTGTAATGATTTTATAGCTCTTTCTTTTCTTCCAATGCTATATTGGAAGAATGAAGACATTCAGCCATTGATCCTGCAAGCTACTTTTATAAATATCACATAAACAGTTAAAAAACAAACAAACAAATAAACAAACAACAACAACAACAACAAATTCATTCCTGGAAAAGAAGATGCAAGAAATGACGTAGCTTCTCTCTACTATTACACAATATTAGGTTTATAAAAGATGGTGATATAAAATGTATAATGAAAGTAACCAAAAATTTCAGTATGCGTTTGTTTTAACTGATAAATTGGAATGATGTATGAAATAAGTAATAAGAATTTTGTTTGATTCCAAACAAAATTCAAATTAAGTTTATAGTGATAAATTTCTAGAATACTATGAAGTTTTCATAATCTTTAGAAATTAATATGAAAAAATAATGTTACCTCGTTCTGCAAAATCAGCAACAAAACCATTAGTTTAATAAAACAGTGGCATGGTTCTTAATTGATTTACTCACTTTATTGTGGAAGCCTTTTTTATGGAAATGTTCATGTATTTTAGCTTGAAATAAATGTAAATATAAATTCTGACACAAGTATTTCTTGCATAGCAATTGGTCACAAAGAGTAAGTCATTAATATTTGATGAAGTGTTAATTTGTGCAGAGCCTAGAGCAATTGTAAACTTCATTTTGCCTTTAGATGGAAATTTGTTGCGATGCAGTTATAACTATGTATAATTGTATTAATCAGTCCCAAAATGTATCTGAGTTCGAAACATAAATTCATTTATTTTTGACCTACGGTGGACCAATATGAAATAGTAAACATGTCAGAGAATGTGTTTTCTAGTATTCATAACATCCTGCTTAACAAATACAGTAAGAAGCAATTTGGCAATTTTACGAAGACTTTGTTATCTTCATAATTTGTTACTTGGGTAATGAATTCAGCAAGATTTTCCCCTCTACTTTCTATTAGAAATATGAAAAAAGGGAGCAGGAGAGAACTACAGGACATAAGTAAGATATTTTTGAGAGAAATTTTCAGAGCAACATTTGTTCATTTTTTCCATCTTTACTGGACTATGAATGTAAAATGTATTTATTTGGTTTTAAACAGATAGGGTAATTCTTTTTTTATGCACCTATAAAGATGAAAATGAATGGAACTGTACATATGCAGTTGGCAACATCTACTTATATCAGAGTTAAATTTAGCCTAACACACTTTGTAAGTGGCAGTAGGCAAGTGAAACTCACAGTTTTGTGATAACATGGATTTCTTGACTTTTAATAGACAGTTCAGTGGGAAATACATGATGTAAAGGAACAGTAAACTAACATAAATCAAACATGATGCCCAAAATATTTCTTCTTCTAACAAGCTACTAATGACCTATATTTTATGATTATAAAATGTGAAAAAATAATGGAGAACATGTTGTATATTAAAGGTGCACAGAACTTTTTCACTGCAGCTGTTACCGACCTTTTTCTCAGACTTTATAATCTTATTCTCCAATGTTGTTTCTGGATTGTCTGGACAAAATGGGAAATTAAGAGAGAACAAAAGGTATATATGCACTGCAGAAATGCCCATATCACCAAAAACAATTTGGAAGATCAGCAAGAAGGGATATCTGCAGTTCTCAGCAGTTCTTCCTGGCTGATTACTACCTGCTGAGAAGAAGAAAAGCTTGTATCACTGTAGGAGGACATCATGGAAGTAGGTCAAATGCCCACAGGTGACTGACTAATATGGATATGTTAATGCATGGCTCTTGCTAATACATTTTCCTTCTGTTTGTTAGGCTTGTTATCCCTTCCTCTTTTTTTTTTTTTTTTTTTTTTTCCTTCTTTTAAAGTGTCTTAACGTTGGCTCCTTACAGCTTGCCAGCCATCTGTCATTTAGCAGAATGCTTTTGGTAGCAGACTACTTGCAGTATGTTGATCCCTGCTTGTTATTCAATCCAAGTGCTCTATTACCTGACCTTTAGTAGTAAAAAAACTGCATACAGTATTTTCACATGAAAGGACTACCTAAAAAAGTCTTGTTTGAAAATGATGTTTCATGTTGGAGCAGTTAACTGGGCTGCCAGACTTGGCAAACTAAGAATAATGTTTTTGAAGCCATATAGAAATGTAATGATAGGTTCAAAGTTTATTTTCATGTAAAGATATCTAGCAAAGGAAATTTCATTCACTGAACTGTTACAAAATGTAGTTCCTTAACAGCTTGCAAAAGTTTCAGCACTCAAGTTATGGTTAACAGGAGTAGCTCATTTAGAGAGAACTGATCAAAAGAAGGTAGGCTTTTTTAGAACAATGGAAGAGTGATGGATTTATGTACACTTGGGTGTTTAACAGCCATGAGCTTTTGGTTTCCTTTGGAAAAAAAAAATCAATCAATCAATCAAACAAACAAACAACAAATCAGAAAAACAATTACAGCATAAATACAGATTAAAAACATGTTTTCTGAGCCAAAGTATAAGGCTACAGTAAGTTTTCACTGTTGTCTGTCTTCAACCTTTTTGGTTATAAATTCAAGATGGCAGAAGTGCTGCTCTGAGCCATTATTTTGAACATTCTAAGGTTTCTAGAGTATTCTATATCTAAAATCTCATGTTGATTTAAGACATAGGCAAACTTTGATCTTCTCTGATCATATCAGCACCAGCTGTTTAGAAGACTTCTTGCGCAGATATAGCACCCAAATCTTTGCTTCTATCAATAAATGAGATTGCATTTGACATCGGTTAAGCTATGCCCATTTATATTGGTAGAAAATTTGCCTCACAGGATTTATCAGAAGAATTTCAGTTTTCTGTTTCATTTATCACTCAAGCTAGAGAATTCTGTTTTCTGCTGATTTGAATTGGATTTCCACTACAGGAAAATAAGAAAAAAAAAAAAGAAAGAAAAAAAAAAGTTTTTTACAGCTGACATTTCAAACCTGTGGGGGTGGGGTTGAGGGTGTGGGGTGGGGGGGAGGAGGAGGGGTTGGTTGCAGGGGGGAATAAATAAATAAATAAAGGATTAACATAAAACAGAAGGGTCTCTGTGAACTCTGTGAAGTTTTATCATATTAGCACTGTTTCCCATGTATCATGAAGATCTCATCCTTAATCTTTTCCAGTGCCATTTCCTTACCTGTGAATTAATTACACAGTGTTTTCAAACAAAACTACATTCACATCCTCTTTTCCTTTTCCCAGCCAAATAGTGTTGCTGTTGAGCAGTAGGTTTCCCCAGTTTGCGTTCCAAGTGGGAGACGAGTTTGATTTGGCAAGGTTGCCAACAGCTAAAGCAAGCTGAGGGCATGGTTTAACTGACTGTCGCTAATTGAAGGGAGAAGACTAATGGCTACATGTAATATTTCCACAGTAATGAGAGTAACCACTCTGACACTGCGTGTTGCTCTGTGAGAGACTAAAATGCTTTACAGGGATGACAAGACAGTACCACTCTCAATCCCCTCCACCCACACAGCCTAAATGTCATAATGTAGTGAACAAGCTGGTTTGGCTGAGGATTTCCAGGCTGCTGCTTTTCCAATTCAAAATGGGAAGAAAATTGGGCCTAGTGGAAAAACACTGGCCAGCTGCAGCTGAATGCCAGGAGCACAGCTTAACCAACATCTAATGAAAACTAAAAACATGTCCCCATGCAGACCACAATAATTACAGAGTGATAGTGATGCCGTATTAATGTGATTGCATAAATTAGTTTAGAAAATATGCTACATTGGTGACAGAGACATTGTTTCACAAGTAAACAAAAAGCATGTCAAATTCACTGGGAATAGAGGAAGAAACCACACCAATGGGTTTATCGTACATGCAATTCACAAGTGAAAGACTGGACAGTAGCCACAATATCCCATCAGAGAAATGAACAGGTTTCTTTCAGGAAGCTGAAACAACTCACTGCAAGGTAGCAGGGGGAGAGAATCTATACTCAGATTTATTATAAAATATTTTTTTTTTCTGCATTCTACAGTATACTCTGGCTTAGACATTCATTTTGTCAACATGAGCACGTTTACTGTTGCTTTCACTTCTCTAACTTGGCAGACAGGCAGTTCAGCTATGGAGAAATGTGGGACAGCAGCTGCATCTGTCTGGTTTCTTTGTAAAAGGAAAGGAGACTTCATCTGAAACTTTATAGCCAATCTGGGCAGTCTCAGTGATCACTGTCCACCCTTACACATGTCCTGTTCTAAGAAAAGTAATGAAGAGGATAATAAGGTGTGAGTGGCATATTATGATGCATGAGATCAGAAAAAGAGGAAGAGGTTGTGTTATTCCAGGTAATTTGGACAGGGCAATACATTTAGATATCTATCAGGAAGATATTCAGCTAGCAGAAAATTTACCTATGTAATTTGTTCTCATTGTGTACTTTAGACCTGAAGACATTAAGCTTTTAACAACAAAAACATGATCATTAGAAACTCCTTTCTGGGATTTTAACATGGAAATGTGTTTGTGGAGTTCATTTGGCCCTCCCTGGTTATAGAACTGATAAAGTGCTACTTCCAGGCCAAGGACAAATCATAGTGACATAAATGTTTCTTAATTAGTACCTTAACATCCAAGAATGTATAAAATGATGTTTATGTGGCAAAGGATTGGTGAGGTCTTTTTGTTTCTGAAAGAATATAGATGTCAGATCACACAACGGTACTTGCTTGATATTTTCTCTTCCATTTAGTCCAGCTGCAAGACTTGGACCTATCTCATATTTTAGGATTATATAGGTCCCGAGCTGAGGCAAACATTTGAGCATGCTTTAAATGCAATTCTAATTAAAATCCTTTTCTCCCTGCCACTCTAACTTAAAGGTTGCTATTCTAAATTAAATTCCATTAGTTTATACATTTTCTCACAGCATTACTGAGATGTCAACTGTACATCAGAAATCTATCTCTCTTCAAATTTTAGTCCTGTATCTCTCTAATAAACTCTTGGCTACACTGGTTTGTAGATGAGATGTAATGTGGTCCATGACACTATTTATTTAGGTATTTGTTTATTTTAATGAGAAGGATTAATAAATTGTACTTTCTGCAAAACCAAACAAAAAACAAAACACAAAAGCCTACTGTCTTTAAAGTAAAACCCTTTTTGTTCACTACAAGATAAATTAAGCCTTGATTTTCATAGAATATGTATTTATTAATAAACCATTTGGCAAATTACGTGATCAACAACTTCATCAATGAAAAGTAATTTAGGATTACTAATGATGCTACTCCTATCTCTTGAGATTAGAAGTCCTGTGGTGTAGGTTTGGAAACAGTGCAAGCAAGGGCTGATGTATATAAGCATGCAGTTTTCTCTCAGTGTAAAACATGCAGATATTTTTCAGAAAATTATTTTCTGTAACACTTTAAAGAACTGGTAGAAAGATATTGACATAATATTTAGTATCAGAGAGAGTTACTGAATTCATGTAGGATAAGGTATTCACAGATTTAAGGTTACGGACACCTAGGATGAGATGGAAGTGGTAGGATACCACTAGCTGTTCTTCAGCATAGGTCTAAACCTTAATCCATAAAGATTGTTAGAGCCTCTGGAGAGGCTGGGTGATAGTGGTGACTGTTATCCTAAAAAACAGATGGTAAAGTTAGTGACACCTATAAATGTGCAGGCTGTGTTACCTCACTGACAAGATGCTAAGCCCTTCTGGCACTAAAGTAAAAAGACAAGTGTTTTTGACACAAAAAAAAAAGTAGTATTGAAACTATGCCTCAAGCCATGTGGAGAGTCAGAGCCAATTTTTCAAGTAAAAGTAACTAAAAATCTAAATTGGGGAATACATGTAGAAGCACGACAGCTTCAGACCTTTCCCATCAATAAATTTTTGACTAGTTCTAGTGCCTGTCTCATACCTGTAGAATTAGCTGATTGCCTTTGAAATAAAACTTCAATTTTCAAGGCTTGAATAGATAGCTTTGCTCTGGAAATCCTTTTGCAGCTCATTTCCTAGTGAATGAAATGGCAAGCAGAATTTTTGAGCTTATTTTATTACATCCTTTAAGTTTGGTAGTAGAATTCTTCAATTACCTTTATGATTGCCTTAAATATAATATCAAGTTAATCAAGTACTTACATACCACATATTATAATTGCAATAAGCAATGTCAGGTTTAGAGATTCTTGTGGCCTATAGGGAAACCACAATGGGGTAAGAACTGATTTAATGAGTATACTTATTTTAATATCCAATATCACTTCAGCAGATTACTTTGTTGAAAAGGCACTAAAGCTAATAGTGTTTAATCTACTTGCTTGAATGTAGTAGTATGTTTCAGAAACCAATGAAAATAAAGCTTCAGTAATACAGTAAATCCAGATGGTAAAATCTACCATGCAATTATTTCTCTGAGATTTTTTTTTTTCTGTTTTCAAATTTAAAACACCTTTATATATTTATGGATGAAAGGAAGCAAGGAATCTGTTAAGCAATAAAAACTGTCTCATGTATACACCAAAATAAAATCCAATGGAAACCATCTTAAGAGAGAGAAAAAGAGAGACAAAAAGAGAGAGAGAATTCAATGAAAAATAAATGGAAGTCTTCTGTTTCTTGCTGTGAAATCAACTGAATTGCACCCACTAGTTGCAAACTTCCTTTGCATTTGTATGGCAAGGCTTTTATGCATCCAGTAGTCTGTTACTTATTTTCAACAAGTACAATGACCATTAGAGTCTACTAAAACAATCAGTTTCAGAATATCTTTTTATACTTCACCCTTATCTGTTTGCTTCTTTTAGTCAGAGTAGTTCTCTCCTTGACAAATAGTTTTCTTGTGCATTTAGAACTCTGGATAATTTATTATCACAGTTATTAAAAACTTGGGCTCAGCCACTATGTGTTGCTGGTAGCCAGGACACTTTAGCAATGTATTTTATTATGCTATGAGAATTAAATAAAAGTTTGATTAGAAGGTACAGCTATTTCACTGGCAGGTGCCAAACAACACATGGATGATACATTGGTGACCATTTGCACATTACAATAATTCGGAAGACATTTCTTTACAGTATTTCTCATATTGGTCATTCAATGTAAATATGATAGAATAATGCCATTTAATGAAAAAAATATAGGTCCAAAAGCAGACAGCACAAGAGAAAGCATGACTCCATAGTCAGTCTTCTGTTGGGATTACTAAAACCTAGGAGGGTGCAGTGGGTTTACATGGCAAGGTTTTGGTAGCAGGGGGCCATAGGGGTGGATTCTGTGAGAAGAATCTAGAAGCTGCTCCATGTTAGGTAAGGGCCCCACTGCTGACCAGAGCTGAGCCAATAAGTGATGTTGTTTGCGCCTCTGTGAGAGCATATTTAAGACAGGGAAAAAAATACCACTGCGCTACACAGCAGCTGGGAGTGTGAGAGGAGTGAGAAACAGCCTTGTGGGTGCCAAGATCAGTGAAGAAGGAGGGGGAGAGGGGCTCCAAGCACCGGAGCAGAACTCCCCTGCGGCCTGTGGTGAGGACCATGGTGAAGCAGGCTGTCCCCCTGCAGCCCATGGAGTACCACGGTGGAGCAGGTGGACCTGCACCGACGGAGGCTGCGGCCTGTGGAGGACCCCTGCCAGAGCAGATTCTGGGCTGGACCTGTAGCCCGTGGAAAGGAACCCACGCACGAGCAGGTGACCTGGCAGGAGCTGCTGCCCGTGGGGGATCCAGGTTGGAACAGTTTGCTCCTGAGGGATGGACACCATGGTATGGACCCATATCTGGAGCAGTTCTTGAAGAGCTGCTGCCTGTGGGAAGCCCATCCCAGATCAATTCAGCAAGGACTGCATCCTGTTGGAGGGACCCCACAGCACAAGGGACGAGAGTGACCGAGAAGGAGCGGCGGCGAAGAAGCGCTATAGACTGACCATAACCACCGTTCCCCTGCGCCGCTTGTGGGGAGGAGGTGGAAGAGGGTGGATGGGGGGGAAGGTGCTTTTGGTTTCTTTCCTTTGTTTCTCACTTCTCTAGCTTGTTAGTAATAAGTAATAAATCTTACTATCTCCCTATGCTGAGTCTGTTTTGCCCGTCACGATAATTACTGCACAATCTCCCTGTCCTTATCTCAACCCTTGAGCCCTTTTCATCATATTTTCTCCCTGTTCCTCTTTGAGGAGGGGGAGTGAGACAGTGGATTTGGTGGAGCTTGGCCGCCCTCCCGAGTAAAACCAGCACAGAGGGGGAAATTTTTTCAAGACTATTTCATAAATATAATGGATAAAATCTTTGGGAGAATGGACTGGACTCGGGTACTTCCCCTCTCATGAGTTTGTACTTGTTCTGTTAGTTTTTTCTTTAATTACCATAAATTCTTCATTCTTAGTTGTAAATGAGACCGATTTCTACAGGAAGAGCAGATAATTCCAGTTATATTCCAGCCTGGTGATCAGGACATCCTCCAGGACATCAGTATAGATTGGGAGGACCAGGTTTACTGTTTCCTGAGTAACTCATAACCGTGTAATTACTGTGCTAAAGCTATCCATAACCACCTTCATTTTCCAGTAGCCATATTTAAACAGCAAAAGTTGAATTTTGCTAGGGATGCCTGTAATTTACTGCATCTCATCCACTGATATCCAAGTGAATGATTACTTTAAGACACTGATATTTTTACAATCAGAAGTTGAGATATGGTAAAAATAATCTGCTTTTGCTGCCATTACTAATATCAGTAAGTCTCTTCCTGATTAGCTTTCATACCCTTTTATTTCCTATTTCTGCACTGCTGTTACCCAGAATAATTTCTTTATTGTATGTTTGAAGGACTATATATTACCCAAATTCATCACTGAATGTATCTTTTAATTAGGATTTGTTTGCTTTTCTTGCTTCTTCAAGGGGTGCATAATACATTGATATATTTGATAGATCACCACCTTTTATCTCTCAAGCACATGATATATTTCCTAATAGCTCTCCAGTCAATAAGGTAAAACAAACAAACAAACAAACAAAAACACTATAGTATTACTCATGAAAAAGTCATTTCCATCTAATGTCTGATAATTTTTGCTAACAGCAGCATGGAAAAAGAGACTTGTTTCTCAGCCATCATCTCTTGTAAGCTGAGATGTACATATGGATGTTTTTTGGATTAGTATCAAACTTGAAGCATTCTGTGATCCTAGTTCTTTTTCACTAGTTGCAGATTTTTATCCATATTATCATCCATGTTATTCCAAGGCTAACTAGAGGGAACTTCAGCTTTTCAAAATGTGAGTTTTTACTTTGACCTGAAAGAACAGTAGAATACTTTTTGATCTGGCTTCTGTACTTAATCCACTTTAGCTTGGAATACCCAGCTCTCAGGGAACATGCTTGTTACATGAGAGACTACAGCCTTCAGGTAAAATCAAGTCCTTCATTTATGTGAAATGTCACATTGTCTATAGGACTACAGTTTTTCTAAGACTTTAACTGAATACGTTGGCTTTAAAGTATTAAAATCTTTCTGGCTTGTATTCTTCACAGAGCTGGCAGAGATGTGCAGAAGTAGCAGTCAAATCATGAAATAATTTAGTCTGAAGGGGATCACTGGAGGTCCAATCCCCAGCTCAAAGCTGAACAGGGAAATGATCATTGCCCTCTACAGGCTGGTTATGTTTTGCTCAAACAGTGTAGTGTGCAGTCGGCATTGTTAGTGTTTTTGTTTGTTTGTTTGGTTGGTTGGTTTGGTTTGGTTTGGTTTTGGTTTTGGCCAAAGCTGGCTTCTATCCAGTTGGCCCCCAACCTACCCTGTTGCATGGTTTCATTCCCTCCCAGGGAGAGGACTCCTGTGTTTGTCATTTAATGAACTTCAGAAGGTTTCTGATGCCTATTTATCCCACCTGCCAATAGGAACCCTGCTTTCCAGCATGCAAAGTACATGCCTCCAGCTTGGTGTCATCTTTGCACTTGCAGAGGATGCACTCTGCCTTGTGATCCAGGTCATCAAGAAAGACATCAGATGCAAAGGCAGCATTGCCACATTATCCATCCCTGAGGAGGACCACTAGGAAAGAGCTGACAGTTGGCCTGTATACCTCTTAACACAACTGTCTGAACCTGTCAGGCCAAGCAATTTTCCAGCCACCTGAGAGGCCACCCATCGAAACCATATCTCACCAGTTTATCTGTAAGGATACTAATGGTGACAGTGTCAAAAGCCTTGCTAGCGACAAAGGACACCTTTTCCACCAAGGCAGCCATCTCATTACAGACGACAATCAGATTGGTCAGGAGTACTTTGCCATGAATAAGTACATGTAGGTTATTTCCAGTCTCTTTCTCTTCCTGTATGTGCCTGGATGTGACACCCAGGAAGATTTACAGAGTAGTGAGGTTAGGCTGACCAACCTTCAGTTCCCCAAATACTACTCCTTCTCACCTTCTCCTTGAAAATATGTTGGTATGCCGTTTTTTAGTCATCAAGAACTCCATCTTGAGTATATAAATTAACAGAAGATTCTTACTTCTGGAAAAAAAAAAAATATGTTAAACCAGAAACTACAGTTGACTCATGGACTTATAAAAATATTTCATATGTGGTTCTCTTTATCTAGGAAGAAAGGCCTAAACCTGAAATTCAGGCTTGAAGTATTTTTTTTTTTTTTTAGTGAAAATGGAGAATAGGGGCTTGGGTTTGTCTCACACCTAATCATTTAAGCATCCTTTCTAGTTAATGAAATGATACAGTTGAATCTGAGGATAGCCAAACATGTTAGGTGCTTGTATACTTCTGGAAGTGTGTGTTTTTCTCCGAATTCTAGTTAGGGAGATTAGCCAGGTAGTTTACACTAGGTGCTTAAGTTGTGACATCTAAAATTAGATGAAATAAATCATGAATTGGAATTAGATCTCACTAATGTATGTCATTTGACTGACTTCTGTTCTTCTATATTCTAGACATTAACTGACATTTTCTAATGGTTCTGTAAGCAGAAACAATAGAAGCAAGTTTATATAAGTTATTATTATTTTTATTAATTTTGTAAATTAATGCCCAGCTAATATGGCGATAAGCACTCTATAGAATGATTGTACTGTCAGATAAATGCCAATTTGAGTTGGGCAAGTTTAAATTACTGAAGTTTGCAAAGTACACGTAATCTAACAATGATAATATCTTTATATTATGAAGTATTTCATAGGATTTTAAGTAATCTCCAGTGATGTGGACCTTGATTTTCTATCTTATTTGAGAGCTGGCACACTCCAGTATCTGTCACCAGCACAACATCACCTTGCAATTTTCTTTTAAACAAAGTGGTAGACTCTTATGATATATAACATACCTTCCTGGATGGCTGACAGTCTTGCATCCTAGTATGTGCTAATCTGCATGGTGTATAATTTGATATTTGATTCTCTATGCAGATAAAATATATTCTCTTTAAATGCTGTGTGTTGAATATGGTGTTGATGAGACTATTATTCTACCTTTTGTACTTCTTAATGAAATCATGAATTTTTATAAATTTATTTAATAATTTCATAATCATTACCCATTATAAATGATTTACAAATAAGTTTATGCTGAAATAAACCTTAGAAACTAAAAACTCTAATTGCATTACATTAGATTACTCTGTAGAGTAGTATGAAGCTATTATATATATTGACTAAAATGTTAACTTCCATTTATTTAAACAAAGGAATGACACCTGTGTGTCAATATTACCTGCTATAGAATGTAGACCATGCCATGTGCACATAAATTATGTGGGCTTTATCTAGTTCAATATTTCACCAAGTGGATGTACATATGGATATTATTTCCTTTCATTTCTTGTTTATAAAGACAGAAGGGAATGCGTGATAGTCTGACATGAATTTCTGCATTACAAAGGCTCGAGGATTTCCTTTTATTGGTTATTCATTTATTTGAATCTTTCTTTTGAAAGACAACATTTTTGCTTTAACAATGTTCATTGACAGTGAATGTCCAGGAACTTTAAAAACAAACAAAAAATATTTTTGATTATTACTTTGATTGTTAAAATAATGCAAATGAGTTTTATTCTAAGTATGTTTATTTAAAGTTTTTAGCCATTTAATGTTGTTGTACTTTTTTCTGCCAGTTGAAAGTGTCTTCTTTCAGAAAATACTTAAATATAGTTGAACGTTATTCTTTGGTTTGTTGAGAATCTCCCAGGTGCATTTCTTGAGCCTTGAAACAGTCTTCTAATTCTCTGATCTCACTCACAGTTTTTTTTTTTTTTTTTTTTCCTGATGCAAACATGAACACCATAATCTAGCAATGGCCACCTCACATTACAAAAGTAATGCATTGGCCATATTTTAATATGACATTCTGTATTATATGAGTCTTTAGAATATAATGCATATAAGAACCATGTTAGCCTCATTTGCTGTCTTGTGTTTGGAGTTCATGCTCAACTGATTATTCATAATGGTCCTCAAATCCTCTTGAATGTAATTACTTCCCCAGCTGCATAAACATGATCTGCAAGGTTTTTTGTTTGTTCATTGTCCACCACCATCCCCTTTCCCCATTTATATTTTTTACATCTGGTCATATTACAATACATAGTTTGCTTGGTCCAGGTTACAGTGTGATTCAAAATTCCTCCTAATCATTGACTTGTTTTATTTATTTACTATTCTCCTAATCCTTATGACATCTGCACACTTCATCTCTAATTACTTTGTTCCATCCATTCATAAAAATCTTAAATTACAGTGCGAAGATTTGGTCCCTGAAGGATACCAGTAGAAGTAAACCCACTTGAACATGATTCTCTGTTTACATTTTGACACTTAATAATTAACCACTTTTTATTTATTTATTTATTTATTTATAATATTGAATTAATGTCTAGTTTCACTAGTAAAATGCTGTGGAGAGTCAGATTTTTACTTTTATTTTTGAAATAGAAATCCAGGTCACATTACTATAATTTTTGTCATACAGTGATTAATCGCATCAAATAGAATTGTATTACTTTGGTTGAATTTGTTTTTCATGAACCTATATTATCTTATTTTCTACTTGTGTTTGCCTTATTTTTTTGTATCTAAGTCCCTACAGATACGTGTTACTTTGCTCAGAATCAGAATGAAGTTGACTTCTATGACCTTTTACATCATCTCATGTAAAAACAATCAAAAAAAAAAAAACCACAACAAAAAAAAAAAACAGCACCATTTATGGAATATGTTTCTGCTGTGTCATCTTTACTATTACATCATGCCAGTCATGCCATGATTCTTTTGAATTTAATGTCTACTTCTAAAAGACATTTTCCCTTTTGTTCTAAGCTACATTTTAAAACGAGTACTACTGTCTTTCTTGATCATTGTATCCTTTCAGATCTAGTAAAACATTTTTCCCTTATCTGAATCTGATCCCTTTAAAGGTACCTACTGTCTATATGGTGTCACATAAGCACCTCTTTACATATTGTCACAGGTAATTTAATAATAGTAATAACTGATGTACTTATCTCATTAGGTGTTATGTTCATCACAGACCCGTGTCTTTAACAAGACAACCCAGAGTTTTGGACAATAAACATCTCTTATTCATAGCACTGAAAGATCAGAGACCTTAACAAGAGCATAGTATAAATAAAATATTCAGAACAAAGCTCTGCATTAAATTAAGGTGCAGCATCAAGTACAAATTGTTCCTGATTCTCCCATACATGATTGTCCCAACTCAATATAGATTAAGAGATTGCAGAGGCACTTATGACACCTTATTTCTTCCCTGAATGGCCCCAAGGTTAACCCGTTAAAGATGGAGAAAAGGTTAGTGCTCTTAGCATACAGATGGCATTGTCTTTGCAGCCCTCAATTCTTGCAAACAGGAGCAAGAAAATCTTTAATGATCATGGTTATTCATGACCTCTTTTATTACTGTGTTATTTCCAAAATACAGTTTAGAACATTTGGCATCATAATAGTAAATTGACATAGTACTTTGCGAGGTGATGAATTCTGTAACCTGTTCAGTCAAGTATGATAATTTAGTTTACTGTTTTAGGCATAAAATCTGTGAATTTACAATAAAATTGCTCAAAACCATAATATCATTAAGTGTATATAAATCTATTTTTCTCCGCTGATACCTGTAGGATTTTTTAACTGCTGCCTAGTGTGCCACTGAGCACAAGCTGCTGCTCTATTTGTTCTGCCTTTGGTTGGTCAAAAATATTATGTCATGCTTTTGGCTGGTTTCAGTGGGTATTGTATGAGGTATAACAGTTGAGTTAGATATTTGTAAGATTGCTTGTATTCCCAAGGGATAGAAAGCAGTTATCATAGCTAATGTGATATGTGTTTACCTTTTTGCCCTCTGCAAACCGTTTTCCACACACCAAGGACAAAATTTAACTTCTGAATTAATAAGCCCTTAAGAGATAGAGTCCCTGCTAATTATAATTTCCAATGTTGCTTTTTTATTCCTTTGTAATCTCGGTAACCATTTTAACACCTTGTCAGGCATTCAGGAACTTCCATCTGTGCAGCCTAGTGCATTTGTGAAATAAACCCATCTGTACAGCTGATTAAAAATTGGATGTAGTCCATGTTTTGTCTTGATCCTGAAAGAAACAGTATTGCTGCAGCAGTTGTTAATGTAGGGTCTGAGTAAAGAATGGAATGCACAAGGCTAATGGAGCAAAATAGCTTTTGGTGTTTTCATTTGTATTTAATAATTATTTAAAATAAAATCAGAACAAATTAAGTGTGACAAGCATGACCAATCAGAAAGATTGCAGAGTTCAAGTCTGCAGAAGCCTGAGATCTGAGAAGCATGAAGCAACTCTAGAACTGCTGTCATTTTAAGCAAGGTGAATCCAGGAAGATAGCAACTTCATATATACCCTTCTTACTCTTATAGAAACGTTCTTAAATTTATTTTGAGAGTGAATTTCTTTCATATGTAGTTTTCCTTGGTGTGGTAGGCAGTCTTCAGTAGCATGCGTGTTTTTGGAGACATGGAAGAACAGATGCACAATTCTTTATCTACAGACTGGGTCAGTAGAGTAACTGCCTCTGACTACTTGATTTCCAAGTGCATTTAGTATTCAAAGATACCATATCTCATATTTCCATTCATAATTGCTCTGCCACTGCTGAAGGTTTTACGAATGCAAAGCTGCATCTTCATAAGGTTGCAGGCAACATCCTATCTTTTGAAAAACAAAAAAGAACAGCAAAAACTAACCAAGCCGACTAAGTTACTAAAAAGTGAAGATGAGAATGCATAGACAGCAAGTATATTATCTTTTCATAATTAGTCATATGGATATATTGAAAAGAGAAATGAAGAGAATGAGAAGGGATGGGAAGAACATAAGAGACAGGGTGAGAATCTTTGATTACCATACTGAAACAGGATATAAGTAACATAATGACATAGGATCAGTTATATGGGTCTGTGAGTTAATGTCTATGCAAGCAAATAAATCATGAGATGCCATATCACCATGGAAATGTACTAGGTCATAGTAGGTCACATTTTATTAGTGCAATGCCCAATTGTTCCTTAGCATTGCATGAATGTGGCTATGTTGCTTTTATTCCAAAGGTATTTCAGATATTGCTTGCTCAAGGATATGTCACATGGTCACTTGCATTGTATGGACATGCTTACTGGGGCTTTGTAAATGACAGGAGGTTCAATTTAACAGTAAAATATTATTCATTATTTGAAGTTCAATGTACTCCAAAATCCGTTAATATTAACACCGTTACAGAATATCTTGTGGTCTTCTACATGAAATAACACCTGAAACTTCCTGAGCTACGAGTTAAGTTTATTGCCTTTTATTCCAATATAAATACAGGACTGCTATCCATTCAGTTATCCATTATTTAGAAGCCCTTCAGAAGGACTTCCAAAGTCTGTAGACCGAAAGAATTTTTCTGAATTTACAGAAGCATAACTTAAAATGGAACATGACCTTAGATTTTTGCATGAGAAATATGGAGGTTTTAGCTGCCTAAAGGTACCAACAATACTGCATAAACTGCCATAACTCACAAAATGGAGCATCACAGTCTTTTATACTGCTAAAAGTATATATGATTTTCTTTTGCTTTTGTCAAGTGATTTACAGTAACCAACAGAAAAACAAGACCTTAATCATAATGTAGGCATTGCTGATAATTATATTCAATATAGTGTCATATACTAAAAGCAAAAGTAAAAATAAAAATCCAAGAATATTGCTAGAAATGAAGGAAAATCCAGATTTCCAATGAAAGAATAGGATAGAAGGGATTTACTCATCGAACCAAGATAAAGAATTATTTAAATATACCATTAATATATTTAGCTGCTTAAGGATGGAGAAAGGTGCAATTTATTTATTTATTTATTTATTTATTTTTAATGAAAAGTGAAAACATTTAATCCTAGGATGGGAGAAGGCAACTGTAATTATACACTACAGAATTGCTGCCAACTGAGTACTGTTTTGTTGAATATGGTTCCCTTTTGGTGATAATAACAATACGTCATTTGGTGGATTGTGAATTCCCTTAAGAAATATATGATTCTGAAGCTGAACAAATGCTGGTGTCTGACTTAAACACAATAAATACAGCTGCTTCCTGTATAGGACATGTGTAACTAAAATATTTTTTAAATACCATGTTTGGAATTTCAGTCTCATGTTGTCCAGTTACATTGGCTTGAATGTATTTCATAGCAATTCATTTTAATATTTAGTAAAGTGCAAGTGAAAAGAGTATTATTGATGATTTTTTTCCCCTCCCTGGTTCTTCTTCCCTCCCTGTTTCAAATACACTGGTCTACACAGTGCTGAGCCATCTGCTTCAGGTGTATCATCTTCACCACCTAAAAAAGGTGCACAAAGTGAATATTTTGGGTGTAATCCAATCATTATCATTATGTGAAGAGGGCTTCCTTAAAGTCAAGACACCTGACTGGTGACTCATATTCTGGTTCCTTTAATAGACTAATATACAGAGAGTTTTCTCATTCCATGTGGATCAAATGACTAAAGGTGCTCCAGAGAAGTACTGTACTGAAAACAACACAAAGAATTAATTTAAGCAATATTATACACCAATCCCCATTGGCTTTTCACACCAGAATGTTAATTCTAGGGAAAGGTGACCCCACTGGAGTTTGTGTCGGTATCAGACAGGATAATATAGAAGTGTAGCACAACTGAGGGAATAACTTTTAGGTTTGAATAATGCTGACTTCAATATGATAATGACAAATTCACCAGTGGTTTACATGAATGTAATATAAGATATCATTTGGCTTATGAATTGTATAATAAAGAGAATAGCTTGTCCCAGAGTTTTTACCTGAAAATAAACTCAGTAGTTTTATATACATACTAATTTATTCAGTGCAGTATCTAATCAAGCTGAAAGTAAAAAGGTTTCAAAGATCATGTTTGTAATCAAATAAATTTAAAGGGCTAAAACTTAACATTAATAATCACCTCCCCTGCCCCAATATATTTTCTAAGCAGACATCTTTTTCAGCCAAACTGTTTGGGCAGCTGATCCAAACTCATTAATATAGCAGTATTTCAGCAAAAGTCATACTGAGAGCTATTGGTTCATTAGTGTCTGAATCCAGAAGGCATATAGAAATAGAATCAACTGACAATCTTCGCTTCAGAAGTGATGCACTGATAAATAGTTGAACATTATATATATATATATATGCCTGTGCTTTGAGAGATGGTCGAAAATTATATTGTTAAGATTTCCAATAGATCTACTTTATGTTGGTATGTTTATTTTTCACACCAAGTTACAAATTAAATGGCGCTTATTAATGAGGTGTTTATTGTTATCTTACTAAGTCATGGTGTTTTACCAAATTTATCACACAATTTCATTGACTGAAACTGACATCTACAGTCATGTCAGTTAATGTATCTCTTGGTTCTAATAGGATGAGGCTAGAGATAATTTTGGAGCTAGAAAAAATCATGAACAAGAAAAGCTGTAAAGTACACCAATACAAAGAGCAAACTGTAAGCATGGTTAAAGTCCAGAATAATCATCAGAGAACTGGAGGAATGAAGAAATCTGCTAGCCTGTAGGAGATGATGATGGAATGCCATTGGTCTGAACAATTTATTCCATTCGTGCTTCATCTTTGTCCTAAATTCATTTTGCTAGATCCAGTCTAAATGCAGTAAAGGGAGGATACTGAGCTATTGCTGCAGAGTAGAGGAAAATGGAGAGGAGCTGGGGGAAAACAGACAAGAACCAAGGCACATCTAAGCAGCATCTCAAAAAAAGAGCAGTGGATGAATTCCCTAAGATACCTGATAGCTGAGGTAACCATATCAGGCTTGTAGGATAGTTACTAGTCTTCAAAAGACAACATGTCTAAATGGATAACTACAGATTAATTATGCAGGTAGAGCCTGGCAGCTGGAGCTTGACAGTTTGACAAGGACTGTGACAAAATGAAATGAATGGAGAATCTTGGACATTCCCCCCCCCCCCCCCCCCATTTCAATCCAAGAATGGCTTGAGACCTCTTAAAGATATTTTAATACATTGAACCACATTGAGCCACAGGACACACCATGCATATCTAGAGTAGAAACCTGTAACACATTTAAAACACGTATCTCAAGAACATGCTTCAAACTTTTCTAAATTTTTAGGAGTGGATTCCTCTGGATTCCTATGGAACATATGACTTGCTTTAAATCAAAATTATACCACAGTAATCCAATTCCATGTAAACTCCACAGTATTTTAAAACATGTCCAAAGTGCAGCCTTCTGGTTTGTTGTATATAATCTCAAAAATAAAGATTGTGAGTTAGGATTGAAATAGGTTATTTTGCATGCAAATAACATTTGTAACTGAAAAGATCTTGTCTTCATCTTGAATATTATTATTTAAGAAAGAACATATGGTACTTTTAGAAAATATGGTATTTATTTCTTCTGCAGGTGTTTTCCTACCACAAAAGGGAGTGATTAAAGCAGGAACTTTGACCACCTTTTGTGTTGTATTAGTAAAGGTTTCCTACTGTGATTTCCAAGTTGACCGATGGACACAAAATTAATCAGCTGGATGCCAAAGTTTCCATGACACCTGTATTACAGTATTAAATTGTTTCTGTTTCAAAAGGCTTAGCTAAAGTTAGTCCTTGGAACAATTCTGAGAAGCAGTTATTCTTTGCAGTGGCTTACTAGGTCTTCAGATTCTTTTTTAATTTATTATAGTATTGTCAGGGTAGATTCCTTTTGAAAGACATGGTTTGACTGTAGAAACCATCATGGTGTATGTTTGTGTTAAAATAACAGCTCATTTAAGCTGTAATCACAGAGGGTGAAACTGTATTTGAACTACTAATGTACGGAGTAGCTACATGTGGTTTATAGGTCAAAGTATAATAGTGTGAGCAATTTTTGATTGGTACAAATTGTAACCACTGTTGTCAACTTGGCTCCAAGAATCCCATGCACTTGGGGGAAAAATAATAATGTGGTTTTTAACGATGCCAAAGTACTTTAGGATATTGCTTCACCAAATATTAATTCTTCTGTGCAAGTTCCACTTTCCTTTTAGTGCTGCCCCCAATTAAAGCTTTAAGCACTTAACCTGTAGTTGTGAAAAAAGCATTTATGATGGGTGTAATCTTACTCCCAGAGGTCTAATTATCTCAGTTGGTTCCCAATTAATCCATGAAGTTGTTAGGTCTTCCTATTAATTAGATCTGTTCTTCTTGAAGAACAGTTTTATTTTTCATATTTCACTTTATTATTCCCTTCACTGGAACCCTGCAGGGTGGGAATACTACTTTGAAATGTTCTTATTTGTTTGATTGCTGGTTGATGCTTAATGAAGATGATGTTCTTTACCCACATCTTGCGTTAAAGTTCAGTTTGGAAATTAGAATGCAAGTCCTTTAAGCATGGAAATTAAATGTAAATATAAATATGTACTGAGTGAGAGAGTGACTTGCTTTATTCTAAAGCTATTAGTCAAAGTTTTTTTTTTTTAATTCTTTTTTTAATGTTAAGGCCTAATCTCACAAAAATTGAAATTGAGGCAATTCTGTACACATTCTACATTAACATATTATTAAAAAATATTAATATATATATTTAAGACATGTCATAAGAGAATGCATAAATGAGAAAGTTGGATGTATAGTCATATTTACCTCCTCATTTTCACCTGTGAAAAATCCTCTTTTCATATAACAGGGATCTGCAGTCAGGAATAGAAGCTTTATTAATTAATCACAAAAACACCCAGCAAGTGAAATATTATCCAAAGATTGTTGGAATTTCAATTATTCCTCCATTTGTGCTTCGACTCTACATGATAGAAAGCTGTGTTAGTTTATTGGACAGTTGTGTCTGTTTCCTCTATTGTGTCTCAGTGATATTCCCTTGCTGTATTCCATCAAAAATCAGTTTACCCACTGGAACTGTGACTCACTTCTAGGAAAAAAAGTGATCAACTGTGGCCTTCTTAAATATTGAATTTAGCCAGACAACGAATAAAACTCTATTTGATGCTCACAGAATTTCACTGACTTAAATGTTTTGTTCCCACCATGTTGTGTAAGTTTTTCTTTTCTTTTCTTTTTTCTTTTCTTTTCTTTTCTTTTCTTTTCTTTTCTTTTCTTTTCTTTTCTTTTCTTTTCTTTTCTTTTCTTTTCTTTTCTTTTCTTTTCTTTTCTTTTCTTTTCTTTTCTTTTCTTTTCTTTTCTTTTCTTTTCTTTTCTTTTCTTTTCTTTTCTTTCTCTTTTCTTTTCTTTTCTTTTCTTTTCTTTTCTTTTCTTTTCTTTTCTTTTCTTTTCTTTTCTTTTCTTTTCTTTTCTTTTCTTTTCTTTTCTTTTCTTTTCTTTTCTTTTCTTTTCTTTTCTTTTCTTTTCTTTTCTTTTCTTTTCTTTTTCTTTTCTTTTCTTTTCTTTTCTTTTCTTTTCTTTTCTTTTCTTTTCTTTTCTTTTCTTTTCTTTTTTCTTTTCTTTTCTTTTCTTTTCTTTTCTTTTCTTTTCTTTTCTTTTTTCTTTTCTTTTCTTTTCTTTTTTCTTTTCTTTTCTTTTCTTTTTTCTTTTCTTTTCTCTTTTCTTTTCTTTTCTTTTCTTTTCTTTTCTTTTCTTTTCTTTTCTTTTCTTTTCTTTTCTTTTCTTTTCTTTTCTTTTCTTTTCTTTTCTTTTCTTTTCTTTTCTTTTTTCTTTTCTTTTCTTTTTCTTTTCTTTTCTTTTCTTTTCTTTTCTTTTCTTTTCTTTTCTTTTCTTTTCTTTTCTTTTTTCTTTTCTTTTCTCTTTTCTTTTCTTTTCTTTTCTTTTTTCTTTTCTTTTCTTTTCTTTTCTTTTTTTCTTTTCTTTTCTTTTCTTTTCTTTTCTTTTCTTTTCTTTTCTTTTCTTTTCTTTTCTTTTCTTTTCCTTTTCTTTTCTTTTCTTTTCTTTTCTTTTCTTTTCTTTTCTTTTCTTTTCTTTTCTTTTCTTTTCTTTTCCCTCCCCTCCCCTCCCCTCCCCTCCCCCTCCCCCTCCCCTTCTCCTTCTCCTTTTTTTCTTTTTTCTTTTTTTCTCTTTTTCTTTTTTTTTCTTTTTTTTTTCTTTTTTCTATTTCTTTTCCTCTACCAGGTTGGTAATTGCTTATTTTTGCATTAATTTTACAGATAGTTAAATAACTGTCCATTCAGAATTCACTATTGAGAATTACCTTATAATCAATTCAAGATCAAACTGTGTAAACCAGGTTTAGTGTTCCTTACGTGTAATTAGTAAATTTCATGGATGTAAGATAAGTAAGTCAAGTAAATGTCATTCAGTAAGACAAGAATGAAAATAATAACCAAAATAAAAACATAGTTATTTTTCATAGATTACATTCATATCTACAAACACGCATTTTGAGTAAATTACATAGGCTATATAAGCTGGAATGGGAATTACAACTAAAGTACAAAGCCTATATATAGCCTAGAATGGGAAATAATTATTTTAGAGAGAAGAGGCTGTGATATATTTTCTACAGTAATCAGTGGCAGCAGTGCAGTGCAGCATTGAAGTAATCTCTCTCTCTCTCTTTCTCTCTCTTTTTTTTTTTTCTTTCTTTTTTTAGGAAAAGAAAATAAAAATACTGGATTACCTTGTGCCTGGCTATTAAAAGGTCTTTTTGTCTTTTTGCAGACTCTGCAACTAATGTGAACTTTTATTTACTAAGGGAATGTTTTTTAACAAATGTTTGAAATTTAAAAATAAAATGTTTGAGGCCAGGTGGAACTGCGGAGAAAATTGGATGTTGTTGTAGGTACATTTTTAGGAAGAAAAGTGTGATATCACATTGCATTGCTGAGAAATGTTATCTAAATGTGTAAGTGGAAATGGCAGTGAAATGTCTCAATATTTTTTCTTGAAGTTATTTACATTTTCTAGCAACCGAATATTTAAATGTGTTACCATACTTACTATCTTAACATCAGGTGTTGTTTTAATTATAGTTAGTGTATGCAACATAGACGGATAAATATTCTGCCAAACTCCCGAACTGTCAAACCTGATGACACATGAGAAGAATGAAGGAAGCAGACAGCTGAAGTTATAATGTATATTGGACCTTGCTCAGGCCTAACCCGCAGTTTATTGACATCACAGGGTGACCTGATATACTCTTCACCTACCCTAATCTTTAACTTTCACCATGTTATCATGATCACAGATAATCATGCAATGATAGAAATGTGTTTAGCTAGTGTTATTGATGCACAAAGCAGGTGGCACAGGGGTAAAAATAGGACCAGCTGCTCCACTTCCTGTGTTCATTAGAAATAACACCTTTACTGACAACTATGTAACAGAAAATATAATATCAAGAAAAAAAAAGACTTAGTTTGAAAACATGTTGGAGTTTACTAAGACAAATCATTGGATTCTGATCCATTCAAGCCAGAATGTAAAACTTGCCAGTAGATGGCATGACCCTGTCCCTCACTTATCAGTGCTCCTTCAAGTAAATGAAAAGAGAAATCAAGTTCAGGCCACACCGGTGATCCATGAAAGTTAAGTACACTTGAGGGACATTATGATAAAGTTGAGGTTGCAGCTGTTGGCAGGTAGATTAAAAGGGAATGTAGAAAACAATAATTTTATTGTGGCTAAAAGAATTTATATAAATGCTTCAGAAAAAAAAAAAGATATTTAAAAATATTTTTTGGTGTAGATTACTTTCATTGTGTGTGAAATTTTTAGTTGATTTTTATTAAAGGGGTTACTAATTGTGAAATCTAACCTCTGAAATTGCTCTGACAGACCTTTGTTTATTATGCAGTAATTAGAAAGGCACCATTAGCATCTATGCTCTGAACTTTTCAGTGTAGTTCAGGACACATGGTAGTATAGCCAATTAAAACAAAAAACATTTAAGTGGGTAAGAAAACTATTAAAGCCAATTCATTAGACCTGCATATTTTGGGGTCAGTGGTACAGAACATGCACATCAAAGCAGAAAAAGCTTGAGTTGCTAATATGCCCCAAAGCACTGAAGTGAGCAGCATTGCAGATTGTGAATTTGAGAGGTAGGGCAGCCTTAGGGTACTGATTACATTGATGAGGATATGGTAATGACTTAAGCAGCTGTCAGGAGTTACAGATACCAAAATCCACAAGGATGTGTGGCTAAGTAACAGATGCCTTTAAAACTGTCTGTTTTGCTACTGTTCAGTAACCTACAGCAAAACTTTAATGAGGTGACCTCCACAGCACTTTGTACGTAGTCTGAGTTTTCATTTTATAAAAACCATTTTTCTTGCAGCAGTGGATGAGCTCAAATAGATCCAAATTTAAGAGTTACCAATAGAAGTGTCAGATCAAAGAGCAGAAACAGAGGGGAAGAAGGTGATTTGTAAGAACACTGAATAGTAAATTATTTCAATCAATACAAGTCCTTTTCAGTGCTCTATACAAACCCAGCAGAGATCAGATACCAGTGATACTAGAAGGTCTCTTTAAGGACAGTGCTACACTGGAGAGATGTGATCAGTTTGTTGTAATGTCCAAACGTATTCCAAATACTTTCAACAATCTGACCAAAGCCTGTAGACAAAGAATCAGAGATAGAAATAGATTCATTAACAGGATGAAAGAATCTAGTGAGTAAAAGCAGAATTTGTTTTTGGACAAACCTGTTTTCTCTCACAAAAGTTACCCATCTAAAAGTTAGGTGCTAGGTCAAAACTCATAATCCCAGGTCATTTTTATGGCCAGTGTGGAAAAAAAATCAGTCCAAGAGAGTGAATCATACTGTCCAGGACATCTAATTTTTGTTGTGGGAATTATTCTTTGGAGGATCTTTCTTTTTTATCTTTAGAGGTGAATTGGATGACTAGATTAGATGTATAACTTGTGGAAGGCTAAAATAACAGGCAGTGGAAGAAGGGTTAAATAATAATGTGCCTGTGACAAATTATTGTTAGTGCCACTGTGTAACTATGTATCCATTTCCTATCAATTTTCCCATATTCATTTATTACTGCACTTGCAGACCACTTATTAAGTATATGCAGTTGATTGTCTTCTTTTTTCCCCATGCTATAATTCCTACAAATGTTCCACCAATAAAACTGAATTTTGCTACTTGGACAGTATTGTCAGTAGTGGGGTGCAAAATAGTATCGATCTCAGGGAGACAGTGGTGAGTCAGTGACACCTGACCTCAGTTAAGCTTATGTAAAGTGCTGAAAAGTCCTCATACTGTCTTTAATAACTCTTCAGGGATTGCTGTCCTTTCCTCCTGCAGCTTTTCACGTGCAGCTCAGTGATCTTGTCCACTGTGAGCACAGAAGTGAATATAGTTGAGAACCAATCAGCAGTGTGATTAATCACTGTTAACAGAAGAGCAGGGTACTGCTGACTGTTGGCATTCACTGTTTGATTTGAATGCATTTATCTGGGGAGGTGGAAGTCTTTCTTTATTCTGACTGAAGCAACCCTGCTGCTTCCAACAGTTGCTGAAATCAGGCATATTTCACTGCTATTAATTCAACATAGGAAACTGCTATCATTGTGCTGAGGTGCTGGACACATGTTATTCTTGCTTGTCTGAATTCTAAAGTCAAATTAGACTTGAAGACCCTTATGTTTTCAGTCAGTTAAGATTTTACCAGGTAAATGGGTTGGTCCTGGTCAAAGTTCAGTGCTATTTTTTTCACCTTGCAAATGAGGCAGGAGGTATCCAAACTAGTGAGACTCAAGAGTAAACTAAACAGTGCAAACTCCTTTATACCATTTCTGAACAGCTCTCTAAACTGATATTATGTATGATAAAAATCAAGGATTTTCATATTATGCTTGCATCTCAAAATTACATTTTCCCTGCTGTTTTTATCAGAATATTATTATTATTTTTTCTTGCTTTGGCCCCCAGTGAAGATGATGGCTTGTTACTTTCTTTTGCTGTCTGCCACACAGTGAATAACCACTTGATGATAGGAATATTAAGGGACCAAGTTCCTTTCCTTTTCACAAAGACTTAGACTTCTAATTTGCAAGGCAAACATTAAATCTAACCTAATGTATTTACTGTAGACTCCTGTCTACCACACTGGTATATGAGCATCTTCTAGATGAAATAAATGGCAGAATCTGTAGCTGAACAATAGCACTCTTCTTGTTTGAGATAATTAGAAACCTTACCATGCTCACGAAAGGTTGATATTGCTTGTGGAAAGACACCTGCCCCCTCTCCCCCTGCCCCAGGGTTAACTTTTTAAGATACAGGTTTTCAGTATTAAGTTCCCTTTGTATATTCTCAGGACAATATTTCTGAAGAACTTAATCTTGTATTATTTGTAGAATTTTATTAAATAAAGATCATCAAGCTTTACATTTCCGAGGTGTGACAACTTGTCTCATAACCACTCAATTTCCAAGTGGCATTTTGGACTCATACCCACCATTATAATGAGCATGCCTTGCACAAGAAACTATGAAGACATTATGTGGTTTTATTTTGCTTTTTTTCTGTTGTCATGAAACACTGAGTTAAAGTAAAATAATAGTTATTATGAAAATTTATAAAAATATATATCTCAAAATGATGGGTCTCTAAATTGTTATATTTTATTGCTATTATGACATGATTTTGTGTAGTAGCAAGACTTGGAACCCTTTGGTTCCTAAATAATTAGAAGCAATAAGGCTTTATTTATTTGTTTGTTTGTTTGTTATTGTTGTTTTCCTTATTTAAAAAAAAAAAGGAAAGAAAAAAAAGGTGCTGTCAATTGAAGTTATCATATAGCTGACATCTCTGCTTTTATCTAAGTAGAGTATATTGCTAAGGTGATGATTTTGTTTGCATTCTCACAGGATTTGTTTGCATACTCAGGTTAGGTGCAACACATTGTTCTGCCTTCCTTTTTTGATAATGTGTAGCAAATGGCATACTTGGTTTGCCCAGATATTTATACTTCTCATTTAACATTTCAATTCATGGAGTCAATCACATGTTATTGGTGACCTGATCAGTACAGAATCCATGAAATTTTGACTCTTTCAGGTGGATGATGCCTGCTTAAACAGTTACATGTAGGCTGATTTTTTTTTTTTTCATTTGTTAGAGTGACAATGAACAGTTTATGCAGACAAGTAGGATTGGGAAAGCATTATAGAAATCAAAATATTGCTTTAATGACATTCTTAAAAGAGTAAGAGTAAGTTAAACCTGGCTATCATAAATATTCCCAATTAGAAAAGTGAGTGAAAATATTTAGCAATGTGTATCTAAAGTTTTATGTATATATGTTTTGCCTCCAATATATATTTTTCTGCCTGAATTTTGATTGACAGATCATTATATGAAACAAAGAAAGTCTTAATCAATAAATTCCAAGCCATTTGTCTAGCATGAGTAGAGATAGACTAATAATACTTTCACTATTGCTTAGAACACCAGCCAGATGGAGACTAGTAAATACCTTATAAACAAAAACATGACAATAATAGAATGTTGGCCTATTAACATGAAAGCTTGAGGATGCTCCTTCCATGCACTGCTTAAATAAACTGTTTCAGAAAATGAAGATCATAAAGAGTAATTATTTTTTTGCATTACTAGCAAAATCCAGAGCATCAGCAACCAATACCAAAAATGGACCACTTAAAGAAAGCTTTTCATGTTATAAGGGCAAATGTGTGTCACATGAGATAAACCAGGTATTTTCATAAAACCTGTGCTGTAATGTGAATATTTTAAACTCTGCTTAGAAGTGCTTAATTTAGATGGCAAAACCAAAATTACATGTCTAGGATAGCATTTTCATGATTAGGAAGCTAGATATTCCTTTTAAAGGAAACCTTGAATCTTAGTTTCCTAAATTGTCATAATGCATGACTGAGTTGACAATGACACGAATCTCCCTGTTTCTGATTTTCCTTGAAGACTCTGCTGACTTGATCATAATCAAGCCAGATTATAGAACAGTACATGGCATTTTGGACAGCTGATGAGCTTTGGCTGAAGTATGAATTGAGTCCTCATCTAACATTATTTTACAAGATTATCATTTAACATATGGTAGAAAATTAGAATCCCAAACCTGAGTGTAGTTTTCAACTGGTTTAGTTTTACTAGCTTTTGAAAATGTATTTCTTGTGCCCTAAGTTTCAAAATTATATTCCAGTAGGAGCTATTCAGTATCTCTAACACCCATTGTTTAATGAAAAATCTAAATCACAGAATCATAGAATCAGAGAATGGTTTGGGTTGGAGGGGACCTTAAACATCATCTAATTACAACCCCCCTGCCGTGGGCAGGGACACCTTCCACTAAACCAGGTTGCTCAAAGCCCCAGCCAGTCTGGCCTTGAACACTTCCAGGGATGGGGCATCCACAGCTTCTCTGGCAACGTGTTCCAGTGCCTCACCACCCTCTGAGTGAATTTCTTCCTTATATCTAATCTAATTCTAGCCTCTTTTAGTTTAAAGCCATTACTCCTTGTCCTATCACTACACTCCTGATAAAGAGCTCCTCTTCTGCTTTATTGTACCTTTTAGGTACTGGAAGGCCACTATAAGGTCTCCCTGGAGCTCCCTCTTCTCCAGGCTGAACAATCCCAACTCCCTCAGCTTGTCTTCATAAGAGACATGCTCCAGTCCTTTGATTGTTGTTGTGGCCCTCCTCTGGACTCATTCTAATAGCTCTATGTCCTTATGGGGATCCTAGAGCTGAACACAGTACTCCAGGTGGGGGTCTCACAAGAGCAGAGTGGAGGGGGAGAATCACCTCCCTCAACCTGCTGGCTATGCTGCTTTTAATGCAGCCCAGGACATGGTTGGCTTTCTGGGCTGCAAGCACACAATGCCAGCTCATGTTGAGCTGCTCATTAACCAACCCCCAGGTCCTTCTCCTCAGGGCTGTTCTCAATCCGTTCTCCACACAGCCTGTACTTTTGCTTGGGATTGCCCTGACCCAAGTGCAGGACCTGGGACTTTGCCCTGCTGGACTTCAAAAGGTTCGCACAGGTCCACTTCTCAAGCTTATCAAGGTCCCTCAGAATGGCAACCCTTCCTTCCAGTGTGTCAACAGCACCACGTCTGAATTTTAAAGAAAACTGAAAATGCTTGCTACCTGATCTCGAAAAGTGTCCTATCTTCTAATTTTATTTGGGAAATTTCAAATTAGAGCAGGAACATTCTGTTTCTAATTGAGTATATATATTCCCAAATAGTCTCATATACAGTTATTAGGGAAGGGCTAGTATTTATTTTTCTGTTTTGTTTGTTTCTTATTAAGGAAGTCTTTTGTAAGCAGTAGTCTTAGTTGTGAACGTTGTCCTACTGCTTTGGGTATTCTTCCTGATAATTTTTAATTGTTGTATGGTGACTTAAAAATTACTTTCATGCTTGTAGTCAACTCAGCCATTTCTCATTCTCCGTTACATATTCTTAATGTGCATGTTAAAGAGATGAAGCTTCAAATATTGTTAAAATACCTCTTCTGAAGCTATTACTTTATTTAGCATTGACTTGACAAATATTACCTCCTGACATCTAGAAGTTTGTCAATAATACTTTGTGTGCATACATACAACATGTGTGCAAACATACAACGTGCTTAAGAACTGCAACTATTTAATGATGCTTCATTAATTTCAATGGAATGCTGGGAGGCATATTTTCAAAATGCCATTCTGTTATTACTGTTCTGGGAATACATCATGTTTTGCAACAATTACAATATCCATTGGGCAATAAATCGGTTAGTTATATTCCTCTAGGCCCAGCAAATGAGCTAAATCGCTGTTTCAGAAACAACTTTTCCCATGCTCATTTAAAATGAGAATTGGAAAGGAAACATTAGTACAGGATTAAATTGAAAGGCTAAGTGAGGTATGTATAGGTTCAACAGAAGGGCAACATGGGGACTGTGAACAGGATTCCTTCTGTCACAGTATACAACTAGAGATAATGAGAATGCCAAAAATATGCTGTAAATAATCTATAGCTACATACAGAAAACAGAAATAAGAAAATAATATAGGTATTTATGTTCACTGTATTTTAAGCAAGACAATGGGTTTGCAGTTTTCTTCCAGATGTGGGGGTAGGGAAAAAAAAAAAAAAAAAAGGAACAAAATGCTCTAGCCAAACATGCTTTTAACTCCTGATGTGCCTCTGTCCATACTGGCATTCTAAGTCTGTTATCTGAAGAAAATTTGTAGGGAAAGATATAAAGAACTGTGGTTGATAATCTATACAATACAAAACTTCTGAGGTCATAACAAATAAGGACTTAAATCAGAAAGCAAGATTTAAATTAGACATTAGGAAATATCTTGAAACAGTAAGGATACCTAAGCACTGGGTTAGATGTGTTGAATAAAGTTTTGAAAAGTTCACTGATGCAAGTTTTTGAAATTAGACTGATTATCAGCTAGGACAGAATCAAGTGTAGTTATTTCTGTACTGTGGAAAATGGATAGAAAATGTGATCTTTTGAACTCTAATAGCCCTTTTCTTTCATGAGTACTCACTCTGGGTCTATTCACGATTGCTTTCAGTCTTCTGAATTAAGTGTAAGATACAGGGATTTTTTTTTTATTATTATTTTCAAGAGGGAGAAAAATGTTTTCTTTGGTGCTTTTACAAAGAAAAAAAAATCAATATATTTGTCTATTGTCACCTCATGCCATTTGCAAATGGAAGACTGGTCAGAATTATTACTCTTTAAAATGATTTTGGGGAAGTGAATAGACTAAGTTGTTGTTTTCTGTCATAGTGAAATTTTCATTTTTTAAATAATTCTCAGAAGCAGGTAGCTATACTATGCTTTCTATTATTATTTCCTCACAGCATTTTCTTATAGTTAGAGGAAATAAGTTACAAGCTGATTTCTTGTATTTTTATTTTTTCCTCTGGGTGCATGAAAATGTACATGATAATGAAATATACACGAAAATAATGTTTGGACATTTGAGGTGATTAGCTATGAAAATGAAGATGTGACTGAAGTTTTCTTGATATTTTGGAAAAATAGAACAAATTTAATGATGCTTTGCAGCAGAATTCCCTGGAAGCTCCTTGTGGACAGAGAAAGACTTAAGTGTGGACAGTTCAGTTGGATCTAAACAGTTGAAAGATATGGTACTTTAAGGATGAGCAACATGAAGCAGCAGAAGGATTGTTGCTTTTCTCTTTCCTGTTCCTAAAATGATTCCTAGCAAAAATGTTGTGTGAAGGGTTATGGTTTATATGTAGTGTGGATTAGAACCAGGCTACCACTGAATCAGGAAGAATTATCATAAACAAGGAGCCTTGGAGAGAGTTCTTAGAAACTGAGAAGGATACAGGGAGGCTAAAGGGCTCAAAACAGAGGAAGGACTGTAAATACTGTTTTGACAATGGACTGACAGTGGTCTGATAGGTTTTGGAACTGATAACTTAGTGATTTTTAGCACTGTTTAATGTTTTTTACTCGTTTTGCTGATGTCAGCATTTTCCTAGTGAAATACTATTGTATATTAGTGTTGCATGTCTGTTTTTATTTGGTTTAAGACAGCTATTCTAGGGGTTTAAATCAAGATGTGAAATTGCTCCATCATTGCACGGAAGTTTATAAGTGATTAGTAAATAATGTAAGTACCTATTTCATTCAGTTAATTGACACAGGTATAAAGTTGCACAATTGCAGAGGCTGGAAAAAATCGAGTACTCTAAATGTAGTAGATATTTTTTTCAGAGAGTCTGAACAGCAAGAAAGCAGATAGAGGAGACTTTTCAAGACACAGAGGAAAACTGTCCCAAGTGGCTGAGAGATCACAGAAAACAAACCCGCTACAAAAATAATGAGATTATGTGAAAGCATGGAGTGACACCTCAGTAGGTGGAAAGATAAAAGATAATCAGAAAATATAATTTGGACCAAGTCATGCAGTTTTAGTTTGTTGTTTTAAGAAACCATATCCCTAGCCTTAAGGCTTAATTTTACAAATATTTCAGAATGATTCCTCTAATGTTTTTATAGGGTACAAAATTTTATCCTCTGAATTGAATAGTCGTATATCTTATATAAATTAAACTATTTCTCCAACTTGCAGAAACGACTGGCCTATTAATAGTGTCCTTTTCAACATACAGTATTATATTCTGTCAGTACTGAAGCAGGACATAGTTCTTTTTTTATCCTGAATCCCACTTGTACTTCTAAACTGATGATGCAGTTATCAGCATTAATTTTGTTACAGAAATCTTGCCAGATCTTTCTCATTGCCTAATGATTATCTGTGCTTTAGCTTATATTCTATCAGTTTCCCAGAATTCAATGTTCTTTAACCTTATTGAGTGATTTATTTTTGCACTCAGCAGACTCTGAATATTCATTTTTAATACCACAGAACTGGATTTTTACAGGCATCCTTTTTATCTTCTTTTATCTTTTTTTTTTTTTTTTTTTGGGGGGGGGGCAGGGTGGAAGGGAAGGGCATTTTTAAAGGGATGGAAAGACAAGCAACCTTTTTTGGACACTGTGGTCTTTTTGCAGAACCCCACCTCATCCTCTTTGATTTTATCGTAGGAAGGAAGGAAAGTTTCTCTAAACAATTTGCAATCCATAATCTTTACATTTACTTTGCCTTTTTTTTTTCTATAAAATAAAATAAAAATAAAATAAAATCTGCCTCTGTTTTCAGCTAATAGTATTTTTGAAACAATAAGGAAATTATGCTTCCACAAAGACATTCATCCTATTTCACATCATTCCTACCTTGCTAGTATTGACAGTCAGACTAATAGATTATTAAGTTAAAGGTCTATGTCTAATTCCTGAATAATTCTATTGAAGTTTTATATAAAATATATATATAAATATATATATAATATAGTATAATATATATATAATATAAAAAGCATGCTGATGGAAAAAGAAAATCTGATAGCCTACAGAAACAAATGCCGATAAATTAATATTGAGCTAATTAAGACATATATGGTAGTGTCTGTTCAATATATGATGGAATAAAGACTGAATACAAATTAATTCATTTAGTAGTATATGGGGAATCAGAAGAGACTAGATATGAAAACAAATATTTGTAAATAGGATACAAAATCTTTTCTGCAGATGATCAGGAACTAAGGCAGAGGACTTCTCAAAGTATTTGAAACAACGGGAGAAAAGAATGTTAGGAACTTCCATTATTTTTAAAGAAACAAATTCATGAGCCCAAATAGAAGTTGAGCATTGGAAGAATTTGAGTACTTGATGATATAACATTAAAAGTTTTGCTGGGAAAATAAAACACATTAAGAAAAAAAAAAAGTTTGAAATTTTTAAAAATGATATCACAGTACCATTTCTTATAGTTCAATATTCCGGATACAGATTTCTTAATATTGTTCTCTCAAGGGAGGAACTGTCTAGGGCAGGAAGAGTAAGTGGAGCAAACTTTGAACATTCTTATTCTGTTGTAGACATTTTGAGGAGTTTAATCAGAGTTATGAATAGCTAAAATTAATCAATGTAGTGTACTAGTCAAAGCTGAGTGAATCAAAATAAAAGTCATGCCTTTGATACAGTATTGTTATGACACGCTTACCAGTATAAAGTTAGCAGTAGCTTTACTGCACAGCAGTGTTCACCTTTCTACTGACTGATCTTTACGAAGCATATTGTGGCTTTTGTTATGTATGAGATTCAGAATCATGCCTCCGGAAAGTTAAAAATACAGAAAAAAATCAAAGGTGTGTTTTTTGTAATTTATATGGATATTGTCCCTGTAATTAAAATCTCTTGCACTACTTTGTTCCTGAAAGTGAGAAGTAACTTTACTCCATCAAAATATTATAAAATATTATCCACGATTGAGGTAGAATATAAATTCATAATTACAGAAACCAACAGTCACTTGTAATATGTTTATCATTAGTATTTGGCAATGCACTCACAGGTATTAAAGCCCCTCCAAAACTCTTTCTTAATCCCAAATCAACTGAAGGTGAGAATGACAGCGAGCTTCTCCTGCACCCCACATACCAAATTTAAACTATTTTCTGAACATTTTAAGACAACTCAATGCCTTTGCTATATCACTCTGGAAGATATTTTTTGTTGTTGTTTTTAGAGGCTAAGGATACTTAGTGAGCCATTTCTGTCCTTTACAGCAGTACACTTGAAAATTATAAGTGCAATTTCTTGTCTGCATCAAAAATATTAGAGATTTTTTCCTACACGCCAGTTGTGAACTTGGACACAAACTGTCAGGATTATGAGTCTACTAAAGAATGTAAACAAAAAAAAAAAGGAATATATATAAACATGAAAATCATTGATGATTCAGACTACAGAGGATTCCTGAAATAAAAACAACTTTTGCTTCTATAAGACACAAATCCATCTAGTGCAATTACAGTATCTTATTCTTTTCAGCTGATGAGATGACAGTTTTGGTGATGTAAGTGAGGAATAGATTCTTATTAATCAACAAAGTACTTTCATCAAGGGTGCTCTGTGGTAGGGACTATGTAGTCTTATATAGAATACAAGAAGTTGTTAATAATAATAATAATAATAGTAATAGTAATAGTAATAGTAATAGTAATAGTAATAGTAATAGTAATAGTAATAAACATTGACATAGCAGCCCTTTGTCCTAATTTTAACAATGCTCTTCTTTCATAATTTCTTTTACTTTACAGCCTAATGAACACTCCAGATAAGTTACGATATTTAGTTTAAATCTGCAAGCATGAAGAAAACACAGTAACAGAGATGTCTTCTCTCAGTTCTCTTACTTTGAATGCTAATCTCTTTATTTTTCTAGAATGAGCCCACATACAGTATTTGTCCTCAGTCTCAAGCTGACAGTCCATCTATAAGATCTGAGGCTTTTCCATCCTAAAGTATATCTTAAAATAGCTTGACTGCTTGATATAGATCATTGCAAAATAAACAAAATTGAGTCTTGGAAATGCATGGAAGTTGGCATGAACCTATCAGCTGTTGACAGAGCAGGATTAGGTGGTTGACTTCTTTTAAAAGGGATCTGTACTTCTCATCACACCTGTTTTCAATTTTCAGGTTATATTCCTGATAGATTACATTTCTGAATTTGGTACATAGATGTCTCAAAAGCATGGAAAATAAAATCTCTATTACATATTTCATGTAATTTATTATTGTCTTTTACCAGCCAACAAAATTTCCTATTATGAAAAAAGCTATCTACCTCTACCTATCTAGTTTTATTTTATTTTGTGGTTGCTTTTTTGTTGTTGTTGTTTCCCTGAGTGTTTAGTTGTGTTGTCTGTTAGCTCCTCTGTGGCATCCTAAAAATTCAAATTATGTTTAGAACTGTTACTTATGGGGAAAAAAAAAAAAGGTAAAATAAACACAAATAAACACACACATACAAAATTATTGTAGGGCTAGAGAATACTGGAAAGTTTTCAGCTTTTGTATTTGATCAAAGTGAACTGTGTAAGCCTTGTATTCTACGTAATTTAAATAGGTACTCCATTTTAAACGTAATGATTTTCTTTGCCGAAGTAGTCGGCTTCCACATCTTTTTAGGATCAAAGAAGTATGGAAAATAGAAATGTAGCTTTTTAAAAGCTGTTAGGAAATTCATTACTGAGGCCATAAAAAACAGATAGAAATGTGCTTATTCCAGAGACCAGGGACAAACTGGATAATGCTGATGCCTCTACTGCTAGATATTTGAGAAGTTCTTTCACAACACTTTTTAGGAAAATACACTACTTTGGACTGAAAATAGCTTAAAAGACAGGAGGTGGTTTGAGATAGCATAGCAAATAGTGTTTTAAGGAGGATTCAAAATAAAACCAACCAACAAACAAACAAAAAAACCCAACCCACACAACTTTATTAAATTTCCCGATTAAGAAGTGTATAAAAGCTTCTCTTCCATTGTATTTTTCCCCTTGCATCTTCATCATAATGATATTTAAAGCCTCATTATGTTTTCAAAATGAAAAACTTTGTCTTAAGATGTATCAGCATGATAGCATGATGCTGTACAATTTCCCTTTGAAGTTCTGAGGAGAGTCTTCTCATTACATTGTGTGACAATTTCTTAATGAGAAGATGTTGGTGGAGTAGAAGCTCAATGATTTTCTGTATGACAGGAAAGGGTTTCCTTTGAGTTAAAAAGACTGTGAAAGCAAACTATAATGTTCATATTGATCCCGACACTATCTATAGCTGTCTTTACTACATGTGTTTATTTTGCCATTATTTATTTATTTATTTATTTAAGTGTTAAAAACTTGTCAACTTAAGAGAAAACTCAAAGGAGAAAAAAGAGCAGATCATATGACATGACAAATAAAATATGACAAAAATATATATATATATATGTAAAAGACCTGGCTTAGTATAATGCATATAATGCACAGTTAACAGTAAGTTTACTTAGGAACAGTTTATAAAACTTCATGTTGTTCAAATGTATTGTGGAACAAAGTCTTATGACCATTGCATTATTTATATATCAGTTTGAAAAGCAAATAAATAAAGGGACTCATACTTTTTTCTTGCTTCTGAAAAGACAAATATAATCTCCTGCTATCAAAAGGCCTGTATCATTAATGAACTAGATTTCAGCCTGTTTTGTATTAAACGTGATTGTTTAATATATTTTATACACAATCCAGAGACATATGAATGAAAATAACTAATAAGTTATTCATTGGTTCTTTGGAAAGATTCAGTTTTGCATTTAAAAAAAAAATCATTCAGAACTAAACCTTTTCCATTTTTCCATTCACCCTTGTGGTAACTCTCATGAAGATAGCAGAAAGCTGTAGATTCTAGAAATAGGGTGTATCACGATGGGCAGATGTTGACATTAGCACTTGACACAGAATGAACAAATATGAATTCCCCCTTCTGCAAAATCATCCTATAGTCAGATGTGTTGAAGTGCTCTAACTGAGCAGCCTTCCTGTGTATTTCTGGTACTGCCAGTCACAATCTGCCTGTTTGCCATCAGAGTCTTCTCTGCTCTGTGAAGTTGTTTACACTTGTGCAAAGTGGCTGAAGTAGTCTCAGGAGCAGATCTACTCACATGAATTGTCACAGTCCTATTGACTTCACAGGAACTATGATAACAGTTGCTGTCTTACTTGACTGCTGTCTTATTTGAGTGGATAATCTGACTTAGCAGTGATTTACATTGCCTTTGCAAGAGTCTAAATGATTACTCAAGGTAGAAGACCGCAGAGGATCAAGTCTTTCATACAGTTCACTTCTTAAGAAGGCTACTTTCAAGAATCAAGAAGATTGACTTTTGCGACATACGTGTCAGAATTTAATAAGTAAAAAACAAACAAACAAACAAACAAAACACCTCTTCTAATTGTAAATGCTTTCCAATTATTATTATTATTTTTTTCCAGGCTACTGTTGTATAAACAATTTTTCTCATAGTCACATATGATTAAAAACTGCAATATAAACAGGATGAAAATTTTCACAGTGTAGTATCTTTTCCAAAATATACAGTTTTTTCCCCCATTACATGAGGCTTCAATTTGTATTAATTAAAGCTACTTCCTGGGTGGTCAAAGATGCAAGGTGAAAATTTTGTTAGGATGTTTTACACTATAGCTAAACACCCTGGTGTTTTATTGCTAATTTTCACATTTTCACTGCAGTTGCTCATTGCTTTGGTGGACTGTGAAATTATTCTTTACTGCTATGAAATGAGATAATATGCTGTGGTCTGTTAAATGGGAGATCTTTTTCTGAGTTCTGATTTAAAAGTTCGGTGTTCATGCTGTACATTTAAAAATAGTTTTATTTCTACTCCGCAACAAAATTAATGAATAGATGTCATCCATTCACCACTTACACCACTCTGTGGTTGAAATGCATTCCCTCTAGAGTTAAACTGTTTGAAGTAATGAATGAATTTAACCTGGAGTCTCAAAATCTACCCATTAACCAGAATATCCCCTCCAAAGGCAAGCCAAAAAAAAACCAAAACACTAAAAAAATAAATAAATAGTGGAAGTGCAATAAGGTAACCTACAAATCAGCTTGTTTTAGTGTTTGTAGTGATGCCTGTAGGCTAACAACTTTCTACAAAGATTGGCTTTTAAAATCCTGGTAAACCTTCCGAACTTTGTGTTGGTGCTTAGTCTGTGTTTTTCCTTTGGAGGGCTGTGGAACCAGTTTTGTGATGGGATTTAAATCAAAGTTATTAAAGATAAAGAAGACATAGTTAAATCAAAGCAAGGAAATTTACATTTTATACATTACAATATACTTTACAAAGCTGACTTTGCATTAGCTTCGCTTTGGCAAAGAGAAGATACTATTTTTCCAGAAATTGGTTGCCTCTGATTAGCTTGAGAAGGAATTATCTCAATCTGCTCAGTTGTCTAATTGTTGCCAAATTGTAAACTGGAAATGTAGCTCCTCCTATGGTCAGTGGAAAGAAATTGACATCAAGTGATTAATACCCTGCAAAAATAGGTGTGTTTTAGAGTAGTGAGAATTCTTGGAGGAAGTCTTTGTAGTGGATAAAAAAGATGCCTCTAAACAGACTTTGACTAATATTAGATCAGTAAGCCTGAGATGCTTCCTTGGCAATATATTTATACAACCCTTGCTGTTTATATAGTGTCTCATACTTAAGACATTTATCATGAGTTAAATAGGTATGGGAATTCAGTATTATTTTGCAGGTGGGTTACAGGATTTAAGAATGTATTTAAGAATGTCTAATGGAGAAAACGTCAAGTATTTTTCTTTCCTTTCTAATCTATCTCTAAGAAGTTCTCCACCATGTTCAGAGGTAATTTTGATATCTCTTTCCTTGTGTTTCCCTGTTGCTGTTGTATCTATACCTAGTATTTCTGGAAATTATATTCTTACATTGGGAATATCTGTTTTCTGATTTGTTTGATCACAGAAGTCTCTTCAGATCTTTCATATCAGTTTTGCCTATTAGAAAGCATAAATAATGGATTCTACTACCTTTGTCATATAGAACTTTCATACTGCCATGACAAAAAACATTTAACACTATAGAAAGCATTCATAGCTTTCACTGAGGAAAACTTGAAAAAACACAGGTTTAATGATGAAGAAAATCATTGAGACACAAACTCCATAGAGGTAATATCCTGTTGCACACTAATTAATAATTAAAAACAACACAAGTTTATGTTTTTTTATGCGTTTATTAGGCTACCTCCTATAGCTGGTAAAAAGAAACGGCTTTTGGGTACACAGGTCTCATCTTGTTTCTATTATGTACAGTACTCATACAGCTGATTTGTGAAAACAATGAAAGTACGATACTTAAGCCTTCTGGAATTAATTTCTTGTTCAGTCATCTGCATTCACATAGGTTTAGGTGTATTTTATTGCTAAAAAAAAAAAAAAAACAAAGCAAAAAAAGCATTACTGATTATAAAATATACTGATGGTATTTAGCAAAAGTGGGACGTACAAGAAAATTAAAGACTCTGCCAAAGGGGTAAACCACGTTTCATTTTACAATTACGATAACACAATATGAGTCATAAACCTTTATTTAATTTCCTTCTTGTGGTGGATTAGCCTTGGCTAGCGGACAAACTCCTGCCCAGCCACTCACTCACTCCTCTTCCTCAGTGCAACAGGATAAGAAAGTAAGCTGATAAAGCTCTGGTTCAGGATAAAGACTGGAAGATTCCTCATCAGCATCTGTCACAGGGACTTGAGGAAAATAAATAGATAAATAAATTATTGGCAATTAAAGTAGATTCAGTTATTGAGAAACAATGATAAATTTTAATACAACACCCTTCCTCCCCCGTTTCCCTGCTCAGCTTCACTCCTTCGCTCCTGTTTCCTCAAACCTCACTCTCAAAAGCAATGGGGAATGGATGATGCAGTCAGTTCCTCTCTGCCACTCCTTCCCCTTTTCACTTCTTTATTCCAGCATGAACTCCTTCCCATGTCTTGTAGGCCTTCAGGATAAATCTGCTCCACCATGGTCTCCTCCACCAGCTGCAGAGGAATCACTGCTCCAGTGCATGGAGCACCTCTTCCACTCCTTCTCTGACTTTGCTGTACACAGGGCTATTTCTTGCACTTTTTTCCCTCAATGCTCACACTGCCACGCAGTGTTTTGCTCTTTCCTACATAGGCTTTCCTTGAGGTGCCACCAACTTGGCTGCTGTGCCCAGGTGAGCCCTGTGGTGGGGCCGTTGGAGCTGGCTGGAACCAGCTGTGTCTGTCATGGGGCAGCCCCGGCCTCTCCTCACTGAGGAGACCTGCGGAACCCCACTGCCAGCATCTGGACACCTGTACCTAATATATGTCTGCAGTAAAAATCCTGCTGCGCATAACTACCTTAATTATTCGGAAAGTTTTGAGAGAACCTTTCTGTGAGACTTCCTTGGAGTAACAAATGGACCTTTCGTGGCATGAACAAAGGCTTTAGAGTGATGATGAAATAAAGCCAGTGTACATTTTCTAATGCATTTGCAGCATGAATTTAGAATTCTGTCCTGTTGAATTCTCAGACTAACAAATCACCATTTCACCAGAAAGATGTGAGTTTAGATTTTCTTTTTTTCTGTTTTAGATAGTTATTTCTGTCTATGCAATGAATGAAAGCCTCTGATCCCTGTAAGTCATTTTTCACTCCATTGCTAAAAGAAATGTTGAAGTGATTGCAGTTTCTGTAATAGTCAATGAGTATTTTTAATTGCCAAGTTTTGTGTCTGCTCTGTAGAGCCATATATTAACCAGGACGCAAACTGGCATTCATACTGCCTGATCATTTATTTAGGAAGTTATAGAATCCCTCAGTCTCATTTAAGGACAGTAAAAGTGCCCGCAACAACAGCTGAGAAATAGAGGGAGAAAGAGAGGGATAGAGACAGAAAGAGAGGGAGAGGGAGCAGTAGTACTCTGACTGTATAAATAGGGAAAATTACATAATTTACATTTGCTAACCTGACTGGGATTTAACACCTAATTGCAACCCTCTTAATGATTATCTTTTACAGAAGGATAATGGTTTGAACAATGCACGGGGTTTTGTTGGTGTATTGCCGGGGGGGGGGGGGGGGGGGGGGGGGGGCAGAGGTAGGGGAATGTTTTTCTATTTTACACTTTGTGCTGTTAAACAGATATTTATTAATCTAATAGTCAAAGAAGAAGCCACTCTCTGCCATGTGTCTTAAAAACAAAAGAAATCTCCTTGTCTTTATCCATGCTTGTGAAAGCAAGCCTAGTAAAATCATATATTTTTAAGGGAGGTGACTCATGTGCGCAGTTAACATTTATAATGGTACATCTTAAAAACACAAGTCTTTTCCAGACTGACTTGGTCAAGATTATGATACAGTTAATAACATGATTAGACCTGGTATTAACATCAGTGGTGGTAACATCTTAGAAAGGGTTTAATCATTGATGGTATAAGAAGCCTTTGTCTAAATCTTAAAATATCTCCCTGTTGCAAAACTATGTAATTAAGGCAGTGACCAGACAGTCCTTGCAAAGGATAAGTTGTATTTAAATGTAGATTATTCCCCTAGTTTTGTGATTTTTTTTTTCTTCATAGTTTGTGCAAGTTATTTCAGATGGACAGCCAGATGGATTGAAAAAACAATAGAGTAAGACTTGGAATACAATCAAGGCATTTTACCTTTCCTAGCTAACCTTTCTAAAATCATGCCTGATCTTATGAAACAAAATGAAAAGTGTTCTCTTCTAATAACATTGAGAAAACATTTCCCTTGGTTTACAAGCGGTAGTGACTGACTTATATAACATTGCGCATAGAAGAATTCTCTGTGGGATGCTTTTATTTCTTCTTGCAAGTAGCTACAGTGTTATCTCCTGAGTGAGTATAATGGCTAAGTAATCCACACACATGCATAGAGTTTTAAGAAGCTGTGAACTTGTCCACTCACAGAACAGAAAGAGGACACTTGGGGCTCAAATCCTTGTCACTTAATATGAGGTACTTCACTGAGATAGCTAAGACACAAGCACAAGTGTTTCAGGTTTCAGCGGTCAGTGTGACTGGGGACTGAATTGACTTATCAAAACACTTACCTGTCATTAAGGACCATCAAGGAAGCCTAGGAGGACCAACCTGGGTATTTTTTAAGGCTGCACATATATGTTTTCTATTCCAGTGGTTTTTTGTTCGTTTGTTTGTTTTTGCTTCTGTTACCAATAACAGGAATAGAATTAACTATTTTTTTTTCTTTTCCCTTAACCATCTGATACTGTAAACATAATAACAAAAGTAACAGTACTTATATTTGAGCTATATCAAGAATAGCCTGAGCTATATCTCTAAAACCACTTTCATTAAAGGTTACTGTTTATTAATGTGGAGTCAACAGCATTTTGATAAACCTCTTAGTTTAAACTAAATGACAGAATAAGAGCTAGTAGTGAACATTACAACCAAATGTGACACATTGCATTTATAAAAATAAAAACAACAGACTTTGGAAAACTGGATAATGCTTCAATTGGATATATTATAAGTGGAGTTTTGTTTCCATTTATGCTTGCAATGATATATGCAACATTACTATTGTTTAGATTGTAAAATAAATATATCCTGGATTTCATTGCTTAAGATCAGAATATGAGACCCAAGTGACTAAAGGTCAGGAAATGCATAGGTTAGCTCATAGTAGCCAGTGAAAGGTTAGTAGGTTTGGAGGGGAGTAAGGGACATTTCCCAGTACATTTTCGCAGTTTTGTAGGAAAGCATGACTCACTTGCAAAGTGAATACTATGTTGCGCATCTACTCCAGCAATGATTTAAAGCAAGAGAGGTATTAACCTCAGAAAGAACCAAGCAAATGCTCTCTACATTGAGAAAACATATTAACTCAAACTAAAGGTGAGCTGAGGCCAACATTTTTTTTTTTTCTTATTGGGATTGGAACCCCAGATCAAAACTAACTTTTAGACTGAAACCAGCCAGAATTTACTCTAGCTAATCAGCATCATAAGATTTTCTTGAATTACTTTACTAATAATCTAAAAACACTCCAATCACTTTTGGAAGATGAACATGGAATAGGAATGAAAAGTGAGTAAGACTGAGAACTAAGCAGGAGCAGACCAGTCTGAAGTTAAAATTAGTTCTGGATTTCCATTTAGGACAGCTCAAGTTTTATTTCTGCTTTAATACTTCAGAACTATAATTGTTTAAACAATAAAATTCCAATTCATGACTGAAAGTTTTTACCATTGCTCACGTTCTGTAACCCGTGAAGGAGATTATAAAGAAAAAAATAGTTGTTTCATGAGCTGGAAAGGGATCGTGAAAACTGTGAGCTAAGAAATAGGTATAAAGATAAAATAAAGCTGTTGCTTTGTTAGTTTGGATCAAATCTCACACATATCTAGCTGTTCACAAGCAGAGGTTAAGTGCCTATTCCAACTTGTGAAATAATCAATAATAACAAATATTGCAGTCAACTTTCTGTAATAACTTCAGACATTTCAAACCAGAAGCACACATAAGAGGACTCTAAAGATTCTTAAACACATTGCAAGTGAAGTAGTATTCTTTTGATAAAAATTAATTGTAATTTTGATTTGTGTGTGTGTGTGTCCAGGTTTCCATAATTTTTGAGAGTGAAAGGGACTTTTGTACTTCATTTGAAAAGTACAGTTCAGACATTTCTTTGAAATAACAATTCTAGATAGCACAGTACTATGTTTGGATTAATAGCTGAGGCTTTTTCACTTGAGAACTCTAAGAAGCTGAAAATTTCCCCATAAATTATATTTAGCTTTTAGGGAAATCCTGCAAGTCCTTATGGTCTTTTTATGGTTCGTCTCCTTGAAGTTCTTTTGCCAGGTATGTTGTGTTGAGGACTTTTATTTATTTATTTACTTCAGATAGATTAGTCTTACATTTTTACTTCTTGTTTTAATATACTTTTATATATATATATAGTGCTGAAAGTATGTGAATGCCTACTTCCTAGTAGGCATTCTAAAAAATAACAGCATTTCAAATACCACATAGCTTCATTATTTTAATGTGTAATAACCTGAACTGGTGCACAATATAACCCTAATTCAAGAGTAAGTGTGACTTTTCAGTTTGTTTGTTTGTTTACTTGTTTGTTTTATTTTAAGAACTGCATAGAAAATTGTACAGAGGAGGTCTGGTGACTTAGCTTGAGGAGTGAGCAGAGTTAGAGTTGTAGTGTATGACAAGTGTTTTGGTGTTGAGTTCCTTCAAAGATGAAAATTATCTGTACTTTCAGTTGTCTTTCATTTTCTCGTTGCTGTTGTGGAACTGTAATTGTGTTCTGTGAGCCCTGAACTTCATCCTCTCCTATACAGCAGCATTGCCTTGTACGTATAAAGGTGATGTACTTGTAAATAAACAAATAAATAAGTAATAAAACAAAAAAACAACAAACATGCCAAAAGTCTTTTTAGTAAGGCCTTTCAATAAGTATAACCAAATGCATTACATATTGTTGTTTCTGTCTTCTATTACTGAATTTCTCTGTGTTAAGGCAGACATTTATATAAATATATATGAAATAATTCTTCACACATATATGTAAATATATAAAGTAATTTTTGTATACCTATGTATACTCTCACAGCAACAAGAATTGTTAATCAACCATTATTTCTATACACTAAAACTGTCCTTAAAACTTACATTGTTATTAAAACTGGATGGTATAAGTAACGTGCCAGTGAGTAAAATGAGTTCTTTTTAATTGGATCACCTAAAGGAAATAGCTTACTGGAAGCAGTCCATGAATTTGGAGGTACTTAAAGTGTTTTATGATGAATTCCTATCCACTGAAAATTATATCTAACATCTTTTCCACTGATGTTTTTTGGGATATTCCACTTACATGGATATATAAGGGTATATGTGTGTGAATGTGCATATTCATATTTGTAAATATCTTTTCTCTTTATGAGCTGATTTTTAGGGCAATGGGAAAAAATGTCGAGATTCTATTAACATTTTTATAGAACGTTCAAACCCTGAGAGTGCCCCAGTTCAACCAAGTAAGGTGTGGAGTTTTGTTTATTTGTCTTTTGTTTGCTTGTTTTGGTTTTATATTTGTGTGTGTGTTTAATACTGGATGGTGGCATGGCCAACAGAAGAAATAAGAATTTACGAATGGAAAAAATGAAGTGTATCACTCACTCACACCCCTCCTGCTACCACTTACTGAATATGTTCTGATGTTTTGTGCCAGGCAATGAAGTTCTTTCACTATTCTTGCAAAATTGTTCCAGTAACAAATTAATGCCAGTGATTAATTTCTTAGTATGATATTTCTTTAATAATGTTTACCTGTACTTACTGCAGCATGTTGCATTTCTGTAATAATTTCTCTAGCTCTTTGGTTTTAGTTATTTTAAATTCTATGTAACCTATATATCTCTATCTTACTGGCATATCTGTTGCTGTTCTCTGAACTTCCTTTCAATAAAAGGATGATGAAGGGATATTATTGAGGATATTACTGAGCTATAGTCACAGTAAACTAGAATAGAAAAGAGAGCACTTCCTTTTTATTCCGTGGTGCTTTTGTTACTGGATTGTAAGCTTGTCTTGGAAAACATATGGCCAGTTTGCATCTGTTGGAAAGCATTTTTCAACATCACTGCTATTTTTTTTTTTAATTTCTGTTAAAGATCAGTGTTTAAATTTATTTCACTCCAGCTGTAGTTATCAACCAGACCTATTGTCCCCCATATTTTTAGCTTTCTTTATAGTAATTTATTTATTTATTTATTTTAAATACAATAAGGTAATCTGTGATTTTTGTTGCCTTTTTACAAGTACAGTATAAAATGTTATAAATCCCTGCCCTGTTTCTGACAGAGAGTGTATCTATTATCATCCAAAGTTGTCTTTTTCTTGGACTGTATTTTTTTTATTCTAGTGACACCAAAGCATATTTCACTTCCAAATTTAATTGTTTTCACGTGTTTCCACACAGGACATTTCTTGTCCCACCTTCTGGTTTCCTCTCTCTTGATAAGCATTCTAGCAGCTTTCACATCCTAAGAGGCATTAATAAGGGCCACCTGCTACTGTGACTCATTTAAAATGTCTCTGCACAGTCTGAGATGAGAGATAATAAATATGTCCAGGCCAAGGGGGATCGCAAAGGAACCATGAGACAGTATTGGTCAGCATGATGGGCAGTGGTCTCAGCATGACAGCAACCTAACCTTATGCTCCATTATTCCTCTGTGTAAATGCTCAGCAAATGTCACAATCCTGTATGTATGCTGTAAGCAGTTTGTGGCAGGTACTACATGCTGCTGTAGGCCTGCATATAACCACTGAAGTGTTAGTTTTGACAAGTAATGTTGGTTCCCCCACCCACCCAAAACCAAAACCAAACCAAAACAAACCAACCAACCAACCAAACAAACGAAATCTGAACAGTTGCTGAAGACTCTTTAGCAACAAATCTAAATACTTATTTTGTATATTTTCTGTAAGTTAGACTAGAGATTTTTTCTTGGAAGAGAATGAAAATACCTCTCACCCCTGTAGTTGATGAATATGAATTCATTCAGTCATACTTCTAGCTCCAAGCATCCCTAGCTAACCTACTTAAACATTTCCTCTATATGTTCAGCGCTTTTCTTGGAAAGTTTTTTTCATTTCCTTAGTAATATTTTCTCTTTTGTGATAATACATATAACCCATTAAATATACAAATTTTATTGACTTTAATCTCATAGGTAGTTGAAGAGGATATAAAAAAGCAGTGGATGTAGTTTTATAAAACCTTTAAAAGTGAAGGGCATGGCAAAGGCACCCATCTTTGCAGATGGAGATGTGTCTATTTCACACCAAGAATGAAATTTTGTACATGGCAAAGAATGCATTCTTGTCATGATGTCTTTTTTTTTTAAAAAAAAAAGTTTAAACAAGGTCAGACATTCTTCAGAGTCAAGCTAATGCAGTGAATCTGATTTCCTTATGCATCCCACCCCCCCAAAAAAATCAAAACTAAATCAAAGCATAACCATTGTTTAATAATAATGATTAAAAAAAAAAAAACACAAACTAAATGGGAAAAAGTACTGAGAAAAACTGTATGCTGCTGTACAAGAAAATGATTTTTATTCCTTTAATAAAATACATTAAATAATATGGAATATTTCCTTATGTTTTAGGCTTGCCTTTTTATATGATTTGCTTGGGGTCTGATATATGTGTTCTATTTATTGTAGTATATTTCTTCTGAAGTATTGAAAAGTTCCTTTCCAAGTGCTCTTGTCATTAGAAACAAATTAGAGAACAAAAATATGAAATGAAGAAACATGATATGTTCATGTTCATGTTCAATCAGCTACAAAATGTAGGCCACACAACAAAGGCATTGCTATTGAAAGGAGTAGGTTCAAAACACTTCATACTTCCTCACATGTCCAGAGAATAAGGATCGAAAACAGACATTAAATGTAGTCTTAGTTGTACTATGGAATAGCATGAATCATCAATTTTGTGAAATGTGAACCCCATATTCCTGTAGGAATTTCAGGTTATTTAACATCTTATGCCTTTTTGCTCCAGCCAGTGGGAAAAAGGCCATATTATCAGAAAGACATTTTGCGGTATTTTTCCTACTTTTCCTACTTCATTTAATATTGGTTAGGAAAGGAAAGAAACAGTGTGGGGATTTTGTTTGTTTGCAACTTCAGCTTCTCTAGGAACTACAACGTAAGTGGCATGTAGTAAAGATCCCATGTAGCAAAAAAACAGTGGAGGAAAAAGACCCAAAGCTATTTTACATGCTAAGAGTTTGTGACTGAGGTACAGTTAAAGAGCAGTTGTATCATTTGCAACCAGAATTTCTTAGAAGGCTTTTGTCACCAATCTATTGCTTCAGAGTAAGCCTTCTTTTCCTGAAAAGGCATAGAAGTTGTCAAATGCTATAATCAACCAACTCATCCAGTTTTACGGCAAAATTAAAAACCCCTGGGGATTTTCTTATGGCTAAAATCTTCTGTCTCACTTTTGATCACATCCCAGAATGTACTGTGACCTCTTAAGTTGTGATGAGACTGCTTCTACTTTGTCGCTTTGTGGAATTATAATTGACTCCTCAACCCAACCACCATAAATTTAGTTGGGGGCAAGTTTCAGTCTACAAGCTTAGTTTCACTCAAGCATGTGGAGTCCTGCATAGTTTCACTACAGCAGGCAGATGTCAGAGTTTTAGCTGTAAGGCAGAGTTTTCTGTGTTCAGGAGATTGCATCCTTTCCACTTGGATTTGGTGCCCAAAGCATAATGCTAAATTAGTTTGCTATCCCTAGGGTATTTGCAGTTTTAACACATTTTTTGATATTCTGTTCCTGTGTATGCATATATTCTTTGATGCATACAATGTGTGTATATCGTTCATGTGTGTCTACCCACATGTATAAATTGCCACACAAGAAGCACTGTTTACTCTCTTCTTTCTTGTCTCCTGAAGTTTCGTTGTTAATATAAGGACTTAAAGATATCATGTTCATATTACTGATCAAATAAAGTTTAAAATAGTTTAAATATTTGTTCATTAAAAAATACTTTCACTGTATTTGCTTTCCATGAACATTGAATCTCTTTGATTTTCTGTGCTTACACTGTTTGACTCTTGCTACACCAAATAAACACCTCTGGAAAAAGACAAGGAGAATGCAATTTGAAAAGGGCAAGGAATATAAGCTGAATATAGCCAGTGTCAAAATACTAAATACCTGCTCTTGCAGCACATTCAGTCTGATGAGACTATATTTTCTTCTGTGATCCTCAGAGATGTCCAGCGTATAGCCTTTAGAGAAATCTGCCTCAGACTTAGCTAGGTATTTATATATGGATGACTTTAAGAATGATTTTTTTTTCCATTTTTTTTTTTTTTCCCCATGGGTGAGCACAGAGAGTAAGTGAGAAAACTGCCCTGAGAGAAAGTAAGAAAAAGTGAGATAGTGACTTCTGTTTCTTGGTAGCTGCTCATCCTTGTGTAATTGTAGCGTTTCTTGGAGAGCCCGTTAATCCTTATAGGTTGTGTAAAATGATTCCCTGCAGATGATCTAATTGAAGAAATTAAGGTGGGTTTATTATCACTGTTTAGTAACTGGACCCATAGTCTTCTTATTGTATTCTCAGATTGAAGCAAATGCTAGTTAGGAAGAGTGATGGCCATTTCTTCTTTACAGCTGTGGAAAGAATTAAGTAGTTTCAAAGCTAAGCTGATAATCAGGTGGGTGAGTCAGGGGTTAATTTACAATTAGAAGGTCATCAAATTTAGTATTTGCTTTTGATTAAATTTTTCTTGACGGTCAGTTTTTGCCTCGATGGCCTCTTTGTTTTATTAATTAAAAACAGCACAGATAGAAGGATTTATTGAAACCCAGAAGAGAGAACAGAGAAAACTTCAAGGAGCATATTAGCATGTAAAAGTGAGGGACTCATCTCTAAGGTAACAAATTTCAAGATATTTTATAGTTTCAACAAAAGTCAAGGATAACTAAGCCCACGCTGGTTAGAGAAGTAATGTATCAGGGCTGTAGTACAGGTCCATGGCCTGCTGCTCCAGAGAAAATGTAGTAGAAGCAGAGAGACTGCTGACATAAAATGATAGCTTGGTTCTACTTGCTCCTTTACCTTTACCATATTTTGTTATTTTTAATGTATTTAATGTATGTATATATATTTTTTTGTTATTTGTTTGTCTTTTGTTATGCCAGCTATCAGGTGTATTTGGTGGGTATCTGAAGGTCTGCTTTTTATCCACGAAGAATGTGCTTGTGAACTGTGAACAGAGTTCTTGTTTTAATATATATTTTTTTTCTGTCTTATTTTTCGGAGTTGAGCTCTGAGTTATAAAACGTAAATGCAGTTCATAGACTCTGATGATTACTCTCAATTTACCAGCTTTTAGCTAACACAATCTTTCCAGCAGATTATGGTGTTTCTCAGGTTGCCACGCCTTTTTGATTTAGGCTGTCTCTTGTCTCAGAAATCACAAGTGAGATGTTAATAACGTCAATAAGACTTAGTAGGAAAAAGAGAGTCTAACATACCTTGCTTAGTCCTTTTGTCAAAGCCAGGAGCTTAGGCTGTCACTTGAAATTTTTGGGAAGATTATATCTAATATATGCATATAATAGTTAAGTGCAGTCTTCAGACTAATAGATCTACTACTTTTTAGGCCATTAAGCTGTTATAGAGGTCTTGCAGTATGTAGTAGGCTCCAGTGCACTCTCATCAGTCTTTTTAATCTAAAACTGCTACTGAAAACAGTCTATTTATAGTTCCTTAAACTAACCACAGAACCCCTTGGCCTGTAAATAACCAAGAACTACTATTCAAATAATGACTACAAAATAAGACACATCTGTATTCAGGGTCATGTTTTTCAGGGGCTGTATTTTTGCAGGGCCATGTTTTCAAATGAACAACTAAAAAAAAAAAAGGTAGTACAAATCTTTTGCTGTGTAGAACAACTCCTGTTTTTTTAATTGGGCTTAGCCTTGCACAGCATTAGCTAGGGCAATTTTTTTTCCAACTTTTTTTGAAAGAAATTGTCAACATCCTATCTGCAGTTAGTTACATAAATGTAAATCATGAATAGCTGGGCTGCTATCAGAAGAGTTATTCTATATTAACAGTTTTCAGTCAAATGACAGAATTTGGCATCTAACTGGATTTTTTTATTATTATTATTCTTTATTTACTTATTTATTTTTGTGCTCTTAAAGCCCTTCAAGCTACAAGGGAAATTGTTTTGGAGTAGCAATTAAAATGGACATATCTCATTAATGTTTTTAGTATACCTTTGTAACATCAGTCCTCTTTCAATTCATCAGGGAAAAAAGAAAATATCGAATTGGAATTGTCAGAAAAATCTGCAACATTCTCTTTTAAGTCCTGAAAATATAAGCAGTTGGTCTCTTTTCTTAAATCTCAGAACTTCCTCTGCAGTTAAGGTGCAGTTCAGGAAAAAATCAGGTACAAAGAAAAAAAAAACAAGTACTGTAACATGATCTTGCTTCTGTTGCTCTCTGAAACTGCAGGTGTGAAAGGAGGGTAACATAGCTGTACTACTTTGCTCAGTGTAAGACTTTGGAAACCAGGTTGGCTGTAGCTGCTGCTGAAAGAAGTCTGTTGTGCACATCAGAGGGGGTATGTGATGGATGTCAGGCTTCTCCTACCAGCCGTTTTCACTACCCTCACTCTGTGGTGGCAGTAAGACAGATCTGTTTTCCTCCTGGCTTTTCCTTCCAGGTTTGCCCATACCCCTTTATTACAATGAGTAAAATATTTGTCTGTCATGGGAAAGAAAAATCAAATTTCAGCTGAAATCCTGAGAACTGTTGAGATTGCTCTAGTTAGATGCTAGTGTTCAGCTAGTGTAGCTCGGATAATATGTGCAAGCATGGCAATAGTTTTAGATCTTCTTGTGTTTTGCATATGTTGCATAACCTGCTCTCAGTCATGCAGAAAGGAGCACGAAAAGTATGATAAAGATCTGCACTGCAGATGAGAGCTTTGCAGCAGCATCAAGGAAGAGTTTTTTACCTTAATTATATTTTTTTTGTGATTTCTGAAGAGCTATTGACTCCTGTTAGCACGCTTAGATTTTTATCTGCCAGACATCCATAAAGGAGAAAGGTGCTCTTCTAGGATGCAAAGAATTTTGGTTGTTGTTTTGCTTATAGACTTTTTATGTTCATATTATTTCCATTGAAATAATTTTATTTTTTCTTTAAGAAATAAAATAGATTTTTTTTTTTTCCCTTGGTAATTCAGCTTAAGGTTCTTGCTAAATGCATAAAAATGTTCTGTGTATTATTTTATGAAAACACAACTTCAGCATATGTTGCAAACTTAAATTCATTTGAAGTAGTCAGTAAATCATGAATGTTCTGTGTGCATATATATGTATTTGTACAAAATTGTATGTATATATTTTGAAGGTTACAGAAAAGCAGCATTAGAAAATGTCTCATTGTGCTCATCATAGACAATTTGAGAATTGGGTTCTGTTTTACTGAAGCACAGGTGTGTGCTATAATGAAGGTTATAGCCACCTAGCAAAATTATGATAATTGTTTTATATAATTTTAAATAAAAAAATGGCAACATGATTATAAATTATTTTGTCAACAAGGAGGCTTTAAAAAAATAAATCATCTGTCAGGGAAAAATGAACATTCTTTTCAACAAGAAAGGTATGACCAAAATGTTAAAAACTAAAAAATGTATAATAAATATTTTAAAGCATAATTTTAATGCTGTGGAATATTAAGTGTTGTTCATTACAAAACTCAATTTAAAAAAAAAAAAAAAGAAAAAACCCAAAAACTTACATTACCTACATCTTGGCTAGTAAAGAAAAAGTAGGATAACTAACTGTCAAATCTGCTGTTACTTACTGTAATTGAGACAATGAATTTTGATAAATGTTACGAATAATATAAAAGCAATTCTGTATGTATTAGTCTTTTAGATAAACCAATACCAAACATTCATAATGGTATTGGAATGGAGAAACTTACTCTTCTCTTCCACAAAGTATAGTTCTAAAATCTTGATTTAATGTAGTCAATTCTGTTGGCTTTCAGCACTGAATCTGTGTTGTCCTATCCAAACTCTATTTATTTAGGTTTCAGACTGCAGTCAGTTTTCAATTCAATTTTATCCTGTCATAATGACTGATTGTATACTGTTTCTGTGTGCTGTTAATAGCTGTCATGTGCTGTGCAACTGTTTCAGCAGTAGTTGGTTTCCTCTCTTTCTATGTTTGGTATTTTCAGTTTGCAGGGCAATTAGAACTTCTGAATAAAGAACAGTGTAGAATATGAAGATTTAATACTGTAAAAGAAACAGAAGCAGGGCAAGAGATTGTATTGAAAATGAACTTTGAACAATGGAATTTAAACACTGCAGATAGTCTTTGTGATATTTTGATTGAAATGTTTGTTTTATCTATCCTCTACACAAGTAAACTCCAAAAAAAGTTGTAAATTTATTAAAAGATTGCTGAAAGTTTGACACCTTTACACTTTTCTTTTGTTCCTTTCTTACTAAGTTTCCTTACCCAAATTTAGACAACCAGTTGAGAGCCAATCACCATATCCATGCAAAAAAGTTGCACCTGCCAACCACAGTTCTAAGATTCTAAGATCATTCTAATTCTGTGATCAGCCAAACAGGTCAAACGAACTGCAAAAGACGACAAGATAACTAGCTCATGCTGAGACATATTCTGGACATCTAAAGTAAAGTGTGATGAGTTATATCAAAGTCTTCAGATAATGTAGGTATATATGAAATATGAGAAATTTGTTTAAAAAGAAAAAAATATATTTATATAGTAATTATTGGGTGTTCTTTATTGGTCACAGTGATTATCCTGAATTTTAAGGCTATTTGGAAGAACCAGTATGATGTACAGTTGAAAATCCAAAATCACTAGAAAGCATGCCATTTAACTGAGTATAGTTTAGAAGTTATGCCATCAAATTTCAGGACACACAATTTATACAGTGATGAACTTAGAAAGGTATCCATATCTTTTACATCATTGCACTCAAGATATTAGTTATGGCCAAAGAGTAAGGACATCTTATAAGTCAGTCAAGAATTTCTTGTTAGTATAAACAAATGCAGTCCTGCTCCAAACCTGTGCTTCTCTAGCTGTCCATGGGCGAGCTGTTCACAGCTGTGAAGTTTGCAGTGCCAGCCTGTGCCCTGTGCTACACTTGCAGTCCTGTGTGCCACATATTGTGTCCCTACTTCTTAAGACCTCTGCTATTGCTTGAGACAGTAGTTCTCTACACTACTTCATTTTGCTAGAGTCATAAATCTCTCATTCCACATAGAATAATTGCTTGTTACTGCTGTCTATGCAAAAGTACAATCCTACCACACAAAGATAAAGAAAGTTAGTAACAGATTTGCCATTGCTACCTGGCCAACTAAAGGAATTGCTGTCACAATTAAACCAAGTAAAACAAAGCTGCAGATCCACAAAAGCTTGACCAAATAGACGTGGCAAGACTCAGTCTAGATATCTTAAAAACTTAGTACAGAGCATACAGCCTGTTAAGGTAAAGGTAATACTGCATTACCAGGTTACATAGTTACAACATGTTCATGGAAGGGATTAAGAAAAATGGTGGTAAATAATGGAAAGTAATGACTAGTGCATATCTGACTGTGAAAGAAGACAGACATCCCATTCATCTGGTTGCATTACACAAGTGTCTACATGCTACATGCCACCATGTTGTACTGGGTCTAGCTGGGATGTTAACTTTCCCTGCAGCAGCCCATACAGTGCTGTGCTCTGCACTTGTAGCTAGAACAGCACTGGTATCACACCAGTGTTGTGTCTGCTGCTGAGCAGTGCTGGCACAGCATCAGGACTCTCTCTAACCCTCCTAGAGGGTGGGCAAAAAGTGAAAAAGGAATATCACCAGGGCAGCTGACCTAAACCAACCAAAGGGATATTCCATACCATATGATGTCACACTCAGCAATAAAAGGTGGAAAAAGGAAGAAGAAGGGAGGGGAGGGCTCTTGTTGTGAAAACATCTGTCCTCCCAAACACCATCTATGTGTGTTGAGGCCCTGCTTCAAAGCTGTGGTCAAGCATCACTCATTTGTGGGAAGTAGAGAGTAATTTCTTTCCTCTGCACTTCCACAGAGCCTTTGCTTGTTTTTTTTTTTTTTTTTTTTTTCCCCTCCCCTTGCCCCCTCCCTTTTCCCCTTTTTTTCCCTTTAGTTAAATTGTTTAATTAATAATAATCTTTCCTTAATAATTATTTTTCCCTTTAATTAAATTATCCTTATCTCAACCAGTGAGTTGTTCTTTCCTTTACTTCTTCCCCTCCTCTTCTAAGGAGGGGGAGTCAAAGAGTGGTCGTGGTGGAGTTCAGCTGCCCAGCACGGTAAAACCACCACACATGTACAGAATAGATTATTTTCATTTTTATATCTTCTCATATGTTATTTTTTTTATGTATTTTCTGGCATAAGGATATACAAGAGTTTGTCAATAATGAAGGTTCCTAAGCCTCATATTACATAAAAAGCATAATCTATGAATACAACTGTCTTACCAAGGAAAATGGAATTGCTGTTTTTGACCATTAATAAGATTATGCTCTCAAAATTAGGCTGTTCAAGAAAACATTTTCTGTTTAAAATCTTTACTATTAGAGTTGCTATTCTCTTACTAGTTTCCTTTTTAGAAGTCACAATGACCACACTGGATGATTTTTTTCTCACACAACTGGTAATTTAATAACAACATTGATTTTGGTGAAATTGTTCTTCATTTGCCCCGAAAGAGCAGAGAATCAGATTAATTCACCAAAATTATTTTCTTGCCATGTTATAAGAACTTATTATTTTTCTCTAGAAGACATTATCATGGTAATTTTAGTGGGGAATAGGTTAAAATAATCTTAACCCAGTTGGACAAATAGAGTCAGCCTGCTGCTGTATTATATAGCCCGTCTGTTCTGCCAACTTATTTTTGATGAGTTTCTTAGAAATAGTTGCTTTTATGCCAGTGACTTAGGGTAGGATTGTCTGTAATTATGCTCTTAGTAACATTGCAAGTATAAAGAAAGAAGAGGAAAAAAAAAAAAAAGGGAGACATAAGTCTTTTATGGGACTTCTTGTAGGCTTCTGTCTCATTATGTTAACAATCTGCCTAGAGAATGGTGTCAGATTTAGAGAGCAGAAGAGATTGATTTGCTTTTCAGGCCCTTCTACCCAGCCTAATTATTGTGTTACAAATGGCGATTCTTTCACCCCTCTGAAGGAGCACTTTGATTAGTGCCTGCAATGCAGGTGCCAGGGCTTAATACGGTAAGTGCATGTCAACTAGTTTCTTTCATCACATAGTCAAACTGTATAAAACAGCCATTGCATGGCAGGAGCTGATACATTGTTTTACCATAGCTTATATGAGCTTAAAATTGATAGGGTTAGAACAGCTACGAATTCTGCCATCCCTTTTTGTTTAATGATTTATTTTGTTATTCTCGTAAACACAGGCATGATAGGTAGATGTGAAATGGAAATAATATTACTGTACAAATAGGTAGTTTGTCATTGTAGAAATTTATTTAAAAATCAGATCTGATTTTTCCTTCCCCCAAGCCCCTAAGACAATTCTGAATAGTTCTTCTCACAGTTTCAACATTTCTGGCTCACTTCTTTGCTCATGTACTTAGTGACTTGACTTATTTAATTGCTTTATTATTGAACAGAAGTAGAGTGATGATCTTTTTGGTTTGTAATAGATTCATTTATAGATAGTATTCTTTTAGCAGTTGACAATGGCTAGGTAAACAGAGGCTTGGTTAAGTAAACAGAAAGACAAGATTTTATAGTCAGCACTCATTCCTTTAAAATTATGAATCATCATTCATACCAACTTCAACAGAATTCATATCAGACACTTGTCTTCCCATCAACTTCCTATTACAAGTTTCTCGCTTTTTGGTATGTTATCTCATCTGGTTGAGAAATAACTTTTTTTTTTTTTGGTGTATGTCTTTCATTATTATTATTTTTTTTCCACTTTCAGTACACTGAAGTTAAAAAAAATGTAGAGGAAAGCTGGTGTAAGATTCTTTCCAAAATAATTTTATACAAGTTAGTACTAAAAGAAAAAAAAAAAAAGGAAAAAAAAAAAAAAGAAAGGAGGTAGGATGGGGAGATTGGTGGGGGAATGCTGCTATTCTAAATGGCACACTGAATGGCTCTTGGGATCCCTGAAGATATGATGTTTCTGAGTGTTTGAGTTTGTGGCTCAGAGAACACCAGCTTCTTCCTCAGCTACCTCATTCCCTTTGAGTCCTCATTATGAACTTTTTAAATTCCTGTCCCATATTTAACTGGTTAACATTACACATTAGTAGGTGTCTCATACACCTCAAGTTATTTTTCTATGTACAGTTTGATACATGTTCCTTTCAAATTATGTCAGAACATATTCTGACTGTGCAAAGACGGTTGTGTCTGCTTTTTTGATGTGTATGTATTTAGTGTAATTATTAGCAACCTATATCAGTAATTATTACAACATTTGTTACTTATACACCAAATATATCTAATACACAAAAATAACGCTTGATAATCATTTCTGATTTGACATTTGTTCCTTGATTTTTAAATTTAATTTTCTAATTAACATATTATGGGGAATGTATCTAGCAAAAATACTATTCATAAGGTGTTAATATAATTATCCTACTTTCAATAAAATAAATGGAAAACACAGAGACAAATATCAAAAGTGAAATTAAAAATATATAACCTGTTGTCTTACTACAATGTCCAACACAATTAAGAATTGTATATTTTTGTCAGTCCAGTAATTGCTTTTGATGGACCCAAACAAAAACGTTATGTTTTCCCAATTAAAATTAATTTGTTTATATTTTCACATTTGAGCCCACTTTAGCCACAGAACAGTCTTCCTATACGTGTATAGACTTATTGAAGCCAGGCATTAGTGAAGATGAGTAGGAATATGAGAACTTAGAAGTGAGAAGAGACATTCACTGCAAAATTTTCCTACCCACCTATATTTTAAAATTTGACTACCTTGTTCATATCTTGTTTGACTAAAGTAATATTGACTCCATGCATTTTTGGTGGACTTCCATGTCAATCTACTGAAAAATTATGATATTATACACACAGATATGTAACACAACCTCTTTGCACAATTAAATGGACATTGGTGAGCCTTAATCCTTCATCACTGCTAATCAGACTCCACTGGGTTATTTAGCTGGGATCATTTATAAGGTGTTTGAGTGCTGTTATAAGACTTAAGAAATAGAAATAATAATTATATTATAAATGTGGTTATTTTTTACTTTATACAGTACTGTTCTGTAAACATCACTACATCTAGATAATGCTATGTCTTTAACTCTCACCCTGAGCATGTGCACTGTAAACTATAAATATTGTCCAGGAATTCCAGGCCAGTGGTGAATTTAAGACTATAGCTAAATAAAACAGGGCCAGAAGCTCATCATGGCTCAGAATAATTGTCTAGATTTTATAAAACTATCCCCCTCTATACAGCAGATTTCTCTTGGAGAGACAACATAATTAAAAAAAAAAAAAAACTGAATGGTACCTGTTTTGAGTTTTCCTTGTAAAATCCTGCAAGGAACTCAAAGGGCAAATTAAAGGTACTTTTTGTATTATTAGTGTTCTCTTCAAGCTTTGTTTTATTATGTTTCAGAACTCCTTGTAATTTCCTTTTTATTTATTATTATTATTATTATTTGTCCTGGATGAAGGTTATAGAATACAACATAGTATTATAAAATGCTATTTTGTCATGTGCCTCTCATTAAGAAATTAAAAACTTTTTATGAGCAAAAATGAATTAAATCTTGCACAAATATATTAGAGACTCTTAATGTACTTTTGCAAAGTACTTAACAAAAGACAAACAAGCAAACAGGTAAAAATGCGCAGTCTATGAAGTTAAAGGAGTACAAATTAGAATAAATGGAAAAAAGACAGGAATAAGAGATTATGTTTACTGTCAGACGTTAAGTTCCTCTAGTATAATGGTATATATAAACTTAGTCTTTTGTTACTTTTTTTTTTTTTTTTAACCCTGACTCACTACAATGTGTAACATACAATGCACATAACTTAAGATTTGAAAATGATGTTTATGCTCAGTGTTTTTGAAAAATGGTATCATATACTTGACTGTGATTTAAAAAAGTGATCATAAACAGGCATTGGCACTCTGGCATTTGCATCATGCAGCAGAATGATTTGGAAATTTGGGTTCATATACTTTTAATGAAGTAGTAGTCAGGAATGTTAACAGACCACACTTTCTCTTGTATACTAACGAAAACTTACCATAAGTGAGAATAGAATTTGACTGCATATTTACAGCAATCTCACTAATTAGATAAGAAAATCCAGCTTAATCTCCAGACCTGTGAATTTGAATTCAAAACATTGATTCAGATTAGACAATTATTTATGTTGCTTAAATTAAAGTATGGGGAGTTTCAAAGCTATAGCAACATGTTATCATGCTTGCAACACTAATTGCAAGGTAGTTTTTTCAGTAGCATGTGAGAACATGAGTATCATCTATGTCATCATTCTTGCTTGATGCATAATTATGACCCGGTGCTTTAATTTGAATTGTCCAAGGGAAGGCTGAATTAACCTCCTTGCTAGTAAATATTACAGCTGGGATTCTGTTAGTTCCCTGCAGAGATCTCCAGGCAATATTTATCAGAAATTTCAAATGCAAAATAAACTTTTGTGCTACAACAGTCAGTCTGCACAGTGATATGTGTGCAGATGTAATAAGTGGCAATATGTAGTTACACAGTGTGAATTTGATCCTGTTGCACCTCTCCTAACAATAATGCTTGCACATTTCCAAAGTTCTGATGCACAAACTTTTACTTTTTATAGCTTTTATGGGAATGTGTAACATATTTTCCTAGTGTAGAAACCAACACTTTGTAAACTTCTTTCCAAATAGGAGTTAATGCTTGTAACAGAATCACTGAAGTTGTGTATTTCTCTGTCTTCCTTACATGGTTTCTGATTTGAACTTTTATTCATCTGTCTAGATTTGTCAGTGTGCTTTTATATTTTTACTGTAAGATATCCGGAAGGTTGGCCAGGGAGCCTTGCTAGGGTTTTCTAAGGTTAGGAGGTTTGAAACACGTGATACTCTTAAGTTGTGCAGAGACACTTAAAGATAACAACAACAGTAAGAAGAAGAATGACAATATTAGTAATAATAGCAATAATAATAAAGGGTCATTGTTGCTGTGAGGCTCTGCAGCAGTCAGTGCCAGCCCAGCTCATCTCCAGTGAGTTGAACTGTTTTGTCAACAGCTCCATCTGCAGCCCATGGGCAGCCGAGAGCTGCACACTGCCATCCTGGGATGTGCTTGCTGAACACAGTTGTCTGTTAAAATTAGATTTGAAAGGCAACACCTTAAAACACCTTTTTGCGGTTGGAATTTTGGCACTGGCAGGTTTTATATGATTTCTGAAAGTATAGCCGTAGGCTCTGTCAACGGAAATGCACTGTGAAAGAAGCAGGGAGGGAGAGAAAGGAGAAACGAGCGATCATTGCTGCTGAAGGCCTGCAATCAGGCATAATAAACTCTCCAGTCAGCTGTTTAAATACATACACAGCAAATTAACTGATTTTTTTTTTTTTCTATGAGAGAAATGATTTCTGTGAGTATGCCTTTATTTACAAAGGCCGATTCTAAGCTGTTGGACACTTGGTACCATCTCCCTTGTGATCTGAGAGTGCGAGCAGAGTAACTCATTCTGGCAGAGCTGTGATTTTAGTTGTTTGAATAACTTGTAAGTCCAGCAGTGGCAAAGTCAGCAGGGTTGTCTTCAGGGTGTGAAAAAGAAGTTAGCATGGTTTTGGTCTATTTTCAGCCAGGGTCTGTATTTTGGCAACACTAGAGGGCTGTAGAAGACTTTTCTAGACACCTACAAGTGACAGAGTTCTCTCCTCCCTCCCTTTCCCCCTCCCCCCTCCCGGGGAAAAGTGGTGGTGCTAATGGAAGTGCTAGTGCAAGGCAGGAGGTGTAAATGTACATCCTAAACTACCTTCAAGCACTAGTTTGAAATGTCTTTAAATTAGCAGAATGCAATGAGTTTAGTTATGAGTGCAGTTATGATGATCTGTATCTTTGAATGCCCTGACCTTTAATAATGTAGTAATTGCCATTATTTTATAGGATCAGACAGAATAAGTCATCTCTTCTTTACTTTATTTCACACTTTAATTAATAGCATGTTTTATTTATTTATTTATTTATTTATTTATTTATTTATTTATTTATTTTACTGGTTCACTTTCATCCATTGAGCCAGTTCTAATGGTATAGTCTCTGTATATAGTGTTAAAACTCTGTATGGTGTCTTCAGAACACCTTCAGATATCTTTTTTGACCTCTTGGTGCCCTGGAGAAGTTCAAATGCCACTCACAATGGACAGGAACATTAGTCAGTAGGCAACAGTCATTCCCTGGCCTCAAAAAACAGCACACACAAAACCTTCCCTTCCTATTCTCACTGATCATGACAGCAATCCTACCCACCTGTCTGTAGAGATGGATGGGGTTTTGGTATATTCTAAAGATTAACAAATTTAGATCACTTCAGATAGGTGTGGAAGTAAATTCTGCAGTGAAAGAGAACTCATATACCTTGTCATTAGTTCCCTATCTTTTACTCTAAAGTAAAGTACTGACAGTGCTGTCAGTAATCTTAACACATGGGGAGTGAGTCAGTCTCTCAAAAAAGCAAGCTTCAAGTCATTTTGGGCTTTATAGGTCAAAAACAGCACTTCAAACTCCACTTGAAAAACAACAGGCAGCTAGCGCAGATTTGGAGAGCAGATATCAAATGCTCATAAGGGGATACAAAGCATATCAAGCAGAATGCCACCTTCCTATACAAGTTTGTTTCTAGGATGATTTCAGGTGCAACTCAATGTAGAGCTCGTGTAAGTAGCCAGATCAGCTACTTGATAAAAACATATTTGCAAATGCTAGAATTTGATGACATATCCATAACACATAAATATAAGGAGAAAATTGTATTAAATATAAGAAGAAAATGTATTAAAAGGAGAAAATTATCCTCACCAATTTGGGTGTTACAAGGTCAAGTAAGATTGCACTCAGAGGGGTGCAATACTGCTCAGTATACTTCAGTTTCACCTAGAAAGAAGTTACTTCCATCCAAAACCATGTTTACTTGGCATTGTCTTTGCCATTGCCTTTTTGAAATTGCTATATGATTCTCTGGAGATCTTGAATAATGTTGGAGGAAGTCAGAAGCAAAAAAAATCATTCCTACATGTTTTTTTGATCTTAACAACTTTACAGTCTTTACAGTGTTGTAAGTTGTAAGTGTGTAATATAAGCAGAGCTGTTTTGGTTTGTTTTATTTTGTTCTGTTTTCTGGAAACAATTCCCCTTGTTTTCAGAGATATAGAACTAAAACAATGACAACAACAAAAAAACTCTTCAATTTCAAACAAGTTTTAAGACTTTTTCATGACATGATATATGAACAGTATAAGTGAATATATTCAGATTCTGCTGGTTGGATCAACCCTTCATTTTAGATGCATTTTTTATCCACTCCTATCACTTTATTGTTGTAATAGATTGCATTTAATTTTATGCATCCATGTAGTTTTGGAAATTGCAACATTATTTGCTTAGTTAGCTCAGGACATATGAACCATGGACCATTTTCATAGCACCTTTCATAAGAGGTCCTAGTATGTTTTATGAACTCATTCAACCCATGCTCATAGTATTGTGAGGATATTTTACATCATAATGAAATGCAGATAACTATGGATAAAAGCGTGGCAGCCAATATGTTGATAGCAATGTGTATCAACATTACATGACATTATGAAATAGGAAGTAAAGAATGCAGCATCCAGACTGCAATATTTTTGGTGTCTTTTACTCAGGCAGCTTATTAATTATATATAGACACACAAAAATATATATTAATGTGAATTATAATTAAATGGATTTTGTTTCAAATTAGAGAAGAATAGCAAAGCTTTTACTAGCGTTTTAAGTTGTCAAAGTACAGTGCTGGTAGGGTTATTGTTGCAATGTATTGATTACAAGAGAGGAAAACAATAGATAATTGGGGCACGTGGAAAAAAAAGTCTTACGGAGTTGAAAGCATAAAATAAGAGGTAGCACTATCCCTTTTTTTTTACTTTTTAATTTTTTCTTCTTAGCAAAATTCTGTAAATCTGAATGAAGTGGGATACATAATTACTAAACTGTACAGAAAAGAAGTTAAAAATGTATAACAAATTTGTGCTATTATAGCAGCTAAAGGAAATTTGGAGACAATGTAGTTCATGTTTGCACACTATTTTGTTCTGATTTAATGGTGAATGCATATGTGATGTTGCATATGTAATGTTTATAGGGAACTTGGAACCCCACTAATCACCTGATTAAGGATCATCAGAGCTTATGTCATTATAATATTTTTGCTGTGCATCAAGCAGTGCTTAATATCCTGTGAACCAACCATTCTGTATGATCTTGAGCTCTTTGTAACATTAGTGCATTACTATGTGTCCTTGAAGAACTGAAGGTAAAAAGATACTTCGTGGTACCAGTTATTTAATTTCTTGTATTAATTTAGCTGAATATATAGCAAGTTTCTCAGCATCGTGTGAATAACATGACCAAGCTGTTCTGTATTTGATTATACAAATAAAGTGAGCTAACTTTGAAATATGACACATAAATTGGTAAGGGGTTAGTAATAAAGAAACAAATGGCTAATTTTTATCAAACTTGGTAAAGTGATTTGAATTCCACTGTGATCACTGTAAAATCCTGGGAAGATGGACCATACCTAGAGAGAAAACTATTCAGGAGAGCAGTTACTCAGAAAACTTTGCAGAGAGAAAGAAAGAGTAGACAATCAGTGGAATGTGAGCACACTAAAGTGAAAAAGGTAACTATGCAAATACTAAGACTCAACAGATTATATAGTCCTTGCTCTTGGCATTAGTGTGACTACTTTATGAACACTGAGTTTTATTCTGGTGCCATCAGTTAGATAAATAAAACACTGAATGTCAAAGAAAACAAAGAAATGATTGAAAGGACTGAAACACGTGTTGTATAAAAGCTGAACTTAGTCTAAAAAAAAAAAAAAGACTTAGCTGAGATTTGATTAGAAGCTATAAATACCTACACAAATAACAAAAATTGATGATACAGGTCTATTAAGTCAAGAATATATCAAAGTGTAATTGTTAAAAGCAGAACATAGACCAAATCAAACTAAAAATAAGATGGATATTTTAACTAATCTTGGAAACTACTTTCTGATGCAATTGATGGTTTTTCTGTCACTGGAAATAAAAATGTGACCTTTATTCATTCTCTTCTTTTAAAGATACGGTTTAAATCAACCTTAAATATTGACTTTGAAGCAAAATAATTAAAGTGTAGTATCTATAACATACAGGAAGTCTAATAACCACAATAGTATTTCCTGTCCTTAGAAGTGCATTAACCTAAAATAGAAACTGTGCACACTTTCTGTTTCTTTTAATTTACTTTCTGTATCCTATCTATTAAACTGTGTGTTAATTTGTTGTCTTCTCCTGAAAATACTGTGTGTAGAGAGTTTCCTTTAAAGTTAATAAGATTAGTGGATATGGACTCATACCCTTAATATATAATGTAATTTATTTGGATATTGGCTATCTTCCAGTTCATACCATAACGAATTCTACTTACCTGAAAGCATACCATTTTTTTTCTTCCTCTCAAGAATGCATGGCTTTGCACAATTGACCAAGTGTATTATGGGAGAAGTTCATCTTTCTACAGAGGATTAGGTATTACCCTTCCCCAGAGGCAGAATGCCAGATTGATTTGATGGACTGGTTTACCATAGCAAATTGCATATTCCAGAAGCATTTTTGACCAAAAGTTACTGGTCTATAGTGTACCATCTGCTGAAAGTCTGATCTCTCTAAATTTAGATGATTGCTGCAGTCAATTTGGATAGTAAATAATTCATTTAAACATTGTAGTAGACAGTTTACCACGTGAAAGCTTGCTCCTGCTCCTTCTGAAATTTTAGCTAAGTGGAATGGAAAACTCATGTATAAACACAAATACATATTTCACTACTTTGAACCTATACAATTACTTACACACATACAAATACGTATCAATGAAATCAATATTAGAATGTGAATACATGAAACTGACACTCAGCACAATAAGATAAGCAATGAACAATGAACTCAGGTAATGCAAACTAATGGCACAGGGATTATATTACTTTGTGATGACAGTTTATAGGATGTGACATCATACTGTGTGTATTTTTTAAGTGGGCTACCCTGAGAATGAGGGAAGGCAATACTGAATATGTGGCTGCAGATTTTTTTTTTCTTTTTTTTTTTTCCCTACCTGTCCTTCTGTCAGATGGGGTATTTTGTAACTTTGTGAACAGTGAATGGTGCGAAGCCTGATTTGCTGATTAAACTGTGTAAATTGGCAGTGTGTCCTTGTTAAACTGGTGCTACTCCTATAGCTTGTGACTGCCCACTGGGCCAAAAAAGTACAAGTTGCAAATGTCTTACAGGCTTGCCATTAAAATTAAAGCTTTCTTGATGGTGAATTTGCAGACATCCCTCTCCTGTACCCTAATATGTCCTAACACCACGTTTAAATGACAATAGCCAATGCAGATTGAACTAAATCAGCAGTTCTCACATGGGTTTTGTATGGGTTTTGCTCATGTTTTTCTATCATATTGTTTCTAAATAGTCTACACACTAACAAATTAGAGAAGACCAGGAGTTGTGAACTGGATGTTTCAGCTTAGATTAATTTAGTTTAATTTTCTTTTCTTTTAAGCTTCCACTTGTCAATCCTTGAGACAGGATGACTGCAACCTCATATGTTCTGTGATTCTGTCTCATTGTTTCAGGATTTAACGTTTCCAACACTCTGAAACAGGTTTTGCTGCTACTGTGAACCCTTGCATACTACCTATCAGCAGCTTCAAAGCCTTTGTAACCCTCATGCCTAAGTAAAGATGGCATTGCTAAGTAACTTTGAAAGGTAGAATTAAAACACATGTAGTATATTAGGAAATTGCAGTACTCTTTCAGATATAATTCATGTTGGAGGATTTAGAAAGTAGCACAGAGCTGACTCTAATTTTCATTATCATTCACAGGAGCCAGTGGGTGGTTTGTTACTCAGGCATATATGTGGAAGCAGGATACTCTTAGTTAGTGTGATAGACAGTAGCTGGATCTCACATAATGTACAACATTCACAGGCTTGACTGCTTGTTCAACATGGTCCTGCATTATAATTTTAAATTTTAGCTGTTAATGACCATGTTACCTATATGGTGGAATATTATAGTGTTAGTATGGTCTGCTGGCACTGAATTCTTTATATTGCTGGGGACAGATTTTTTTGGAGATGATTTTCAAATTGGGAATGGTGGTAGCTTTAAACTAAAACTGTTGTTCTAGTGGGAGGTTTTATTTGTAATGTTGTGGTGAACACACTGAAACATTCTGATAGTCACTTGGAGCAATTTGTCAAGAGATATTAAATACAAATTGAAAAAAAATGTATCTACATGTAGAATTCAAGTAATCATAAAAGTCAGAATTCTGCAAAATTTAATTTATGTGGGAGCTTTGCTGTTTTCTTTCCTTCCAAATTAACAAAGAGAAATATTGGTACAAAAAGTTATTTCCTCATTTAGAATGAAAATGAAAATAACTAATGTGTGATCTTCCCCCTCAAACTTTAAATAACCACATAGTGCATGTAAATAATTAGGAAATGCTAATTACTTAAAGGTCACAGAAAGGGTTTCAAATTTTTTAAATATCCTGTGGTTTCCTTTTTATAAAGCACACTAATTAAATTTCATATTAACCAATTTAATATGGTGTCATTTTATTGCATTATTCTAAATGGAAATATGTGGAATTTATGCTAGTATAGGATTTCTTATTCTGCTATTTGCTATTTTTGCTGATTGACACACATCTGAAAGACTGCTTAAGAAATGACATAATTAGTCTATTTGCATTGCCTGAAATTAGGTGACCTTTGGTTTTGGCAGTAATTAGACCATCCCTGCTGTACACTGTTTCTTCCTGGTAGTCACTAACCAGGCAGAAAAGGAGCCCAAGCAGCTCATTTAGTGAGCTACAAAAGATTTTCAAATGCCATTAAAATGGACAGGAAGTTATAATTAATAGTGTGGTATCAATTTATCATCCATATGTATAAAGAGTGTATGTAGGCGTACATAGTGAGCCTAATTTTTACTAAAGATGTTTATAACTGGTTCTCTAAGGCTACTGAAAAAAAAGTATATAGCTGTATAGATAATGTATATAATCCAAAGAATCCAAAGCCACATCCCTTTTATACTATGGTTTTTGTCTTTTTTCTTTTTTATTTTTTTTTCCATAGAAGATATTGAAAGTCAATGTTGTAAATTTTGGAATAATATTTCTACACTATTCACATAGACTCAGAAAAATCTCTAAGAACCAAAATCCGAGGTGCTTGCATGCTTGATCTTATATGGATAATATGTTCCATGAATATTGTCATACAATAAGATCTGGATTGTCGTTAACACAAATTGAAGGTCCATGCCTTTATTTCTGGCAGTTAATTCAAGCACCCAAGTTGATAGTGTAGATTAAATAGACTACTAGCTTAGATTTGACTTGTGTGATCCAAGTCGCAGGGTAGAATTAATAAAATTGTAAAGTACCTCCAGTAAAAAACTCACTAGAACTGGATTTTACCTAGAATGTCAGAACTGCTGAAGATTTACCAGTAAGTAATGTCTGCTTTACATCAGCTGATTAAAATAATTGATTTTTTTTTTTTTGCCCTTGAATCTTAACCCATTGTACGTGGGACAGTATTAAAAAACAAAACAAAACAAAAAAACAAACAAAACCCAACAACAGAAATTACCATAGTCAACTAACTACCTTGATGTGTTCTCCTTTTGTTGATCATAATGGATGTCAGTTAAAGTCCTATAAATTCAGAAATGCTGAATACCAGCAAAGGATTTTTTTCATAGGATAAATAGAACCTTCTCTGGGAGGTTTAAAAACATCAATCCTCAAATATTTTCTTGAGAAAAGTATGTATTATCTGTTTTTAAATAAATGTCATAAAAGTTATTCTCTTAGCTCACTGTACTGTATATACATCATAGTTTTGCATGCAATTTTATATCTCCATTTTCATAAACAGCACATTCAAAACCAGACATTAAGAACATATTTGAACTCAAATTAATTTTAACATAATAAAGAACTATACATATATGAGTTAAGTGATTTTTTAATCTAAAGAAGCAGAAATGTTTTTCACTGCTGTCACCACTGCTTATCCAACCAATAAATGGTTTGGAAAGAAGAGAAAAGTAGTTTTTCCTCAGGGGAAAAAAAAAAAAAAGATACACCCTTAATTTGAACATCCAAGTTCTACACCATAGAGATAGTGTTCGTAGAGATAGGTCGTACCCTCTGTAGTCATAGTAGGTAAAACAACAACAACAACAACAAAAAAAAACAAATAAAAAAAAAAAACACCACTGATCTTATGATCTTATACTTATTGCTGTCTAGCTTTTTCTTTCTTTCTTTCTTTCTTTTTTTTTTTTTTCCTATAAATAATAAGCTAAAGGTAAGTTTTCTGGGATGTCCAATTTCAACTTCAACATCTGACATTAGTTTTCAAGACTGGAATACATTGACCACCATTCTCTAAAATTTAATGGTTGTATATGAGTACTGTCAAAGAGCTCAGCTGAAGGAAAATTTAACTTCAGTGGATTACATGATTAGATTACAGTTCTATAGCAGACCCCCCCCCCAAGTTCACTGAAAGAAGGCTAGAAAACCATGTCACCCTCTCTCTCCTTTCCTTCTTTCAGATTTTTTTTTCCCATTTATTTTATTAAGAGGTCAGCTCATTAGAGAAAGTACACGTGTTCCTAGCTTGCTTGTCTGAAAGAGTTAAACCTTTACAGTGTCAGAGCAAAGATTTCTGAGAACTCAATGAACTTGTATTAGTTTTGACAAAATCAGTAGACACATGGTCACAGAATGAATAAATTCGTTTAGAAAATCCGTGATTTGCTGTAAAAAACAAGCAAACAGAAGACTGACAGCTTGCAAACTTTTTTTCACAAGATTAAAAAAAAATTCTTATTCTTGACATTTCACAGTCTTTTGAAACAGTGATTCACTGTGATGTCAAAATTGAAAATGTAAATTTTAACACAAAATGGCTATTTGCACTTTTTATTCTGTATTAGTAAATTTGATTTTAAGAAAACATTAGAAAAACAATCCAGTTATCAATAAAATTACATCATGTGGATGCACACTTAGAACACGTTGGCAGAGGGTTATCCTTTAATAGATTCAACTGCCTAAAAAATTGCACACCTTACAATTGTCTGATGAAACGGAAATGCATAGACACCTCCACAAGCCACTTAATCTCACCCATTTGAGATATATCTGTATTTAAATACAAACATATCATAAACATAGTTTATTTTTGGATAATTATTTTTAACAATGTATATCAGCTACCTTGAACTAGGTTTAGCTGAAAACGGCCACTTAATATTAAATAATGAATGTTAGCTGAAATTCATGGTGTCCCAAAAGTTTTACATTGTTTAACTTCTAGTAGGAGCTCATAGAAAATATTGTCACTCGTTCAAAGTACAAGAATGGAAAGCAAGTTCTCCACAGTGTAATTAATCCTAGGGTCAGTGACATTTGGTTGTAGCATTTAATTAGTTCCACAAAATATTCATCAATCTCTATACTGAAATGCAACATAAAATCTGAAGTTCTCAATGGATTCCTGACTGATGGTGATGACTCTGAAAGATTTCCTCTGACCAGACTCAAACCACCACTATATGGCAGGAAGAAAACAAAGCAAAAAAAACACAGATTTGCTTTCATTTTAATAACCTGATAATACCTCTAAAGTTCATCACAGGTAATTTCAATATCCAGCTACACCATATTAGTTCATTAATTACCCCCCAAATTGATGAAATTTCTCTTTTATAGTAGGAAATGATACAGTGCAGAAACAAAGGACGGAGTAGATTTTTACTCTAATTGAATACCATGTTATGCTACTTTCCATCACAAATAGATTTTTGTGTTTGTCATTTCAAGTTTACTGAATCCCTTGTTTTGTGAGATGCTGGGCCAAGATAAACAGTGTTTATTTTCCTAATCAAAAGAAAAGTTGTTAAAAAAATGTCCAACAAAAAACATTTGGCTAGCTGAGTGTTAAAATAATACTGACTGATCCTTTTTCCTTCCTTTTACAGAATCCAAAACTGTCACTAAAGTAGTTTTTTTTTCTTTTTTCTGGATAATCAGATGCAAATATAGATCTCCAGGATTTTGTATAATATAAAATCTTTTGCTCATTTGTAGAATGTGTTCTATCTATCTGTGCACCTACCTATCCAAATGCTTTCAGATATATATATATGTATGTATATATATATATATATATATACACAGACCTGCGGTGCAGACACAGATATATTTTCTCTGAATGTGAAGTATTTTGTCAAGTGTATTTTAGGCCAGATTTTTGACTGAAGTTGTAAAGGAAAGCTAACTAGAATTAGAAAAATATTTTCTTTTTGGAAATATATATGAAAACATAAACCTTAAATAAATTCTAGTTATACTGTTTATGGTTTAAAAGGATTTGTAGGATATTCTTGCTTTTGTTCACTTGCTTATGAGGAACATGTATTATCCATGAGCAACTTATGTGAATTATGGGTGATGTCATTGTCACAGTTACATTAATGCTACACCTGTTAAACCTGTTAGGATAACAGGTGCAGAATGGGGACTGGGAGAACACAGGAAATGTTTTCCTTGCATGTACACAGCAGTTGCTATTAATGCAAGTTTAAAATTGCCAGGCATAAGTCATATACAAACAAGTATTCAATATTTTCAAATTCATAAGGAGCAAAAGACATTTTTCTTTGCTCCACTTGCAGTTTGGACTGTCTCTAATTTCTTTTCCTAACCAACACCCTAAAATATGACCTTATTATTTTTAAAATTGGAGGTAAAATTGTGTCTAATGGTAGCCCATGAAACGTTCTGAACATTAAGCTGACAAAAATTACACAAAAGACTATCCACAGAGAATGGCCTTTTCACTTTTTTTTTTTTTATACATCACCATTGTTACAGGAGAAACAATAACAGAATATTCTTATATGTAGAAGTCCCAGATGTACAATAAAGATGCTTGTAGAAAATATTTATAAGATTGGGATTTTTCTGTGGGTAACAACTGGGACTTTTTTTCCCCAAAAGGGATAAAAAAAAAAAAAAAAATCTGTCTCCAATAATATTCACAATGGATCTTCAAGTTCAGTTTGCTTTAAGTGTTTAAAAATAGATATCAATTAAATTTGTTGCAATAATTTGTTGAATTTTAGTTTCAAAAGTAACTCATGACAGTGTAAAGACTTTGTGTTATACCATGAATTTTCTAGTACTCTAAATAAATAAATAATAATAATAAAAATACATCTGCAAGGATATCTTTAGCTCAGAGGATTTGTAAATTATAAACCTGTGAAATTAGGAATTTAGAAAAGAAACACTTACTGACCCTTAACTACAAAGGTATCTACGTCTTTTATTACATTCACTGTTGGCATTATGGGCTCTGAAACTATTGAGAAAAGGATTATGACAATAGTTTGGCTTAGGATTAGATTTTGAAGTGATTTACTAGCATTATCTTATGGGTTTTGCAACCCCCCAAAAACAAAACAAGTAGTTAATATCAGACTTGGTATTATCCTCAGATTTTAGTATCTTTATTTCTAGGGGAATTTGCTCTAACTAAAATATGTATATATACAACTATTGATTCTATTTTTAGGCATACAAATTTTATTTTGGGTAACCCATGTTTATCTGAGTTATTTGTAAGAAACAATTCTGAGCTTTTTGTTATTCTTTTAATCTGCACTAGTTTTAATTACCTGAGGGGGGGGGGGAAAAAAAAAGAAAGAAACATGGATAGAGGATTTCAGCTACAAATGCTTTTAACTTCCATCTTCCTTCTCTTTCAGGTAAGAATCAGAAGACTTAGACATTATTTGAAAGTTACTAAAAGAAAGTGTCATCAACAGCCTAAGATGCTGAAATAAGAAGTTGTCACTGACATTTTATCTATGAAAAAAAAAAAAGAGAGAGATTTCTAATTTTAGGATGTGGAAGTAAAAATGACAGAAAAACAGGGAGTAGATGTACATTATAAAGGTGTCACTCGTCTTTTGCATCTCCAGCTGCTTTCCTCTTTAGCCTTATTCAAATTTATTGCTGATTTTTTTTTTTTTTTCAGAGCTATAAAATCCTGGAGTATAACACAACCTCACATAATGCTTCCCTCAACTTTTATAGCAGAGGTATGATTTACTATTGCAATAAAACTCTGCTATCAAGTATTTTCTAACTGCTTCTATCTCTTTAGTTTATGAATAAAATGTAAAATGAGATTCCCATCTGAATATATAATTGAAGACAAAGTTACTTATTGCAAAGTACTTTAGGAAGCAAAATAGATTGGGGTGTGTTAGTTTAACACTGACATTAAAATGTCTCATGATGTATAATTCATATCTTTGATATCACACAACCTCAGAATTTAAGACCGGTAAAAGTCATGTGACTTTGACTCTGTAATTGCAGTTTGTTTGTTTATTTGTTTATTTATTTATTTACCAAGAATTACAATTCTAAATGCTAGAATTCTGAGGTGTTTTTTTTTTTTTTTTCAAGGAAAAGGCATTTTATTTATACAAAACATTGTTATGCATCAACAAACAAAATAAATTTTGCACCTGATCAGACTTTCTCCTTCATTTGTGACTTATTATTTTTGCAATATATATATATATTTTTTTCAACTGTGAATGTAAAAAGGAAGTATAAAATTAGGACAGAATAACAAAATAAGGAACAATACTTCATATTTCCTCCAGATGTGAGCTCCACATCTTAGAAGCTTAGGCATCCATTAAGCATTCACTGTGGCTTAAAAGGAAGTTTGGTTTATAAAAAAAATCACTGAGTTTTTTTTTTTTTTTTTTTTTTTAACACTTGTCTGTATGGTGGAGTTGCAGTTTAGTGTAAAAGAACAGCTTGTAGTCTTAAATGTGTGGCTAGCAGAAACTGTCAGATGCACAGTATGGTTATAGAGAATGGAGTATGTTCTAACTTCAGTGTGCAGGGATTTCTGCATGAAACCAACCTAGGCATGAATTGAGATGGTAGCATACCCTGCTGAGTTGACTTTTGTGCTTTTATTGCAGTGCTCATACCAGACTTACATAGTGTTTCTCTGCTGGTTTCTCTTCTCAGATGAACAGTGGGATCTGCACTTACTATTTACTACCAATTCTTTCTCATGTTTGCTGCCTTGTCAGATTTATTTGAAAGAAATTTTGGAGCAGTGGAAAAATAATGTTATAAGAAGGCTGCCATTTATAGGAAGTGTTTATTATTAGAGCTCTTTGAATGCATTTTATTTATTTTATTTATTTATTTTTTTCAAGAAAGATCTCAAGCTTTTGAAATGTCTTCCTAGTGAATTGCGACTAAATCTGAAAATTCATATGAAGAGTTTTAACAATAATAATAATTTCAGATTAATATTATTTAAATTCTATTTTGCAATGTAATACACAGAATAAGATAAATAGAAAATAGAACAGGATGACCTGTAATGGCTGCCTGTGACAGCATGGTTTTGGATTTGCTACCCTAGTAGATCTCTTTCAATTCTATGAATGGTAATTTCAGAAGAAAGGATTAAAGACAGTCCACATCAGCTTTTTGCTTCCTTGAAACAAAATTTCAGCAAAATTGTCACAGTCTGTGAACTGTTTCGCTGTTACAGTAGAAAATGCTTCCAACATTTTCTTTTCTTCAAAATACTCTACATATTTAATACAGCTTATAAAAATAGTTTGTACAAGTAATTACACTGTAATTTTGTAAGCATTATGTGTATAGAGTAACACTTTCAGTTTGTGTGGGCTTTTTTCATCAGCATTAATTACTAGAATATGAAACTGCTGCTAAAGTTGAATGGCTCTTATTTTATCTCAGTAATCCTATAGCAATCCTCTGGCTGTGTGTTTCTTTCCCTTACTATGGGGTTTTAATTCTGATTGAATGAATGGACCATCTTATTCATGGTAGCAGTTATTGGTGAATTGTGACAGTAGCAGACAGAAAAATGCAGGGTGCAGAACCCGAAGGCTGTGAACATACTGCCCCTTCTTCCACACAAAGCTTTACTGGCATAACTAGGGTTTGAATTAAGAAATGTGATAGTAAACTGTCATGCTAGTGGACTGTGACACAGAATTTTCCTAACTAAGCGTAACTTTGGGAACGACAAAATGTACATGGCTGTACTTATTAAGTCTCTCTCACAAACGGAGTAAAATAATAATAAGCTTTTAGGGAGGAAATTTTAAGTACAATTATTCTAGAAAATGACAATCTGGGGCATACAAATGGGAAGAGGCTTGTTTGAAGTCAACAGACAGGTCACTGGCAAAGCGGAGTATAAAATTAATGTTTCTCAACTCTTAGCCACCACAGCAAATGCCTTCTTAACACCAGGCAAGGTGTATATAAATCACTTATCTCATTTAATCAATTGCTTGCCATTGCAGAGGAGTTCGGATTGGTAGCATCTGTTTTTCTCATTTTCTGTCTGCCTTTGGCAAAAAGCAGAGTTTTGTGAGAACTGAACTGCTAACTAAAGTCTTTGGGCTTAATTTAGGAACTTGTGGGTGAAGCTTAATGGTTTATGATATATGGGAGGTCAGAGCAGATGATCTGATAGCCCCCTCTCACCTTAAACCATATGAAACTATGTAGGCTCCTGGAATATGATAAAGCTAATACCAGTATCACAGATCACAGTGACAAATTCTGAGCTAAACCTTCTGCTTTGCTGCAGTCTGAGAACAAGACTATGAGCATCCCAGTGCTGTGAAGGGACTCAGCCTGCCACTGATTTCTGTCTTTATAAGTGCACCAGAGTGCAGATACAGAAAGTTTATCCTTCTCCAGCTAAGGAACCTGAAATAGCTGCACTTAATATAATGGACAGCATATTTTATAAAAAAAAAAAAAAGAAAAAAGTCAAAATGTAAACTCATACTTGAAAGAAGTATGCTAAACAGTAAATGTAAACTCATACTTGAAAGAAGTATGCTAAACAGTACATTTGAGGGTGTGGTGGGCCTACATGAAAATCTCAAATTTTTTCTTCTCAGCAATGAGATCTGTTATATATTGAGTACATTGTTTCTCTTTCAGAGTCTTTTGGTTTAGCTATGAACACTGTGAACAGGTTATGTTCTTTTTTTCTCTTAAAAAGGTTATTACTGTGTCTCAAGTCTCAAAGGACTATGTCCTTTATGGCCACTGAGTTGAGGAAATCCTGTAAACCAGAATATAAGTGAGTTTCTAAAAAAGAATCTGAACCTCTTTTCATATTACCCTGCGCTCTATATGTACCAGTAAAAAATGCTGCTTGAGAAAAGGGTTGAATCTCCTTGATGAGAGGTTGAGCAGTATGTTTTATTCACTGTAGTCTGGAAGTGGAGGGTCCATTGAAATTTTCTGGAAAACTACTGAGGAATAGAAGCTAATTAGAAAATGCTTCAGAGGTGGAATAATTTTGATTGCATGGAAATGTCTGCTTTCTGTATACATATTCCAAATACCACTCTCAGATGTATAGAGGCAAGATGAAGATAAATGAAAACCAGATCTAGCTCCTGAGATATGTACAGAGGCTGCATTTCACTCCAGCTGTTGTCATACTTTTCTCCATGCCTTCTACGTCACTGAGCAGTATGACTGCTTCTGCTATTGCTTTGAAGGTTTGCTCAGCAGGTAGGCCTTATGATGTAGGATGCTGTACTGCTAGCTCTCCTGCCCTTATGCAGTAAGAAGGGCCTAATGCCTTTTGAAGATCAACAAGTGTGCATTTAGGGGAGAAGAATTTTGTGGATAAGCATTATTTTCCTTCTCTTTTTAAATAAAATCTTTATATACTATCATTAAAACATAGGTAGGAATAGTTGGCTGATCTTTGTGACATGATTCTGAATGGAAATAAATAAAACAAGACTTTTTTATATATAAATATAAAATGTAAGGAAGAGGTGTTGTTATAAGCAAAGTATGAGGTTAAAATATGTGGCTTTTACTTATGCAAGCCTAGCTGACAAATGTCTTTTTAAATGTCGTAAAGAAAGAGTTCTTAAGGTTTAGGCAGGATCTGGATATAAGGACATAGATAGAGGAATCTAAAGAAAAAACATTACTTAAATATCATTATTGTAATTGACACAATTAAAATAAAGAAAACAACAACAGAAAGATGCAAAACAACAAGCAACTGGCAAGTTCATTTCTTAACATCCCCTTCTTCCCCAAAAAATAAGTTCAAACATGTAAATCCAAATTCTACATCCACAAAATTCTTCCGGTGGAGATTATAATTTAGTTCTTAAGAACTAAAGATTAAAAAAGAATGTTGTCCTAGCCAAAATAAAGTCAAGGAAGGAAATCCAAGACAAATTTATGTTATGAAACACAGGTGTATATCTTTCAAGAATGCAAAACTTTCCTTGAACACCCATATTTAGGCTGTGAGTGGCAAAAGTTGGAGAATACACACATACTTTGTTACACATAGGAATTTCTATAAGTCCTGATTCAATATCCTACAGCCTCCTCCTTTTCAGTTGTGGTGCAGATGATCTGTATCATTTGTGATGTCATTGTTACTGTGCAAGTCTTGAAATTTGGCTGGAGGTGCTAATGCACCTTCTGGCTATATTTGAAACAGTACAATGAAATTGACTTCTATGGTATAAAAATGCTCACTGTATAATCATGTGGGACTATTACAAATGTTTGATTAAAAAAAAAAAAAAGACATTGCTGTGAAAGATTCCCCACACCCCTCCATGCAATACAATATCATCCATATTTGTCGCTATCTTAAATAAAATTTCACATAAAAATTGAATAGGAAAAAAAAAAAAGATCAACACATTTTTACCTACACATAATGCTGGTTTCTATTTATATAAGTGCATCAGAGTGCAGATACAGAAAGTTTATCCTTCTCCAGCTAAAGAGAATGAATATTGTTGAAGGACACATTTTTGCATTTTAGCTCTATTGAATATTAAGCATGGCCTAGTACATTTTAGGATTACCCTGGCAATGTCATGCATGCTATGCCCCTCCCTAACACCATCAATGCAGTAAGTCAGTTTTACCATGAATTTGCAGAACTTATTCAACCTGGCACACTACCTTTTAGATTCCAGGAAAAGTGACTTTCCTGTCAGTGATTTTGACGATGAGAGGTTTTTCTCACTCTTTGTATTAAACAGGCATCAGGCTAAAAAATCTCTTCTCAGCTATGTGGTTGGGATTCACTTTTTATACCAGCTTTAGGTCATTTAAGTGTCTCTACACTGAACAGATCTGGGGTTGTATGTGACTTTTATATCCAATCCCACATTATGTTTATAAGATTTAAACATCACTGAGTCATTCTATAAGTGTAAATCAGAATTTTCCTGAAGAGTTATCTCTTTGTTCCCCTTAAAAATAATTATACCTTTACTAATAGTCTGTTGCCATTGTCTGCCTAGATACTAGGGCTCCTTCTGATGACTGCTGACTGCAAATAAATAGTTAATCAATATGAAGAAGACACTTGTTTCCAGCTATAGTGGTAGAGTGTGAATCATAGAGTATAACTTTTTATACACTGAAATTTGTATTTTGTATAAACATGCATATATTGCCATCCACTTGCTATGGATGTAATCTATTATAAGCTTTTGGCTGAACTCACACATGCTGGTAACTGAGCACTTTGAAATGATGGTGAGCTTGGGCACGTAAAATGTAACCTTAGCTTCGAGGAACACAATGATTCTTCATTAGATTTACTTCTGGGCATGATACAGAAACTAACGACCCTGTGTTGATAACAAGAGACAAACCATGTTTTCTATAGACTGTGTTATATTTGTTTTCTGCCTCCTATATTGTTAATCAAGACGTGGAGATGGAGTCTGACAGGGGATAAATGAAGTTCTGGAGTTGTCCTGTTGTTTCCTTGCTAGGGTGAGACACCAGGTAGCAGAGAACAATTGCTCACCCTCCAAGAAGGTCCTCCTGCACATGGGTCTTTCCTGCTTAATACTTGAGACAATATAGTGAGTTGATAAAACAGGTAGTTATTCTTAACAGATGGCTACTGTATACTATCGGTCTTTGAAGAACAAATGATTTTGATTTGCTTACCTACTATCTTACTTTAACTGGATTTTGAATGAGGTCATCCTAATTATGAGTAATTTCACAGATAAGTGACTTTATTCTATCAGTAAGAGTGATACTAGTCCTCTATAGTCACATCTCTATCTGTTACTGCCAGGAAGTATCCTTTCTTTCTTCCACCCCAATAGTTAAAAGTCTTTCTTTCTAGCTGTTTATTTCAGCACAGTAAATACCAGAATAAAACAGCCTAAGTTAACTACATGTAGGGGAGGAAACAGAGGGGAGAACTGGAGTACATAGGTGAATTTTTCAGCCTTAATCATGTGCAAGAAACATTCTCTTCTCAGTGCTGGATGTCAGGAATTCAATGTCAATTGGTTATACCTTAGTCCTCAGTCTGAAGATGGCATGGAGTAGCATATAGGGGAAAGAACTCTGCTGTCTGGTGTAAAATTAGAAGTTCATGAAAGGTGAGTATACTTTTACAGTTTACCATTAAATTAGATTGCATTTACTGGTGGGTAAAATGTTGTGAACTAATTTCACCAGTTCATTTCAGACCTTTTCATTTAAACTGACAGAAGCAAATTATGGTGCTATAGCTCATTCATCCATGATTTCACGCTCCTGAACCCTAGGAAACAAGAGGCAAATCTCAACAGGTTCCTCCACGGTGAAACATTTTTAATTAGTAAATAATTCTGAAGCTGCACATTCAAAACAATCCTCACTAAGCAAGCCATATTGTCACTTCCAATCACAGCACTTTCAGATTTCTCAATGACTGTGTGCATAGGTCCACTTTTCACAGTGTCTTTCTTTCCAAAGAGAGGAGAGAGTTAGTCCTGAACACTGTTGTTTCTTGCCAGTTAGACTAGCATACAAATTGAGCCAAGTATGCCTTTGTGGAAACATTTCAGTCTGCAATCCGTGACGCTTATAAATAAAAACTAAACTGTGAGTGTTGAAAAATGTGAGGGAATGTCAAATAAATATGCATTTGATTTAATGGAAGTATTGTCAAAAATAATGTTTTCCGGTGATGGCTTTAGCAGACAGAGTAAAAAACAAAAACTTGAATATATTTAGTAATGTCATTTTGTCCTGGGCTAGGATAAAGAGGATATAAATAAAACAAACAGGAGAAAACTGAACCACATTTCTGAAAGATTTAAAGACTTGGCAAAGATGAAAAAGTTTTTTTTTTTTTTTTTAAGTTGTATGTAAAGCATAGATTTTGTTTCTAATTAATTTGATATTCTTCCCTTGGCAGAACTATATCTCATACTTCTAGTGTGAATGTCTTGGCAAGACATCCTCTTTCCCTACCTGTTTCCAAGTTGCAGTGGTATATCCACTAAGAACAAAGAATGCTTCATCATCATTTTAATGTTGCAGAATCCAGCATCTAGAAGCCAGTATTCATGCTATTACTGGAAACTCAATTCAGCCCCACTATGTGTAGGAATTACAATACAGTTTTTAATTACCTAATCATATATTGATCATTGTTTCCAGAGAATCATGATTGTATTCAGTGCACAAAATAGTCAGTCCAAGTTAATGAGCTAACCTCAATATTTGTTCTTCTCCTTGTTCACTATAAGTTGATGTTATTTGTTGCAGTGTTCATATCCTGTTCTGAAGACAGAACTATTAGTTTTCTAATAGAATTTGCTATGACATTTATCACTACTGTATCTGAATGCTTCACAAATATTAATACATTTATTCTTCAGTCCAGAATCAAAAGGATATTGGCATCCTCTGCACCTTTGGAGAAATAGGGCATAAGCCACTGTTATATACTCAATCTCAACTTTTGGACCATAAATAAACCATTCAGGAAATAAAGAACAGAAACTAAAGGTGAAATTACCTAACTTCAGTATTATTTCATGTTACTTTAGAGGAAGTCACGTAGACATTGTTTTTAGTCAATGGAAAGCAAATGGCAGTGACAGGATGTGATTCAGGCTATCATAAAGATGATATCTTACAAAGAACATCTTTGGCAAATGCCCATTTCTCTCCACTGACTTGAGAAGTAACCTGTTCTTGTCATGCTAACTGGTCATTTGTACAAAGTTTATCAACTTTCCTAGTATCATATAAACATTTTGTATGGCGAAGGCAGAGACAAAATCTAATTCAGAGTAGGATTCATTCATCACTCTTTGCCAGAGGACTATTTTGTATCACTTGTCTATCCCTATATCTCAATACCTAAATTTGAAACAAGTGATCCATTTCTGCTCACAACGGTACCATTAACTACTCAGTCTTGGTTCATTCCCAGAAGAGGTTTGTCCAATCACCAGTTAGACAATCAGGGGTCATTTTCTCTTCAAATTTTTCTTTTTCTCAATTGTCTTCTCTACCCCGTTATTAGTCCTATATCTGTGCAGGCCTGCTAGAAGCTTTTCTCTCAATTTCTTTTAAAATCTCCTTTCTTTCATCACCTTCCTCTTCTTCCATTGGTAAATAGGAATGAATATCTGTTTTTATTTGTCCTTGGCTTGTCATACTGTCTTGATCTTATCCACTATCTTTGTGTTGCCTTTCATTTCATTCTTTCCTACCTACAAATTTCAGATTGTTTCCCTGGCCACGGTCATCTTCTTTCTGTCCAGTTTCAGGCCTCTCTCCTTTATTTATTTATTTATTTTTAAAAATTTATATCTACATTCAACTTCATTGCCAGTTACCTGGCCACAGTGTACATCCCTTGCATCCTCTGCAGAAATCTAGATTATGGATTATGTTCTGATGGCAGTCTAATTATTACTTCTTCCATCTTGCTCCAAATGGGAAAAGAAAGTGATATTGCTCTATGGATGACAGTATTCTGGAACAATGTAATGCACTAAAGCAGACATTCAGGCTTTTTTTTCCTGGATTTTTATTGTTAAATGGAGAGTAATCAAGGAATGAAACAAACAAACAAAAAAAAAAGCACAAACAAAACAACAACCACAACAATAACTTCTAAAGGCATTATGAAGTCTGGCTGAAATGAGTAGCTAGCTTGCTAATATATCTCCACCAAATCACATGTGCTGCAATTTACAGAAATGAAACATTCCTATAGTGTTTACTTTCTTCAGTCTTGCACAGTCTAAACGGCTGCAGAACAACATTAACCTCCTTCTTGTCAGTCTCCTACTGCTCAGAGTGGTTTGAATAGCAGCAGGAAAATATGACAAAAGACTCTTGTCAGTTTTAACTCTGCTGTAGCCTGTCAAATCTTTGGGTTACAGCAGTGGCACTCCAGCTGTCTGTCTGCTGATTTAGAAAGCAAACACTGCATTGCTTTTATTCAGTTTATAGTTTTGAGACCTTCTTTACAGAATTTTCTAAAAGCTTAGATTCTGCAGAAGCTGATAAGGACCTGGAAGGAATGATTATATTCACTAATAACTCAGAGCAAATTTCCAGATTGACAGTAATTTGATTCACCCATATAAGTGGACTGGAATTAAGTATTACATTGCATTTTGATATCCTGATATTTCTTTACGATGAATATCTCAGAGAGTGTAATGAAATTAACCCAAGTACTAGAAACATCACAAGAAAGTGATCCAGCTGAGTACTCAACTGAATGAACGTAGATAGGCAAATGGTCTCTCTTAATATTTGAGTGTGTCTCAGAGGAATTATGTAGGTGAGTATTGGCATGTAGGAAACTAAAGTATAACTTACTTTCAAAATATGATTCTTCTAAGATTTTTAAAATACTTTTTCTGCCTATATATACTTATGGGTTGTGTTGTTGACATCACTTAAAGGACTGCATTCAGTGATGCTTCATGTAAGTATCAGATAGAATCCTCATCTTGAAGTCCTCTATTGCCTGTAGCTTTCTTGTCACTTCAAAACAAAATGGCAAGTGAAGGAAGATCCTTATCCTGTCAAGTTTCACTAATATATTGCAGCTTCTGTTGTGTTCTCCCAAAGTGTCAGAATGCAGTGCTGAATATAGGCACCATTCAAAAATATCAGCTAGTTCACTACTCCCCCCCCCAATCTTTACTTTTAAGCATTTTTGAAATAAGTTGTTTTGTTGTAATTGCTTTGTCCAAGTCCTTTAGGGACAACAATTACAAAGAAACCAAATTGCCCTCTCTCTCCTTGGCCTGGAAAGACCTGAGTATTCTAGCTGTCTCCATAGCCAACTCCACCAGAATTTGAAGAAACACTTCAAAGTTTGATTGTTGGTATCCCAACCCCTGTTAAACTCTGGACAATGGTTTGGGAATTGATTTCAGAGCAATATTTAGAGTCCAAAGGAGCATATCTTTTTAATCTGGCAAAAGCCATCTCAGTAGTATTATTAAGCCACTACAGGAATTTTCAAATGCCATTTTCTTTGTTCTTCTTCCTTCTGGCATCTATGTTGAATTGTTCCCAGATCAGAGAGATGTGAAAGTCCCTTATGATTAAGGGACTCTGTAAGATTGTGTGGGTGGCCCTGTGCCAGACCACTGACTACTTTCATTTCTGTCAAACCCTTCACCTGCAGATGACAGACAGTAGAGTGACTGAGTGATAGCTGTTAGAAGGAAGGTGAAAGACAGGAAAAAAAAAAAATCAGAGTGTTGGCAGATTCACAAATATGTGACTATTCTTCCAGACTTGTCCCAAGGTGAGATAGTGGCCATTGAACTGGGTATTGTTTCACATAATTTCTGTCATTTAGACACCTTGTTTGAAAACAGGAAAACTCTTAGGCATCTCAGGTCATCTGTTAGAATCCATCCTCTCTATTTAGCTCTGCTAGTGTCCAAACTGCTGCAACTTTCTATTTTCAAGCATTTGGAGATCAAGCATCCATACTCTACTAGAGAGTAGATGATGCTATTGATTAAAGCAAATAGGACAATGATTAAATCTTCTGATACCCTACCTCCTCCTGTACTCAGTCAGCTCTAAAAGCATTTGAAATTATGCTTTTGGGTCCCTTTGTTTAGATGTGGGCATCTGTATACTGCAACACTTGATCAAAGTTAATTTATTAATACATTTTGTACTTGGTAGAATTCAGTTGTTTGGGAAAAGGGAAAAACAAAAAAAAGGAATAGCAAAAGTTTAGAACAATGTTTAGATATCTTTATATTCAACAGAGCATATTAGTCAGATTCTAAGGCAGCTTTTACTGTTTTGTCCCAGAAATAGCAAAGAATGGAAGGTGGCATATCAGTCAGATTTTTACCATTTCTTTTAAAAAGTGTTCTTTGTGCAGTGTTTTCAGAGATATCTATGAGGTAAACCTTCTTAAACCCCTTGTGATACCTATTACCTAGCTGTTGTTTTGGTTTTTGTGCGTTTTTTTTTTTTTTTTCTTCCCCCAAGATGGTGTTTACTGGATCATAAGTGAAATTTTTCCTGATTTGCATTAATAATTGTCAGAAGCTTATTATCAATGTAGTTTGATAATAATATTTTCTATTACTAATCTAGATGTTTTGGGGACTTTGGTCAAGATCCTGATATAGAACTGTTATATAAGGTTATATAAACTATTCCTTTGTATAGAATTTTAATTGTATGACAAAATTGTTAGAGTTAGGTACATAGATGATTCAATTAAAGAAAATGGATCAAGCAAACAAAGAAACAAACAAATAAATGTAAAAGCTTGAAGGCAAACATATATGCCTTATGTAAAAGTCACATTTTATTTAAAGGCAATTCTGAAATGAACCTATTTTAATTCTATAGTATGAACCAAGGAAGTGCATTTTTCAGATGGGAGTGCTCACATGAATAGTTCACTCTTTGATCTGAGCTTGCAATTTTCACTTATATAATATCCTTGCAAGTGGATACAGTTTCTTCTTTGATATAATTGGGATCCTATAGATATATGTGTGTAGCCATGTGTTCATCAACACATGGAATTTATAAGTGCACCAAATGATTTGCTGCACAAGCACTTTTGAATTCAGGACACTTTTAAGCATGGAGAATAGATATAATAGATATTAGGGAAAGGAAAAAAATACTTATTTTTACTGGATAGAAAAAAAATATATATATAAAATATATATATATAAATAAATATATAAAATAATATATATTAATAATTATAAAATATATTATATAATTAATTAATATATTAATATATTAATTGATTAATATATTATTAAATATATATTAATTAATATATTAATTAATATATTAATATATTAATTAAAATATATTATATAATAATTATAAAATATAAATATATAAAATATATATATATAAAAAATATATATTTTTTTCCTCCAAAATAAAGCATAAATGTTGAGAATAGCAAATGTTCTAACTGTAATTCCAGAAACATCTCATGGCATTATTTATTTATTTATTTATTTAGCAAAATGCATATGAAAATTTCAACTCCCCAATCTCATTAATTCTGCTCACTAAGATTCTGACTGGCAAGTCTTCTCTAAACTGAGCATTTGTGGTTTTGCTGTTCATATTTCTTAATTATTTTGGTCAAAAAAACTCTCTCTGTGCTCATTTGCTGCAATTAATTTCACTCAATTATGATTGGACACCAAGCAAAAGTCTTTTAAGAAAAAATTTTCTATTAGTTTTTGCTTCTTTTACCCTCTAGACTCTTTCACTGGTTTTGCCAATATGTCTGCTTTTTTGGCACACCTGCTTTTGCAGCCTAGATTCTGTTAATTCTTCTCTCAGAATCAATCGTGAGCAGCTTGCAACCAAATGCCTGATTAAAAAGTTAGCAGACCTTGAGTGCAATTACTTCAGCTCTATGGCATTCACGCATTAAACCCAGTGTTAATTGTTTCCCATTTTTGTAACGATCTTTATAATAGGATAAAAACAGAAGAGATCATTTCTTGAAGTTAAAACAGCAGAAAATAAAGACATTTGCTCTGATTAATCGTCTCAATATGAAATTAAACACATTCACATATAAACATAGAGGGTCTTTGTGCTAGATGCCAATTAAATTGGCATTGGTACCATTTGAAACATTTATTCTGGAAACTGGCACAACACATGTTTTTCATGTTTGAGTTTAGACAGAAAACAGGATTGAATAAAGAAGATTTTGTGTTGCTTGTTCAGAGGAGACCCACACCATTATTAATAAACAAAATGTTAAAAATAGTAATATGTATATTACAAATTACAAATTATATATTATAACTATTATTTCTGTGAGCAATATTTCTATTATTATATAAATATTATCATAGATAATGCCTATTAATATAGATATCAAATAATTTATATATCATGGAGTGTGTATAAATATCTAGAGGTGAAGGAATATATGTAATCACTGTTTATTATTGTTTTAAAAATCAAAGTACAAAGAGGAATACCTTAAAGTAAAATTTGTCATATAAGTGGAATTAGGAGATTAAATTAAAATGTAATAGGTTGTGAAAAAAATTCAGAGAAATATCTGTTGTGTTTTTTATTTTATGTTGTTTTTGTTTTTTTTTTTGTTTTTGTTTTTGAGAAGGAAAATATCCCCAGATACAACCATAAAGCATAATGATTTAGATCCATCAAGCAGTACACATAGCAGTACACGTAGTAATCATATGGAGCTGTTACACACAGTAGTCATATGGAGCTGTTACTGCTACCTTTATTTCCCCATGGCTCTCGTCTTTACTTCATCCAGTCTTCAATCAGATTGTAAATTTTGTGGGCGAACAGCATACTTTTCTGTGTTGTTTGAGTATTACTTCTCACAGTGCCACTCTTCTATTTTCTCCCCTACCCTTCCCCTGCTCTGTGTAAAGCCTTTCACAATTAAGTAGATAGAAATTATAAACACATTTCTTCTACCTCAAATTATACAATAATAAAATATTTATTCTTTGGATAGCATTTGCTATGAGACCTCTTAAATTAATTTGCAAATATCACGTTAGCTTTTTTTAGGAATCGTGCCTAGATGAAAAAAAAAAAGACAATATTTCCCAGTCATTATTAAGCAAAAATATTGAGTGCTTCACGTCACTGGTATCTGAGGGCAGCTGGCCCCTGGTACTCAGCACCTGGAAAAGAGACTCCAGCTATATGATTCTGAATCTAATAAGAAACTTTCCATTGATTACAGTGACTCACACCGTAAGTAATAACTCATGAAATCTGTCACAAAGTCCATCTTCTAACTCCATGTCCTGTACTTTATCCACATGATTGTCCTCCATACCCTAGTTTGGAATGGCTGCTTATATCCTCTCACACATTGGCTTATCTGTCATTTTCTGTTTAGTTTAAAAACTCAGTATCATAAATTCTTTAAAATGTTACTAGTATGACCTGGCCCCTGATTTTAATTGTTAAGATTCAGGCTAGCATTCCAGATGGTCCTCTTTACAAGGGCTGACAAACTGGACCTGGTTGATGTTTAGCCATTTCTAAGAAAAGTGCCAGCTGTTAGTCATTTTTCTTGTTACTGAATATAATTCAAGATGATACCAATAGGCGAAGTCCTAAGGGATATTTGGAATTATTGTTGTGGTGAATATCTGAAGCCAGTGTTATTGAGTTAGCAGTTTCTTCTTATGAAATGAAAAAAAAAAAAAAAAAAAAAAGATGACTCAAGAAATTAGAGCACATCTGTCTTTCTTTTCCTTCCATCTGTCAAACCAGGGCATGTACCATATCATTTTATTTATTTATTTTTTATATTGTGGGAAACATTTGGCTTCCTCATTATTAATTTAACTATGTACAGTTTGATGTTGAGTTACTTTTGTTAACTTTACTTCTGTTATTGACTGCTATTCAAAATATATTGTCCAGGCTTTCTAGTTTCAATTCTAGACATTTTTAACTGTTTACATTCCTAAGAAATAACAGTTACTAACTTTGCATATCTCAGAGCAAAACCCATACCTACTGGTATTTTGCAAAGTGTATGTGAGGCGTTTCTTTAATTTGTTGTATGTACATGTTTTAGGCTCATGATTGCATTAGATCATTAGATGCAGAATTAATTCTTTAATCATTTAGATTTTATTCATTTCAATAAAGCCAGTTGCAGTAAATATTATCTATGACTATTTCTATGGAAAAGGAAAATTTGTGGTAAGAACTTACACAAATGTAGTTTTAGCTGCATTTTTTCCCTAGTTTCAACTAGGAAATCTTAAAAAAAAAAAAAAAAAAAAAAAGCCTGATACAAAAAAATCACCAATCCACCAATCTACATGCCCTACCTGCTAAATTTTTGATTTCTCTCTTTTTTTTTTTTTTTTTTTGCCATTGTATAATTCAAAATTTGAGGGCATGTTTTTTATATAGTTCATTAATTATCCATAACTATTTGATCACCACTTAGAAAATAGAGTTGTAGGCTACTAAAAGAATACATGTTTAACTGTTGCTAAGAAGTTCAAACACAGAATTCTGCACGCAGACATTTAATGTCTAATATGAGTGATTATTTATACAGTTAAAGCTTGTTTAAGAAGCCATAATCAGATTTAAATTTTTATATCCAAAGAACAACTTAGTAGCACACACTGGAAAAAAAAATAATTAAAAATCCAACACAGCAAGGCAAAAAAGCTGAGTATGTTTGTTGAGTGCCTTCAGTACAAAAGATGATATGTGTGAGTAACACAATTCCAGTCAAAAAAATAGTAAAGTCAGAAACATTCAGAAGGTTTACTGATAGCTGACAATAAAAGCTTGGAATTTTATTGGCTTTAGTGAGAGTGAAGATGTTGATACCCTAATCCCTAATCCCATTGAAATCCCTAATCCCATTGAAATCAGAGGAACATTTTCCAGTGGCTTTACTAGGTTAGGCTTGTGTTTATTACTTTTAAAAACTTAAAATTGAAACTATGTCAGCAAATTTTGTCTCCATTGAAGAGAATTTTCTCAGTCTCCAATTTATTTCAACTGCTCTTTTCACTGCATGTTCATTTTTCTAGTAGCAGTAAAGTAATAATAGCATTCTCTTCCTCTGCCCATTCTTAGACTAAATAAAAAGGTTCCAGTTTCAGATTTTCTCTCAAGTAGGTGTGGCCATTTTTGACCAGTTATCACCCTACCAGCAGTTCCTGTGAAATCTCTCAGACTTTCATATCTGTGATCTGTCAACAGCAAAGGGTAAAAATCGTGGGATTTGGGTGCATTCTTTATGTATCTTGTCAACCTGACTGAGATAAGGTGGCTTCCAAAGGCACTGAGCTCTGTGATGTATTCTGTGCTCTGATAACTAAAATCCCAAAGTACCACGATGCATTTTCTTTCATCTGCCTTAGTAGTACATATCAGAACGGGAACTGATCTGCTAAGTGAGAAACTGATATCAAAACAGTAACGCAGCTCAGTTCAATTTGCCCATAATTAGATACATTTTATTTAATATTTGTTCTAATGAATTCTCACTCAGAAATTTGTTCTATCTGTAGGTAGCTAGTAATAGACCATATAATGAGGTAACAGCAATATTCTTAAACCATTGGCTTAGATTTAGATACAAACTTTTTGGGCTTTATTATTATTATTATTATTTTCTTTCTCTGGAAAACAAAGACATGTATACTTGTGCTTCTATAGTACTCATGTGAAGTGCAATTTTATTCCTATTTGCCTCTGTGTTTTTCATGCTTTTATTTAAAATAATATTGCTGCATATAATTAAATGTAAAACAGAAGGTTTGTGCTTGTCATTTTGCCTGATGAAAAGCTAGCATTTGCAAAATACATGTAAATTATCCTTGAAATGTTAGTAAATGTTGGGCTCAAAAGTCAGTAGTCTTTGTCTATCTGTATTAATAGACATGGTCATGTGCTCTAGGTGGAAAGTATACAAATAAGTCCATCAGTTTAAACTTGATGGGATCAAAGGTGATGACATCCAACAAATTCTGTGAAATGAGAAACTTACTACTACGTAAACTAGAAAGAAAAAAATATGCACAAATCACTGCATGTTTTATACCTAAACTAAATGTTCCACATCCTCTTTTCTCCAATTTTGTGGGTATGTAACATCAGAGAACTCATTGTTAGGCCAAGATCATATGAAGGTCTGTACTTTTGCATAAGTGACTTAGCAAATATTTCCAGTAAAAACTAAGCAGAAGAAATTAGTTATAAACATCAGCTAAAGTAACTTCAAAAATTTTGGCGAAGTTATTCCTTTAGGTCACTAGCAGAAAGAAATTGACTAGTGTGAGTTACTAACTTTAAGCTCAGCTGGCACAAATTAGTTGAGATCATCAACACCAGAACATGAATACAAACTATCAAAGTCATCTTTCAACCTATTCTAAGGGGATCTGTGGTGTTAGCAGCATTTTCTAAAACTGTTCAGATAGTCAGAGTTCTTGTTTTCCCCATAAATTTTAATATGTCAAGATCATGCCGTAGGTAATTTGTGGAAAATATTGAAAATTGGATGAAGTCTAATAATGATTCTTGTCAACTCATTTTTTTTCTACTTGGGGCCAGCGGAAAATACATTTCTTGTACTTATTGTCTTACTGATACAATAAGATGCCAGTGAGAGTACCTGCTCTTTTGGTAACACAGTAGTACTGCTGTCTTTTTTGTGTAGATGATTTCCACATAAACAGACCTTATTTTTCCACCTTTCTTCTTTCATTTTCTTTGTTACTAAAGTTTTATCTTTCTTACACTGCTGAAGTGTATTTTAGAATTTTCTAGAAACTGCTGTGTGAAAACACCTTAATATGATTACTCTTTCATATCTTATTTGGCACTATAATTTCACATACCAAAGATTTGCCTTTTACACTCAATAGTCAGCATGGCACAGGAATGAAATACCCATTATCAAACCGAAAAGGCCCATTCAACCACTGAAAGACCTAATCTTCTCTGTGGATTAAGATTTTCAACCTTTGACATCACAAGCTATTAGCAATCAGATGTACATACGTGTTATATGTGGTGGAGATAGAATTTGTAGCAAGTATTTGTTGCAATGTGTATTGTTCTGTGAAGAGTTTCTGAATAATTTAATTTTCATTTTCTGCAACATGTGTTTACATATGTAAAATGAAAACTCCGAAGCTCTGAGTTTTCAGTTTGGAATAAAATAAAATAAAATAAAACCAAAAAACAAAACAAAACAAAACAAAATAAATAATTTAGAAATCTGTTCTTAAGAAAGTTCTTATAGTTATCCTGTCATAAGTGAAAAAAAAAAAAAGAAGGTTTTCATGGTGCAAATACATTATAGTCCGGCTTCTTTCCTAGTAGGGATGTAGATATGTTTTAACTGTGGAGTTTTAATTAACTTATAGTGTGTGCAATCAATTGGGATAATAATATTAGTTTCAAAATTAAAATATTGTACAAATTGCATCTTTCTCAGGATGTAACAGTGTAACTGTATTATCCTTGACAATCATGCCCACTTTCAGCTTTTCCAATGTGGATCCATTTATCTAATTTGACAGCTATACTGTCCATTGTGTTAATGGATGTACAGCTGCTCTCTAGAATCATAGCATGTAAAAGGTCTTACCCTCAAAGGGCAATGCTGCTTCTATTTCTGCTTTCTGTGCTTGCAGGAGAAGACATGACTGATGACTAAGAATTAATTGTAACCCAGTGAGCTGTCAGTGACAGATACCTGTTACACACACTTGTACTAGTTCATAAGGCAATGTTATAATGTACTATTCCCCCTACAACATCCCTAAATTGAGAGGGATGGAGGATTGAGAGGGAACATCCTTCCTTTTGCTCTTCCAGCCTCCATGCTAATACAGGAATCTATGAGAATTCAAGTTCTTTCTGCACATCCAGGAGAAAAATGATCTTTTTAATTGTATTTTTTCAAGCTCATATAAATACAAGATAGATCAATATCAGGTTGTCTGATTGTTGCACCGATTGCACCAATTGTTTTAGAGTTTTGTTGTTTAAAGACCTTCAAACATGCATTCTCTCTCTCTCTCTCTCTCTCTCATTTAAAACAGTGTTAATATGACTACCTTTAAAGTCCTCTGGCACAAAACCTCCTATTGGACAGTTGGCTATTTGCTGTTAAATTGGTGGTTTTGAAGCATGTTTTTCTTCCTCCTTCATACACAGTTAAAAACAAAGTGGTTGAATCTGGAGGAGGCTAATTATAATGTAGAATCACCTCAGAAAAAATGATTGCTACCTTTACACAAGAGCCATGGACTACTTGATTTCCGAGGTCACATGCTATATTAAAGAGTGCTAATTGGAGAGAATACTAAGCAAGTTTTTATCACATCATTTTTTTTCTTAAAGATCACTTGGAAGTATCCTGCTTCCTGGTACTGCATAAATCCACATCTGTTGTTGTGACTGAAAGTGATAAAAGCATAAATACATAGCACTATTGTAACAGTCATTATCAGCTTTTATAAAGAAGATGCAATATCAAGAATGATTACTGATGTGATACCACATGTATCAACTTAGTCAATACAATAAATAAGCCATAATTGATGGAGTACTTCTGTAACTCATTAAATAGCTATAAATACAATTTATAGCAGTCAGTATTTTTACTACTTTGTCATTCAGGTAAGACGATAACAGTATTTCTTATATATTCCAGAGATGGGATATATGCTCAATTTTTTTTTCCCTCAAATTTGGAACTGTAATTTATAGTTAAAAGAAAGTTCTCACTTTTTTTTTTTTTAACCCTGTTAACATTACTGAAGCCAGATGGGTTTTACAGAATGTAAATCAGGACAAATTCATTATTATAATTAAACTGGTAGAATTTCAGCAACAACTGTTTTTACATTTTAATAGTTCATATACATTATTGATCAATACTTTTATTAATGTAAAACTTCTGAGAGTGTAGAGAAATGCTGGTTATCGTTATAATTGCTACAGTGCTTCTGCAATACTTCTTCAATTGAGTGCACTTGTAATGTGCTTTATCTGTCTTTCTAGGAGGATCTCATCAGCAAAATCAAATTAAACAAATACATTGAAGATCACTGAAGTCTTTAAATTACTAAAGATTACATGAAATATAATTCTATTACAACTAAATTGTTTACCTGTGATTTTCTTTGCATGCTGTAATGCAAACAAGTTCTTATAAAACGTGCCAGAGCAACAAATAAGGCAAATCATAGTCAGTGCAGTATCTTTTGTCTATGAGATCCATTTCTTCATTAATGGCAGCTAAAATTTCAAGTATTGAATATCTAAAGTCATGTCCCTAAATCAGTATGAATATAGTGCAAGATCTACGAGTACTTACTGGCAGTTTAACATTGGGTGTTTAAATTTGAAAACTCTGGATTTCATGTTGCTCTGCAGTCATGGAGTATAACAATAGAGTTGACAAAAGGATTAGTCTGTCTTAAGTCTTCTAGTAGTTAAATGTCCTATATTTACCTAGTCATCTGTAGTCAATGACTGAGTACAAACAGCTCAAAAAGGCATTTTACTGTTATTTTACAATTCTTTTTTTAGGATGCCATGAATGTCACTAAAGCTACCTCTCTCTCTTTCTCCCTTAACTAACTACACGTGTTTAGAATACTACCCAAGTCACAAAGCTAATTTTTAATAGGTATCTACAAAGTTACTTCAAAGTTATTTTTCTAATTAATCCTTTCTCAGGGTTATTTTCCTGGGAGTTTCTGGTAAGAAATACTTTAAAAATACACCAAACTGTAATTTGCTGTAGCCATTTGGGTAAAATATATTTCTGAACATTTTTAATGATTTAGCTTATTTGTCTACCAGTAGCACACCTAGCTATTTTCTTTAAAGTTTTATTGCATACAGCAGTTTCTCTTCTTCCCCCCCACTTGCCTTTCTGTGCATCTGAGATATTAGTTTGCATAATCGTGGGCTTAGAATTGATTTTCTGAGTCTCAGACAATTAATTCAGGGAGAGGGACTAAGAAGAAAATGTTGACGATTTATTAGTATTTTAGCAGACTCCCAAGTTGAACAAGGTAATACTCTGATTTAGCCTAGATTAAATTGTACTACTCAGCTTTCATGTTAGTTCAAATTTACCTTGCAGACAAGCTGATTTTAGATAGATAACTGCTTATTAGGAAAAGGAGCATTTGCCTTCTAATTAGGAAGGTAAAACTTAAAATAAAACAGATGGTGGCCTTGGGTTTAGTGTGTCCAATAAAACAAACAAACAAACAAAAAACACTACAAAATCCAGAAACAAACAACAACAAAAATACCAAACCAACCAACCAACCAAACAACAACAAAAACACCAAACCAAACCAAACCAAAAATCAGGAAGAATTTATAGCACAAAGACTGTAGTTTCATGAAATAAAATGAAGTAACGTCACTACTTAAAAAAGGGGGACAGTGATAGTACCACAAAAGATGACTGAAACCAGAGGATTTGATTGCAGACCTTTCTTCATTTGCTATCACTGTAAAAATAAAATAACTGCCCAAACAACGGGGCTCTTTGTTCCCCATGTTTAAATGTGTGCCATCAAGCACTCATTTCCTCCTCGGTCAATGGGCAGACTGCAATTGAGACAGCCTGTCTCTGACTCCTCTTTTTCACACTGAAGAAAGGGTTCACAGTTATCTGCAGCCTAAGTAGTAACAGAGGTAGAAAAGGTGATTATATGCTTCCTTTTAATATATTACAGCATAATTTACTGATTTCTGTGATACTGAGTAGAAGAAATCAAATGACTATCTGACACAAAAACAACATACCTTCTGGAATCAATACCAACATTATCACCATAGGAAGAAAAAACAAGTGAATACCACACCACTGAAGCTACTTATATATGCAACAGAGTATGAAGATGTAGCATGGAGACGCAGAATAAATTGTCTTTTCTTTTTCTGTCCTTTTCTTAGCCTGAGGTATTGACGGAAACCTCTGTCACCTTGATGCTCTGGAAGAGATATCAATAGAGAATGGGCTATCCCATGATTCAAATTGGTTCCCTCAATAACAACTGCTTTAGAGTCTTTACTAGCAAGCTTAGTTTAGATGTAGTCAAGAAAAAAAGAATGCAGTCTCTCCTAGCAAATTGCAGGGATATGCTGCACGATTTGCACACAATGCAAAATTAAGCCAAAAACTATTTGGGAGAAGCAAGGGGGGCTTTTTAGTAAGAAAGTAGAATGATTTTACCTAAGAGTCATATTCTTTCATAAAGTTGAGAGAAACGTGAAGGAAGAAGGTATGTTCAAGTGATCACTAGGCTGAATTACACAAAACCTTATTTGAGGGCCTTTCACAGAATCACAGAATCACAGAATTTTGTGGCCTTCCTGCATGATACACTATACACTTTCAGAGAAGGCCACAGATCAGAAATAATTTGAGATTCATCTTTCAGATTTGGAAATGTGAAGGTAGACTATAGATTTTAGGAGGCTTTTATTAAGTCAGTCAGAACTGAAAATAATAAAAATCAAACCAACAAACAAAAGCACTGCTTGTTTATAAAACAAACAGCAACCATATGTTAATTCAGAGACCTTGCCAATTCTTTCTGGAGCAAATACAAACATATATATGTGTGTGCAGGTTTGTTGCTGTATTTTAGTTAAAAAAAAAAAAAAAAATAGCCTCCTTATCCCAGATCACTTTCTTTCTACATTAAAAAGGTGCACTGTATCTTCTTCCAGCCTAGGCACTCAAGAGAAGAGAAACTTTAGAAAAGGAGGATTTAAACTATAGAGTTTTTTTTTTTTTCCTTTTTAAAACACTATATTTTAAAATGTGGTGATACAAAGCACATCTTTTTTCCTCCACTCTGAAATTGTTATTAGCTTGGTTTTGGTGACTTTATTTCTACAGGCTTGATATCATAAAAAAATAATATATATATATATATATACATATATATATATATCCATGTTTTAGTACATAAACCAGGAGTCTTTTTTTTGATCCTGAGAGGAACAAACTCACATTTTCCACAGAGGACTTCCAAATAAGCATAGTTATTTCTTGCATTCTCGCAGCATTTTCTTAAAGTTGTGCACAAACAATTTCACTTCCTTCATCACCATTTTGTAGGATTTTAACAGTTTTCTATTGATTTTATTTTCAAATGTTTCTTCTCTGACTTCTTTATCCAATAATGGAGTTTAAGTTTCAGTAAAGTATGTATTGTATAGATTCTTCTGTTTCTTTTCCATAAAGGAAAAGAACTCGCTTTTTCAATTTTCTCTTCTGAGCCTCCATAGCGTGAATATTTTTGCCATAAGGAAAATATCCCCAGACTGTTTTTTTTTCTCTTTCTTTTATAATGTTCTTTGTTGTCTTAACGCAAAGAATGGCATAATAGTTCGGAAAGGAAAGGGAAAGAGTTTTTGTTGATGCAAATGTTCTCCTCATCTGAAATAAAGATCTCACATAAAATTGAAGATGTGTCATGCTTGAATAAATATTCTGATATGCAAACATATGGCCCATTCTGTACAGCTTAATTTGACTTGGTGTGAATCTGTGAATCAGATGTTTTGATGATTTCTGCTTGTCTGGAAAGCCAGATATTGAGAGTCTTAACTTACAACTATATAGAGTGAAGAAATGGGCATTTTAAGTACCTGCTTTGTAACCTCAGGAGCTAGCTTAGTTGGTTTAAATTCAGCAGGTTCTATTTGCGACAATATAGTGTATAAACGTTTTTTAAATTGCATCTTGTTTTATAATAATGGATAGTATCTTGTGCCAAATCTGTCACTGTGAGACACTCAATGACAGAAACAATAGTGTAATTATTTCTTGGATCCCTGATTAGCAAAAACAATACAATAGTTGTACAAAGCTAGAAAATCTGATTTTCAGAATAAAGCAATCTTACCACGGAAAAGCTTCTCTTAATGCTGATTTCTATAACTTTCTTTTTGATTCATGTACATAATTGGAAGAAAAATGCATTTTAGGAGCTACTTTCTATTGTATTTTAGAATAAAATGGAAAGTACTGAAAATTTTTTAAAACTTGTGCTTATATTTCTTATGTTAAAGTTCTGTTTACAACACAGCTTGTAACTCATCTGCTATAGGACATTTCAAGCAGTCAATATCACATGGCACGGTCTTTCCTCTACTTCAGATTTTCAGCATTCAGGTCAACTAAATAACTTAAACTATTTACAGCTGACTTTCTGCCAGTGTTTGACAGTTTCTGGGAAAATAAGACAGTGGGAAAAACTTAGTCTCACAAGGAATGCCAAAATATTGGCTCACCTATTCTAGATATCCATTCTGAAGTACAGCAGCTACTAATTCTTTTGCTTACTTAAGGATCTGCATCCTGGGCTGCATCAACAGAGAGGCCAGCAGATCAATGGAGATGATTGTGCCCCTCTGCTTTGCTCTTGTGAGGCCCCACTTGGAGTACTGTGTCCAGGTCTGGGGCCCCAGCACAAGAAGGATGTGGATCTGTTAGAGCAGGTCCAGAGGAGGGCCACAAAGATGATAAAGGGGCTGGAGCACCTCTACCTTCTACTCTAAGAAAGGCTGAGAGAGATGGGGATGTTCAGCCTGAAGAAAAGAAGGCTCCATGGAGACCTCATTGCAACCTTTCAATACTTAAAGGGTATATAATATATATATAATATATATATATATAATAATATTATAATAATATACGATATATTATATATATATATAATATGTATATAAATATATAATATGTATATAAATACTTAAAATACTTTAAAAAAAAGATGGAGAGCAACTTTTTACTTGGGCAGATAATTATAGAACAAGGGAGAATGGTTTTAAACTAAAAGCGGGTATATTTAGATAAGATTTTAGGAGTAAATTCTTTACTGCAAGGGTACTGAGGCACTGGAACAGGTTGCCCAGAGAAGCTGTGGATGCCCCATCCCTGGAGGTGTTCAAGGCCAGGTTGGATGATGTTTTGAGCAAGTTGGTCTGGTGGGAGGTGTCCCTGCCCATGGCAGGGGGGTTGGAATTAGATGATCTGTAAGGTATCTTCCAACCCAAGCTCTTCTATATGAGTATCTATGATACATGATTTCAGGATTGTGTCTTTAATGCATGATAGTACTTTCCAAAACATTTTTTTTTTAATGGAGTAAAATTACAAACTGTGGTATCAGAATACATTTTATAAAGCTAGGATTGTCAGAAATAAAGTACTTTGGTACAAGTACGTGTATACAGCACTGGAAAACTATGAAAATGCTCCAGATATTTCTAGCTTTTTATTTTTATTTTTTATTTTCAATTAGAATTCTTCACATCAAGACAACAGAAGTGAGAAAAATATGACAGAAAAATATAAGAAAAAAAAAGATAAGCTGCAACTAAGATGTATTTTTAAAATGTTTTCAGTATCTTAAAATAAAATATTTTAATGAAGTAAAATGTGATATGCTATGCCAAGCACAGGTTCTACTTTTCTGTGCCTGTGCCAACAAGAACAGGAATACCCCCATCATCTCCCTTCCATTCCTCCCTGTCCTCCAAGATATTTTCTTGATATTTTTATTTGCATTTTCAAGTACCACAGCTATTACATATAGCCAGTAATTTTGCAAATTACAATTTTTAGAAAGTACTAGACATATTTTAAGGTTATTTATTTATTTATTTATTTTGTAGCAGGAAAGGAGCAGCTAGACCAGTTTCATGTGTGGTTAATTTTAGATACTTTTGGTTTTACTGTGATTAAAAGAAGTATCGGCTGGCTGACTACTTGGTCTGAAAAAAAAAAAAAGGTGCTCCTATTATGCTTGAACTGTCCTTTATCAACACCGGAGTTTTCTATCCTTTGTCACCATCTAAGAGACACAGAATTAATTTTTCTCTGTATCTCTTGTGGGTGTGAAGTCATGCTTCACCTGGACAAGCTTTATGGAATCTGCCACAGTAGGTGACTAATAGAACAATGACTCGGTGTATCTACTCCCAGTTCTTTTTCTGATTTGTAAACTCAGCTCAGGTTCAAAACCAAATTGAGCCAAAATGTCCTAAATTATATATTGAAATTGCTTTGATACAAGGTATTTTTTCAACTGACATAAATTATATTTGGAACTGAATGTTCCTTTTAGTGTGAGTTTCACATAACAAAGATGTGGTATTTCCTGATTAAAAATAAAGAGTGGATAAATATCCAGGATCTAAAGAAAACCCATATATTATATTTTTCCCCTAAAAATGATGGTTTATGATTAACCATGTCACAGATTTTAGATTTGAATTTTGGACATGTGGTGTGGACCTCAATAATAACCCCACCTCATGCTGTATGTACTCCTGCATATGTAGCATAATTAAAATTGTAATTACTTGTTATCATTCCTTAGAATAACTTGATAATGTTGCAAAGTGCAACAACTGTGCAAAGTTTATAAATGAAGTTTTAGGGGAAGAAGATCAGGGAGGAACAAAGGAAAAACAGAAAGGGATATTAAATGGGGCTAGTCAGTATGCTTTGGCTGAGCTCTGTGCCTGATTACTGCAGTCTGGCCTGTGTTGTCATTTAATCTTCTCCTGACTCTCTCTCTCTGACTAATCTCACCTCTGTCCCCTATGTGTCAGCACTTCAAGGGCTCAGTGCCAGCTCCTGGTGAGACCTTTGTGTCTGAGTGAAATTTGGTGCCAACTCCTGGTGTCAGGCTGGTGTCTGGGTGCCCTGTCCTGTGGTGGCAGCTGCTGCAGCCAGTGGGGTCTCAGCATCACCTCCTGGAGCAACTGAGGGTCTTCAGCCTCCAGATAGCAGGGTGGGAGCGGTGTGTGTCCCCAGTCCTCCTTCTGGGGGACGGGGATGAGTGAGGGGAGTCAGGAGCTCTGTGCTGGCAGCTGGAGCAGGGCCACAGGTCACAGCCCGTGTGCCCAGTGCCAGCTGCTGGGGGCAGCATCTGTGTCTGCCCCAAACCGGCTGTGTGTGGGGTGTGCATGTGCATTCACTGGCAAACCCCATGCTGGAGGAGCCAGTGAGTAGGGGACCCGTGCGGCAGGTGAAAGGGGACAGGATGTGAACAGGGGTGCTAGGTGGGCAGAGGGGCTGTGCTGGTGCTTGGATCACCTGTGAGTGTGAGTGTGTATATGCTGGTGAGGCTGGAGGTGTGTGTGTGTCTGCACGAGGGAGCTGCTGTCTGTGCCAGCCTGAGGGGTGGGGACAGGACTTCAAGAACAATGCTGGGCTGGGGCTGCCAAAGCAGGCGGCCACCTTACATCCCTTAGCATACTCATATGCTTCCAGTAAATTGAGTGACAGTCTTCCCCTGCAAGTGACACGATATGCCTAACCTTAAGCATTGGCTTTGAATCTCTCTTTGTGGAAGGTTTTTCCCCTCGTGGTGGTGGCAGTGCTTAGTCTTAAACTTTCCTCACTGACTGCATATTGTCCTTTCATCACCTCTGGAACTGGATCACTGCTTACATGACCTTCAGATCTTTTGTAATTCTTTATGGTTTGTAGGGTCCTTAGTGAGAGTCTCAGAAAACCATACAGCCAAGACTATATATTTTTTTTTATAATTCAAAGTATGGACTTAAAAGAACTGTCAGCTAAGGGTTTGCCAGAATTAGTGTTTGACCTCTGCCATTTTACTGGATGACTGTCAATTTAGAATCAGAGCAGATTTTGGCTAGTATAAGGAGCTTTCTGTTAACCAAGATCAATATTTTTTGCTACATAACCCACAAAACTGGCCATTTATACAATGTTTGTTTGTTTGTTTTCTGTTTTTTTTTTTTTTTTTTTTTTTTTTTCCCCTATATTTGGGTAGTAATTAACTGCAGGACGCTAATTATTTTGCAAAATCTTAAATTGAAATTTTCATCTTCCTCGTTACTTTAAGGATTTATTTTCTTCGTCATTCATATTTTCCCATACAATCTTTTAGTTTATTTTTTAAAAATAATGTAATCTCCTTTTCTTCTGCTGCTTACTGATTTTACTAGTGACATAAATTCTTACTTTAGAAAAACAGATCTCTAAATTTGTGTTACTGAAAATAATTGTGGGAAGAGAAGATTTTAAGCTGTGTGGTTAAGAATATTGCTATTTTGCTCATACTCAAAGCAAAGAGTCTGCTAATAATTCAAAAAATTCTTCAGCACGGCAATTCCAGGGAGAAAATATAAGAAAAAATAGCAAAGTGTGAAGCAAAAGATCACTTAGTGATAGAATATCACTAGGTCCTCTGTTGATATAAACTAATACAGCTCAATGACTCAGAGGATCTGTTCACTTTTTTTTTTTTTTTTTCCTACTACAGCATTCTAATCCTAGAGCTAGGAAAGGAACTTAAAAGTAAAATACTAATTATAAAATAACAGCCACGAGCAAATAGTATTACATTAATTTCTATACTGATTTACACAGTAATCTAAAATTGACTTAATCAACTATGTATGTCCACCCAAGGGAGGTGACTAAAAAGAAGCCTTATAGAAAACATTAATCATCATGTAAAATGGTAGCAATTACCATTAACAAATAGTTTTAATAAGCAAATACACAGTTAATACTATTAACTTGAGGTTTTTCTCATTTAGTAAATAAATAAATAAATCAGTTAAGATTAATGTAAACTTTTTGAATCACCTCTTTATTTTAAAGCTTTCTAGCTAACCAGATCACTTTGGCTCCCTGATGCTGAAACTAATTTTTGAGGGAAGATGTGCTTAACTTAATTTAACCACCCTCTTGAGATGATCTTGAACTAGTTGTTTCTGATGCTTCAAAAATGCAGCATTCTGATCTATGAAGACCTGTAATATTCCTTTCATGAATCCCACAGTTGCTCTTGCTAAACAGTTCACAGCAGTGCTATCAGCTCTGGAGCTCTTGGGTAATCACTGTACCATTCTGTGGCTACAACTCACAAAGTCAGGTTACTTCTCCAGATAAAAGAGGTTCAAAATCAATAATGGCTAACTAAACCAAATGTACAATGTGGATTTTATTTTTTATTTTTATTTTTTTTTCCTAAGAAGTTCAGGAAGAGTTGTAATTCTGGCTGTCATTCACGGTGTTGCTTTGAGCAAAAATGTCATTTATTTATTATTTGTCTTATGGAAGTGATAATTTCATATTCCTTCATTGCATTCTATGATTCTATGCTGACCACTGTGGTTTCACAGTTACATTATCAATGCTAAATATCCATATTAGTTATATAGTTGATATCAGCTAAGTGTAAGTGTACATCCTTCAGTTCTTGAAAAATGACAAAGAAAACAACGCGGTTTTTTCTGTTTAACTTGGTGGGCTTTCTTGGTGAGCTTTTCTCTTCTTTCCCTTTCCCTTTCCCCTTCCCCTTCCCCTTCCCCTTCCCCTTCCCCTTCCCCTTCCCCTTCCCCTTCCCCTTCCCCTTCCCCTTCCCCTTCCCCTTCCCCTTCCCCTTCCCCTTCCCCTTCCCCTTCCCCTTCCCCTTCCCCTTCCCCTTCCCCTTCCCCTTCCCCTTCCCCTTCCCCTTCCCCTTCCCCTTCCCCTTCCCCTTCCCCTTCCCCTTCCCCTTCCCTTCCCTTCCCTTCCCTTCCCTTCCCTTCCCTTCCCTTCCCTTCCCTTCCCTTCCCTTCCCTTCCCTTCCCTTTTCTCAATTCTCATTTCTTTTATTTTTATTCATTCTTTTCTTTTCCAGTATGAACTGTGATAATACAGGTTTTTTACCTCAGAAATATAGGCTTATTACATTTTCTGATACTGTTTGCCTTTCATAAAGTACTTTGCAAAAGCTTCTGCTTCTCAGAAATAGTTTTAAAATGATAAAAAACATACCTAAAGGTCTACTGATCACTTTCTTATGAAAAGATTACTGCACAGCTCATGTGCAGACCTTTAACATTTTTCTCTCCTGCCTGCCATCTTCCCTGGGTTTCTCCAAAAGCAATCAAAAAGGAAAAAAAATAAATTAAAACAAAACAAAAACAACAAACAAACAAAAACAAAGTAAACCTGATAGTAACAAAGCCTTATAAACATTGCCAGTATTTGTATTTCAAAAGTTTAAAAAAATAAATAAATGTCAGGAGAACACAAAAGAAGAGCACTAATCAGTGTGTCCTGTGCTCTTCTTTGTAGTCCCAGCGCCGTGTTACATTTCACCTCCCCGATGGCTCCCAGGAAAGCTGCAGTGACAGTGGTCTGGGAGACCACGAGCCAGTGGGTGGTGGAACCCTGATCTCACACCCTCTCCCTCTGGTTCAGCCGCAGGACGAATTCTATGACCAGGCCTCACCGGACAAGAGGACTGAAGCTGATGGCAACTCTGACCCCAACTCGGGTGAGTCACCCTCACTGCTCTGGCTTCTCTGAGTTGCTTTGGTAATTCTTTTCCATCCCTTTGAGCTTTGTAATAGTAGAGATGTTTTTAAGTGCATGTGGGATATGATTTTAGTTCATAACAGTTGGTAGAAAATAGTGTAATTTGCCTGAAGTGCCTCATATTGTAATTTATAGAAAAAAACATGCCCAGTGAGAAAGAAACACATCTCCAGACAGTTGCACAGTGAGAACAGCTGAAAATACTAGAAGGTAGTGAGCTTTTCTTGGTAATTGTTTGCAGTGCTGCTGTCATTTAGCATTGGTCTTTTGTTTCAGGACAGCCATTCTAAATACACATTAAAAGAGGAAGGACATGGTGGTTGAGTGACCTGTTAGACTAACCTAGTAAATCAGTGAAGCACTGAAAAATGCAATTCCAAATTTATATAACACACCTATTATTCCCCCTTCTAACAGAAAGAAACATAGAGTTTCTTTGTTGGGTTGGAATGGCATGATGTTATGCTTTTTTGGAACTGTTGGATGTGTATTTTAATGTATGTGCCTACTTTTGGAAATTCTTCCTTTCCTTCTGTATAATAAATGTGCATGATTGAAGTGATTGTGACAGTCAGTACAAAAAAAAAAAAAAAAGTGCAGTCTTAAGCAATACTATGACTAGTATTTTTGCATTGGAAGATGGAGACTTATACATACTGAAAACTGGGAGAGGGCAATAACACTGCCCTTAAGCTTTCTGTTTTCTGTCTGGAATGTGGAGTCAAAGATTAAAAGGTAAAAGTTAAAAGTTTTATCTGTGCTCTTGGAAGGTAATTGAACTTTCATTCTCCTGCATCTCAGGCGTACAAAAATAAGAATTAGTTTCTTTCTGACATTTCTCCCTTTTGTATAGATGAGTAAACTTTCACTGGACCTGTACAACCAGGAAAGAAGGTGGCCCTGGGATCTGCTGCACGAAATTCAGGTCCATGTTCTCATTTGGGCAGAGCTGGATCTGAATTACGACATTTAAATCATGGTTGATGAGAATGTAAACTGTGGAATATTGGCTTTAGTAGCATTTTTCTTATATCTTTAATGGGAAGTCAGAGAGGGTATGTTGGGTAAAACTCTACGAAAAAAAAATAAAATAATTGAAAATCCTTTCTCAAAGTTTTGTTCTAGTTTCCTTTTCCCCTTCTCCCACCCCCCCCCTTTTTTTTTTTTTTCCCTGAATATTTTTTTCCTTTTTTTCCCCACAAAAACAGAAATGTTGGTGGGGCTATGATCTTAAACCCTAAATATGTAGAAATGCAAAGAACTATAATAGGCTAGCAACTATGAATGACTTTGGAACAAGAAGGTACATTTGTTTAAGCAAGTGAGGGCCTTAAGTAGTATTATCGTGTTAATTCTCTGACCACGTATGAGATGTGTGAAAGATTTAACAAGATCAGAGAGGAGTTGTAAGGCGTCATTGCATGTTGGCACTGCTGCATTGGCTTCACAGTCTCTGAATTGCACAACTCTTCAGAATGTGACATATAGATCTCCAGAAGAGTTCAGAAAAACGTGCTCAGTAAACTTTGTATCAAGCTACTAAAAGCGTGATTTTTACAAATTTTCTGTCAAGAATGTTGTGCAAATGTAGTATTTTAATTACCAGTAATATATTCATTCCTAATACAGTCAGCAATAGAAAAACAGAGTGAATGAGTGTTAAAGGCTACACGAAACATTTTAATATAGTCTGTAGTTACCCCTGTTTTAGTCTTGGGGATGTTAAATTCATGTCAAATTTATGAAAATCTAACCAACAATTAATCTGTACTGATGTTTGGTGAAGTATTGAGGTATAGGCCTTTTGCCTTTTATCAAACTGAATTAGAGCGGTGTCGTGGTTTCACCCTGATGGACAGCTACATTCCACCCAACTCTCTCACTTCCCTGCCTCAAAAGGAAGAGGGGGAGAACATATGATGGAAAAGGGCTCAAGGGTAAGGCCAGGAAGATTCCCTCACCAATTACCGTTATGGGCAAAAAAGACTTCGCATAAGGGAGATTAATATAACTGACTGTTGATTATCAACAGACTACAGCAGTGAGAAACTAAAAGCAAATCAAAAATGCATTCCCCCTCATCCACCCTCTTATACCTCCTCCCCAGAGCAGTGCAGGGGAATGGGGAATGGGGGTTGCGATCAGTCCGTAACATTTTGTCACTTGCTACTCCTTCATGGTCACTCTCTGCCCCTGCACCATCATGGTCTCCCTCCCATGGGGCACTGTCCTTCCAGAACTGATCCTGTGTGGGCTTCCCACAGGCAGCAGCTCTTCAAGAACTGCTCCAGTATGGGTCTGTACCACAGCATCCATCCCCCAGGAGCAAACTGCTCCAGCACGGGTCTCCCACAGGCTGCAGCTTCCCTCAGGCCCCCTGCTGCTGGGTGGGCTCCTCTCCACTGGCTGCAGCTCCGGCCCGGGGCCTGCTCCTGCGGGGGCTCTCCGTGGGCCGCAGCCTCCTCCAGGCCCCATCCACCTGCTCCACCGGGGGCTCCTCCACGGGCTGCAGCATGGAGATCTGCTCCATGTGGGACCCATGGGCTGCAGGGGGACAGCCTGCTCCACCAGGGGCCTCTGCACAGGGCGCAGGGGAACTGCTGCTGCGTGCCTTGAGCACCTCCTGCCCTCCTTCTGCAGTGACCTTGGTGTCTTCAGGGTTCTTTCTCACTCCTCACTCTCCCAGCTGCTGTTGCACAAAGCTTTTTTTTTTTTTTTTTTTCCCATTTCTTAAATCTGCTGTCACAGAGCCCCCACTAATGTTAGTCACTGGCTCGGCTCTGGCCAGCAGCGGGTCACTTTTGGAGACATCCAGAACTGTCCTTTATCTAACATGGGGCAGCTTCTGGGCTCTTCTCACAGAGACCACCCTGTACCCCTCTGCTACCAAAAATTTGCCATTTAAACACAATAGAAATGGACACTGAAACAGTACATTCTATATCTCACCAAATCTCACAGACTACCAAAGGAATGAATGATATAGTCATTAATATGACAGAAATCATCCTAGGAAAACCCTAGGCAGGAAAGGAGTGATGCTGCCCATTAGATGGATTTGACTTATTCAGTATAAAGTTATTGTCTAGGCATTGTGTCAGAAGTTATTCTGGTACTGGAGGCACAAGTTTTTGGATGAGATATGAAATGGGAGTTTAAAGCAGTTTATGGTTATTGAAGACACTGTGGCAATTTTCAGAAGAGGAAAATGTTAGCTGGTGATTGGGCAAAATTACTTTGTGGATATTTAGATATGTTCATGGTTAAAATACCTGGTGCATTATCATCTTGACATTGTATTCCTTGACACTTTTAATATGAATTTCTAGTCCTATTGCAGTGAAATGTTAAACAGTAGTTGTATTAAACATTTTGGTGGCCATTTAAGGGATTGCTGTTTATGAAAATTCTTGGGGTATTCTGAGGTAAAAGAGATGCGATAAAATGATGGAAAAATATCTTAGTGGAGAGTAAAAATATCCCTATCTACATGTATTGCTGCCTGCTTTAGGTGACAAATGTTGATAAAGGGTATCTTATTTTATCTGTTTCAACTGAAAAGAAAGAGAAGTACTTATGGGAGTGTTTTCTAATACCTCCAAGAATAAAATCAGCACAAAAAAATACAGGCTTGTCCCACAATACTTTTATGAAAGATTATTCAGTAAAGGTTTGTTACAATTCATGGGAATATGTTAATCTTGATAGTAAAGTTGTTGCCTCATGGTGAGAGCAATTTTGGTTAATGGTTTTAATACTCAGTGAGTTATGTGGTTTGTTATTGTATGCTGTAAAATTGTGTAAATAAAAATGCAGCCATTGTTTCTCGATATTAGTATGTTGCTATTTTAATTATATTTTGAACAGTGACCAAAATCTGAAGGGAATGGGGGGAGGGGGCGGATGGTGTTTAAAAGTCTTAATAAATTATTACACAAAGGTATAAGAAACCTTATTGTCATAATTTCTTGTTATCATTAACTTGTACAGAGACACAAGAGCTACGATTAGAAATTTAAAGAAAAAAAAAACATACACAGTGAGAATATGTTCATCTGACTAATCTTAAAACAGCAATCTCTCTCACTGGGGGAAACTGAAATGGAGAGAGACTGGAAACAGTAGCACTGGTAGCACTGTCAGCCACACACTGTCACTGTGGTTATGAGGAAACAACATTGTTAGAAATATGAAGTAAAAAATGAAACTTATAAGAACTTTAATAGTGATTTGTAAAATCCAAGTTTGGACTTAAATCTTTTTTTTTTTCTTTTTTTCCCTGAGTCTTTTTAAGTTCACTACGGTATTTTATCATTTCAGCATTTGCCTGATCAGTGTTAACCAATTGTCAAAGAACTATGATAACCTCTCGGTTGCAATTTAGTTAATTCCACCTTTATTTCATTTGCACAATTTATCTTGTTTAAAAACAACATATCGCTACAGAGTGACACCAGCACTGTGGTTTTGTTATGCATTATTAAGTGATAATAACAAGTAATTCAAATTTACTACAGGAAGTCTCATTATTCAAGAGTCATGGTTGCAATGATTTAATTTTGCATATAATATTGATTTGTAAGGCAAGCCTTGTGTATGTTACAATGTTTTACTGAACTGTAATAGTACTGAACTGTTTTAATGCAGTGATTAAGAACCTTAGGCTTGCCTTGCCGACTGTGACTTTTCAAGAAGTATGGGCCAAGAAAAATGGCAAGCAGCATGATATTACCTGCCAACATTTTTTGTCACCATGATGACAAACAAAAGAGAAAGACTGTACATCAAGCAAAAGCACATACCAAAACAGGAGAATCTGTAGTTTCTTGGAAACTAACATTTTTGAATAATCTGAACTAATGCATATGTGTATATATATGGTTAAGTATATATTTACATATGCATATTTGGAGAGCTGTACTTGGTGTGTGAAATGCTGACCTCACATCTCACATGTTCTCCATATAAACACTGCCTTTTGCACTTGGAGGGTGTATATATTACACTTCCTATATACATTGAAAGAAGATATTCCAATGGTCAATCACCTGGTGAAAGTTCTTTACCTTTTAGCATAGCAGATAAGAATTTAGAAAACGTGAACTTTCCGTAGGACCTCAAAAAAAAAAAAAAAAAACAGAAATAAAATCACTTAATGCTGTAAAATGTACTTAATGCTATGACTTTATGGCATCTTTCATTACGAAATATTTTTTTTTTTAATGGTTTTCAATGTGTATATCATGAAATGCACTGTTGACACAAACATCTTTTATCATCAGTTATGTTAAAAATGTACAGGTGTCTGATGTATTTTGATGAGAATTATTTCTTCGGTAGTCAGTCTAAAGCTATGTTTTTGTTTGTCAGCAGTCAGGCACAGAATGTTATTTTTCACTACTGTATGTGTGGTTTTCATCAGCATCAATAAAAAACCTTGTTAGTGAAGAATTCCCTTTTCACTGTGTTTTAGTAAAGGTTGTCAGGGACTCAAATTTAGATTGGAATTGTTAATGTATCTAAGGGTTTTATGCAGCAGAGCTGTGAGTTAGAACTGTATGAAGGAAAAATGTGCCTCCTAGTGTAAAGAAAGGGAAATATGCACTTTTATGGAAATGCTTGATAAATCATATTTTGATAGCTGCAAGCTGTGGATGTGATTCATTTTTCTTCAGAAAGATAAAAAGGAATAGCATATATTTAGTGGAGTGGTAGAACTGCTCTGGGGAGAAAGTCTGAAATACACTATGGATGAATCTATGCAATAACTCCAATGGTTTAAAATCAGACAGAAATATAATATTTATGTTGTCTGATGTATGCTTAGGAAGCTAAGTAAATGCTTGTCTAGTTTTTACACCTCATTAATAAATAGTATCAATATGTGTTACATAACACAAAGTAATAACTTTATGAAAACAATGAGATGTAGAAAAAAACCATAACACAATCACTGTGTTTTGAAAGTCATCCCTTTTACTTTGGTAAAGTAAGTTTTTTACTTTTCAATGAAGTAAAAAGGCTGACCTTCAAATTAAGTACAATATTCTATTATGTACTAAGGTATTACTTTAAAATTCCAAAGGAACTTTATATTCTTGAAGTAATGGCATAATGCTGTCTACAACCAATAATGCTTGAGGATATTTTTTTTTTTTTGAGTATATTAATACTATATGGGTAAGTCTGCCTGATAAATACCTGAGTTCTCACATTTTAATAAACCTAATACTAGAGTGGTTTAGCCAAATGATGTCAGGGGTATTAAATCATACTATAATTCCAGTAATAAGTAGAAATAGCTCTGTGGCAGTGGTTTAATTATGATTAAAGTTCAGAGTAATGGCAAGATGGTCTCGTATTACACTTGGTCATATGATAGGATCCCATGCGGAGAAGCTAAGCCTTTCAAGCAAAGAGCTTTGGTTTTATAGTGTCACTATCATTACACCCAGTAGGTGATGATCGTTTAACTTTGCAGGCATACCCTCTGCTTAATCCTGCCTTTCATTTTGCTGTCTCAAAAGTTGCTTGTCATACTTGGCAATATTGGAATCCATAGCTGAACATCCTAAATGTAGGAAGAAGTGCTTCTATTAATGTTTTCGCTCTAGATAAATCACTGTCCATCGCTATCCTTGTGTTTTCATAATACGAGACTCTGTGTGAACTAAAATAGGAACATTTGCCTTTGAGTCATTTCCTCCATTTCATTAAACACAAGTTCATACCTCACACAGAATCTTACACTGTCACATTTAGCTACAGGCAAGTAGGAGTAAGAAAAACTGGAGTCAAGTTGGTGAATTAGCCTACTGAAGAGCTATAAAATAGTCTGAAATCTAAATTCAGTATTAGTCCATGCATTTATTTCTTTAAAAAGTTAAATAGCAGCTGAGAGGTATACAGGAGATTGCTGTCTCTTTACATCTCTTTGGTACCTCCTTACACTGAGGATTTTAAAACTATCTTGGTTTAGAAAAGCCACTTCATGACATCTAACCTGTTCTCCTCTCTTTTCCCCATGCACCAAAGCTAATTGGAGAGTAAATCAAGATGGTAGAGCCATTGCATGGGCAGTGAGAGGGCAACTGGTCCTATTGCTGCTCTGAGATGAACACCTAATGTGTCTGAACTTGCTAGCTTCTGCGGCCATCCAAGACAAGAAAGTTCAGGTCTTTAGCAGTGAGTTCAAAAGGCTAGATGGGGCATGGGGACTGTTCAGACTTGCAAGAAAAAGTTTGAAAGCTCTGAGGATTAAAAGAATGGGAAGGTTGCATACTAGGTGAAAGCTGGTGCCCATGATTACCATTGCTGCTGACACCCACTCCTGTTTAGACCCACAGATACTTTTGCCAGTGGTACAGGCTAAAACAAAAGATGATTTAAGGAATTGTGCAGAGTTATTTTTTCACATCGGTAAGAGTTATCTTCTCACAAGGCTTTTCTTCTTATCACAGTAAATCTGCTGCATAGGTTTTTGAAGTTTTAAAGCATTATCATTACCTAGTCAAACCTCTGACATAGCACAGTGCATATGATTTCACACAAAATTTCTTAAATCAAGCCTGTATTTTAAAATAGTCCAGTGGCTCATTTCCCTTGGTGATAAAACTGGATACTGTATACATAATGTCTGAATACATTTAGCTTCACTGTCTAGCTCTTGTCTTTGAGACTGTAGAGCCCTTTGTCAATGGAAGTCTTTCACTTCCACAGTGCATAGATTTCTGAGACCCAGGGGACTACTTTGACTAGTACAGCTTCCTGCATAATACAGGTCAAAAATCCTACCCGGTAACTTCTACAAAAGTCTGTATCTTCAGGTTACATCTATAGCTTATGTTTCAGAATGATTTGTTGATTTAATGATTTCCATTGACATAAGAAACTATTCAGATGTTTACTGACTTTGATTGAATTACCTTTTAACTTTTCATTTGATAAACAAGATGCTTGCTGTCCATAGTTAAGACACTGTAGCCTTAAGCTGGGGAAAACAAGGAAACCTTGAATAAAATAGGGAGGCTGGTAGCCTTGTGTAGTCTTAAGCTGAGAAAATAAGGAAACCTTAAAGAAAATAGGGAGACCAGTAGCTTTGATCTAGGAGAAGCAAGGGAGATAAGGGATGAAAGGTAAAAAACAAAGACACAAACAGCTGCAAGAAGATTCCAGACTGACCTATGGTAACTTTTTGCTCATTGAGGGTCATTAACAAATTAAAAATCACACCCATCAAAATGTTAATGTATGCTAATATAGGATTTGGTGCCCCCCCCCCCCCCAAGTCCTCTGTAATGCGCAAACTCAGTAGAGAGAGAGAGTTTCACAAGTTTGCTTTGTATAAATAATGGTGATTCAAGCCAGAGGTGTGTTTGGTTTGTGGAAGATCACTAGGCACCTGACTCTGCGGAGGTATAGAATTAATTATTTAATTAAAAGACCTTTGTGTGGATACCGATTCTGTGTGCTTATTGGCGGGGTGCACTGAGCACAAACCTATGGATAACAACATGGTGCTCATGTCATCTTGGATCTGTAATAAATTGGTTAGTTTTTTTTTCTAGCATTTTGCAAAATTTTGCAATTTTTTGTTCTTCAGCACTTGAAAAATAATGTATTGGTCCCATATCTGTCCAGAACATAAAAGAATAGTGAATCATTCAGTCCTTTCTAACAGGTTTACAGATAAACAACATAAACAACAGTTTCAAGTTCAATTCACCAACAAACAAACATACAAGCAAATAAACGAAACACATAACTCTTCTAAAACAGAGACAATTTTTTATTATTATTATTTTTTATATCAGTTTGTGTCTATGTAATTCCTTGCTTTGACCTGAGTGGGTATTCTTCCATACCTCATGAGCATGCTATTGAACAGTGCTTTTCAGCAGTAATACAGCAATTCATTTTTCTATCTTTTAAAGACTTTCCCTAAGAAATAAAAGTAAAAAGCAAAACTGAATAGATATATCTTTAATCGTGGTTAAGAAAATTAGAAGAGCTTTATTAGCATTCTAGATGTTCCATCAGATAACTATACTCAAGACAATGTACTTTAAAAAAATGTAATAGTGTTTGAGAATTTTGAGGTTGCTTTTCTGAAATTCAGTGAAAGCTGTCACTACCAGCTATGACTTTTTGTTACATTGATATTGAGATTCATTTTCTGATATTTCACATTCTGGTTCTAATGGAGTCTTAGCAGTGCAACTCCTATTCCCAATGGCAAACACTTGTTTAAAAGAAAGATTATAGATGTGAGAATAAAGGTGTTGAGTTTAGCATGGAATTGCTAATTTCAAGTGGTTACAAATTATAAGTGGAATTAGAATTACTGATGGCTCTGATGTGAGGAGTAACCCCACGCAGCAAGAATAAATCCATTGCACCAGTACAGGCTAGGGTCTGACCAACTAGAAAGCAGCTTTGCAGTAGCAAAGCTTGGGGTCCTGGTGGACAGCAAGCTGACCATGAGCCAGCAGTGTGTCTTTGAAGAAAAGAAAGCCAAAAACCTACTGGACTGCGTTAGGCAGCGCTGAGGGAAGATGATCCTTCCCCTCTGCTCAGCACAGGTGAGACACATCTAGGTGCTGAATTCAGTACAGACTTCCCACTACAAAAAGAAAATATATATAGATACCTGGTGGGGAAGGGGAGGAGTAGAGATGGGTTCAGACTCTTCTCAGTGGTACGCCAAATGAAAGGAGAAGGGGCAACAGTCACAAACTACATACAAAGAAATTCTGTTTAAGCATAAGAAACAAACAAACAAGCAACAAACACCACTTTCTTAAGGCCAGGGTGATAGAACTCTGCACCAAGTTATCCAAAGAGGTTGTAAAGTCTCCACATTTGGACATTTTGAAAATCCTATTCAACATGGCTCCAGCTGCTCCTGGGAGATTGGTCAAAACAATCTACATAGGTCCTTTCCAACCTCAAATGTTCTGTGATTTTGCAATTCTCTGAATTTTTCTTATATAAACTGTAAAATATAGATGTGAAGAAGGAAATTTTTCAGCAAGGACGTCGTGCGGATCGGCTGCAGCGAGGGCTCCTGGCAGGGATACGAACGGATCCAATCCCTAATCCCCCCCAATAACGCGGCGCAGAACCGCTTGCTCAGAGCCGCAGCACTGGCCCCCTCCCCCCGAGCGGGCAGGAGCTGTGCTTGTGCCGCCGCGGTCGTTGACGTGCTGCGGGCGGAGCCAGGGGTGACGGCAGCCCTCCCACCCCCTGGCGCTATGAGAGCAGTCCCCAGGGAGCGCCGCGATTCAGGAGCGCCGCCAACAGGACGCGCTAACAGGACCGGCTTGGCAGTTAGCGCAGGCAGTTTGCGCGGCGCAGTTCAAGCAGGGCAGGGAGGAAGACGAGGAGGATCCTTTCCCACCTCCCTTTCTCTTCCCCTATTCTCCTCGGGCAACGCTTCCTCGTTGCACCTAGACCTCACCATGGTGGGCACCCATCGCAGCAGCCGGTCCGAGGCGGCAACCCAAACGGAGGAGATGCTGCCTCTCTGGACTCATATGGGCACTCAGGTGGATCCCCTGAGGGGGGAAGTGGCAGTCCAGACAGGTGACTGTGGGGAGCTCTGGAATCTGGAGACCCACCTGGGTCCTGAGGGAGGAAAGGGCTGTCGTGGGTGCAGATGTGCCCTGCTTAAGGAACTCCTTGAGCAGGTGGCTGGGCTGCAGCGAGGAATCGGCAGCCTGAGGGGCTCCTGGGAGTCTCTGAGGGTAACAGACAGGAGGTGTCAGCTTGCCCCTGCTGATACCCTGCAGCCCCCTCCTATGTCCCTGCCAGTGGTAGAAGCTGACCCAGCTGATCACATGCAGGACAGAGGGCTTGACCGCCCACAAGAGAAAAGGGGCTGGACCCCTCGTCACAGCTTGCAGCAGAAAGAGACGTTTGCCCCCAACACCCACGATGCCATCAACCCCCATGGTGTCCTTGGGAAATAGATTTGAGGCTCTTAGACAGGAAAAGGAAGACGTTGAGGGTCTGGACAGTAGTCCGAATCCAGGAAGCAACCCTGAGAAGCGTGTCAACATTGGGGGAAGTACTGAGCATAGGGATCCGGACCGGATGGTGCGCTGCATCACAACCACTGCCACAAAAAAAAGAACGGAGAGTCTTAGTGATACGAGACTCCTTGCTCAGGGACACTGAGGCTCCCATTTGTCGACCAGACAATCTATCCAGAGAGGTGTGCTGTCTTCCTGGGGCACGTGTCAGAGATGTTAGGAAGGCTCTGCCACAACTCATTAAACCGGAGGACTACTATCCTCTTGTTGTCATTCAGATTGGATCCAGGGAAGCTGCAACTAGAAAAATGAGGTATATTAAAAAGGACTTTGCATCCCTGGGAAGGATGTTGAAGGAATTGGGGGTGCAGGTAGTGTTCTCCTCTGCCCTCCCGCTGGGTGACTGGGACCCAGAAAGAAGGAGGAGAACAGGACAGGTGAACGACTGGTTGAGGGGGTGGTGTCCGGACCAGGGATTTGGGTATTTTGATCTTGGTCAGTCCTTTGAGAAGCCGGGTATGTGGGCTGATGACCGCCTCCAACTCAGCAAGTGGGGCACAAGTGTGTTGGGGAGCAAGCTCTCTGGACTGGTTACCAGGGCTTTAAACTAGGTTTGACGGGGGAAGGGAGGGGAGCTACAAGTGACAGAGAAGGGCTGGGGGAAGTTGTCACTGCTGTCACAGTTGAAGGCAGAAGGGAAGCACCTCTGAGTTGTCCCATAGGATTGTCTGAGGGCTCCTCAGAGATGGTAATGATCCCGATACCCCATCCGGAATCTTCTTCTTGCATCACTCCAGAGGTAACTACGCCTGCTGCTTCCCTGCCTCCCCCCGGCCGTTCAAAGGCAGCCCTTAGGGAGCGCGAGCGACCAGGAGCGCGGCGAACAGGGCCGGCAAACAGGGAGTGACGCGGGGGGAGTGACGCGGCAGTTAGCGAGGGCAGGGCGGGCAGGCAGGGCGGAGCGCTCACACCCGCCCATAGGGACAACTCCTCCAACGGCACTCTCCCGTCAGCTGGGCTGCAATGGTCTCCACCAGGCACGGTGCTTTCTCTAGGAAGTCAGTGCACACCCAGACCGACTGCCCGTCCAAACATGCGGCAGTTCAGGTCTCCGGATGCGGGGAGTGTCTGAGCCTCTTGCTGCCATCGGCGGGGGGCAGGGAGACTGCTTGCGTGAGGTGCGAGCAGGTGGACGACCTGGTCCGCATGGTGGCGGAACTCAAGGAGGAGGTGCAGAGGTTGAGGGATATCAGGGAGTGCGAGCGGGAGATAGACTGGTGGAGCGACTCCCTGCAGGACCGGAGGGAGAGGGACCAGGGTGAGACGCCCCAAAGGGGGGTGGACCCCCTGCCCTGTTGCCATCGGGCAGAGGGAGGGGACCTGCGAGTTGAGGAGGAATGGAGACAGGTCCCTGCTCGACCTCGCAGGAGATGCCCTCCCCTTCCGGCGCCGCCTTCCCAGGTGCCCTTGAACAATAGGTTTGAGGCCCTGGGGCTCGAGAGACCCGTGGGTGAGGATGAGGTAGGAAGCCTACCCGGGAGGATGCCTGAGGTGAGGAAGTTGACTCCACGCCTCAGGACTGCCTCCACCAAGAAAGAAAGAAGGGTGATTGTTGTGGGCGACTCCCTCCTCAGGGGAACGGAGGGCCCTATTTGTCGGCCTGACCCCACACATAGGGAAGTCTGCTGCCTCCCTGGGGCCAGGGTCAGAGACGTTACCAGGAAGCTTCCAAACCTGGTTCGCCCCTCTGACTATTACCCGCTTTTGATAGTCCAGGCTGGCAGCGATGATGTTGAAAAGAGAAGCCTCAGGGCCATCAAACAGGACTATAGGGGGCTGGGACGATTGGTGGAGGGAGCGGGAGTGCAGGTGGTGTTTTCGTCCATCCCTACGGGGGAAGGGAGAGGCACGGAGAGGACACGGAAAGCTCATGTGGTTAATAGGTGGCTCAGAGGCTGGTGCCAGCATAGAAATTTTGGGTTTTTTCACCATGGGGAGCTTTACTCGGCACCCGGCCTGATGGCCCCAGATGGGTCTCTATCTCCAAGGGGAAAACGGATCCTAGGCCAGGAGCTGGCGGGGCTCATAGAGAGAGCTTTAAACTAGGTAAGAAGGGGGACGGGGCTCAAACAAGGCTTGTCGGAGCTGTGCCGGGGGAAACAATGGCTAGGCCGGGGAAGAAGGCGATGGCCCAGCTGAAGTGCATCTACACTAATGCACGCAGCATGGGTAACAAACAGGAGGAGCTGGAAGCCATTGTGCAGCAGGCAGGCTACGACTTGGTTGCCATCACGGAGACGTGGTGGGACCGCTCCCACGACTGGAGTGCTGCAATGCCTGGCTATCGGCTCTTCAGGAGGGACAGGCAGCACAGAAGGGGTGGTGGTGTGGCTCTCTACATTAGAGAATCTTTTGATGTTGTGGAACTCCAGGCTGGGAATGATAAGGTTGAATCCCTGTGGGTTAGGATCCGCGGGAAGGCCGGCAAGGCTAGCATCCTGGTGGGGGTCTGTTATAGACCGCCGAACCAGGATGAGGAGACGGATGAGGAGTTTTATAGGCAACTGACAGAAGTTGCAAAATCGTCGGCGCTTGTCCTCGTGGGGGACTTCAACTTCCCGGACATATCCTGGAAACACAACACGGCACAGAGAAAGCAGTCTAGGAGGTTTCTGGAGAGCGTGGGAGATAGCTTCCTGATGCAGCTGGTCAGTGAACCTACCAGGGGTGGTGCCCCGCTAGACCTTCTCTTCACAAACAGAGAAGGACTGGTGGGAGATGTGGTGGTCGGAAGCTGTCTGGGGCAGAGTGACCACGAAATGGTAGAGTTCTCTATTCTTGGCGAGGCCAGGAAGGGGACCAGTAAAACTGCTGTCTTGGACTTCCGGAGGGCTGACTTTGAGCTGCTCAGGACGCTGGTTGGCCGAGTCCCTTGGGAGGCGGTTCTGAAGGGCAGAGGAGTCCAGGAAGGCTGGGCGCTCCTCAAGAAGGAAATCGTGATGGCACAGGAGCGGTCCGTCCCCACGTGCCCAAAGATGAGCCGGCGTGGAAGAAGACCGGCCTGGCTCAACAGAGAGTTGCGGCTGGAGCTTAGCAGAAAAAAGAGGGTTTATAATCTTTGGAAAAAAGGGCGGGCCACTGAGGAGGACTACAAGGATGTAGCGAGGCTGTGCAGGGAGAAAATTAGAAAGGCCAAAGCTCATCTGGAGCTCAATCTGGCTACTGCCGTTAAAGACAACAAAAAATCCTTTTACAAATACATCAACGCGAAACGGAGGACTAGGGAGAATCTCCATCCTTTACTGGATGCGAGGGGAAACCTAGTTACTAAGGATGAGGAAAAGGCTGAGGTGCTTAATGCCGCCTTTGCCTCAGTCTTTAGCGGCAATACCGGTTGTTCTCCGGACACCCAGTGCCCTGAGCTGGTGGAAGGGGATGGGGAGCTGGATGTGGCCTTCGCTATCCATGAGGAAATGGTTGGCGACCTGCTACGGAGCTTGGATGTGCGCAAGTCGATGGGGCCGGATGGGATCCACCCAAGGGTACTGAGAGAACTGGCGGAGGAGCTGGCTGAGCCGCTTTCCATCATTTATCGGCAGTCCTGGCTATCGGGGGAGGTCCCGGTTGACTGGCGGCTAGCCAATGTGACGCCTATCTATAAGAAGGGCCGGAGGGCAGACCCGGGGAACTATAGGCCTGTCAGTTTGACCTCAGTGCCGGGGAAGCTCATGGAGCAGATTATCTTGAGGGTCATCACGCGGCACTTGCAGGGCAAGCAGGCGATCAGGCCCAGTCAGCATGGGTTTATGAAAGGCAGGTCCTGCTTGACGAACCTGATCTCCTTCTATGACCAAGTGACGCGCTTGGTGGATGAGGGAAAGGCTGTGGACGTGGTCTACCTTGACCTCAGTAAGGCTTTTGACACTGTTCCCCACAACATTCTCCTCAAGAAACTGGCTGCTCGGGGCTTGGACTGGCGTACGCTTCGCTGGGTTAGAAACTGGCTGGATGGCCGGGCCCAGAGAGTTGTGGTGAATGGAGTCAAATCTGGTTGGAGGCCGGTCACTAGTGGAGTCCCCCAGGGCTCGGTACTGGGGCCGGTCCTCTTTAATATCTTTATTGATGATCTGGATGAGGGCGTCCAGTGCACCCTCAGTAAGTTTGCAGATGACACCAAGCTAAGTGCGTGTGTCGATCTGCTCGAGGGCAGGAAGGCTCTGCAGGAGGATCTGGATAGGCTGGAGCGATGGGCTGGGGTCAACTGCATGAAGTTCAACAAGGCCAAGTGCCGGGTCCTGCACCTGGGCTGCAACAACCCCAAGCAGAGCTACAGGCTGGGAGATGAGTGGCTGGAAAGCTGCCTGGCCGAGAAGGACCTGGGAGTATTGGTGGATAGTCGGCTGAATATGAGCCAGCAGTGTGCTCAGGTGGCCAAGAAGGCCAACGGCATCCTGGCCTGTATAAGAAGCAGTGTGGCCAGCAGGTCGAGGGAAGTGATTGTGCCCCTGTACTCGGCTCTGGTGAGGCCGCACCTCGAGTACTGTGTTCAGTTTTGGGCCCCTCGCTACAGGAAGGACATGGACGTGCTCGAGCGAGTCCAGAGAAGGGCGACCAAGCTTGTGAGGGGTCTGGAGAACAAGTCTTACGAGGAGCGGCTGAGGGAGCTGGGCTTGTTCAGCCTGGAGAAGAGGAGGCTCAGGGGAGACCTCATCGCTCTCTACAGTTACCTGAAAGGAGGCTGTAGAGAGGTGGGGGTTGGTCTATTCTCCCACGTGCCTGGTGACAGGACGAGGGGGAATGGGCTAAAGTTGCGACAGGGGAGTTTTAGGTTGGATGTTAGGAAGTACTTCTTTACCGAAAGGGTTATTAAGCATTGGAACGGGCTGCCCAGGGAGGTGGTGGAGTCACCATCCCTGGAGGTCTTTAAAAGACGTTTAGATGTAGAGCTTAGGGATATGGTTTAGTGGAGTACTTAGTGTTAGGTCGGAGGTTGGACTCGATGATCTTGAGGTCTCTTCCAACCTAGAGAAATCTGTGAAATCTGTGAAATCTGTAAAGTGCCACACCAATGTGCGGAGCATGGGAAATAAACAGGATGAGCTTGAGATCTGCATTAGGTCGCAGGGCCACGATCTCGTTGCGGTCACAGAGACGTGGTGGGACAGCTCACATGACTGGAACGCTGTCATGGAGGGCTATGTCCTTTTCAGGAAAGACAGGCTGGGGAAGCGAGGGGGTGGGGTTGCCCTTTATGTGAGGGAGCAATTAGAGTGTACCCAGCTCCACCTGGGGGAGGGTGAAGGACAAGTGGAGAGCTTGTGGGTGAGAATTAAGGGGTGGGCTGGTATGGGAGACACTGTTGTGGGGGTGTACTACAGGTCACCAGATAAGGAGGACGTGGTCGATGAGGCCTTCTGCAAACAGCTGATAGTAGCCTCACGATCACGGGTGCTGGTTCTCATGGGGGACTTCAATTATCCAGACATCTGCTGGGTAAGCAACTCGGCCAGGCACAAGCAGTCCAAACGGTTCCTACAATGCATTGAAGACAATTTTCTAACGCAGGTGGTAGAGGAGCCGACGAGGCGGGGGATGCTTCTGGACCTTGTCCTTACCAACAGGGATGGGCTTGTTAGGGATGTGAAGGTTGGGGGCAGCTTGGGATGCAGCGACCATGAGATGGTGGAGTTCAAGATGGAACTTGGTGGAAGAAGTAGGGCTAGTAGCAAGATTGCTACGCTGGACTTTCGGAGAGCCAACTTTGACCTCTTACGGGACCTGCTTGGGAGTATCTCATGGGCTAGGTTACTAGAAGGCAAGAGTGCTTGTGAGAGCTGGGCTACATTTAAACAGCACTTCTTCCAATCTCAGGATCGGTGCATCCCTAAGAGTAGGAAATTGGGGAAGGGGGGCAGGAAACCTGCGTGGATGAACAAGGAGCTCATTGACAAGATCAAAAGGAAGAGGAAGGTCTACGAAATGTGGAAAAAGGGCCTGTCCTCTTGGGTCTTCGGAGGACTATAGAAGTGTTGTCAGGGCCTGCAGGGACGCGACGAGGAAGGCTAAAGCCCACCTAGAGATGAGGCTTCCAAAAGAGATAAAAGATAATAAGAAGGGTTTTTTTTAAGTATGTAAACAGTAAAAGGAAGACTAGGGATAATTTGGGTCCCTTACTGAACGAGGGGGATGTCCTGGTAACGGGAGATACCGAGAAGGCGGAGATACTGAATGCTTTCTTTGCTTCAGTCTTTGCTTCAAGGACTACCCCCTGGGACTCCTCGACCCTGGTGTGGGGAGAAAGAGGCTGGGAAATGGAGGGCTCCCCCGTGGTTGACCCAAGGGTAGTTGGGGAGCACCTGGGTGGGCTCAACACACACAAATCCATGGGCCCCGATGGGATGCATCCACGTGTGCTAAGGGAGTTGCAGAGGTGATCGCCAAACCACTCTCTATCATCTTTGAAAGGTCCTGGAGAACAGGAGAGGTGCCTGAAGACTGGAGGATAGCCAGTGTCACTCCAGCCTTCAAGAAGGGCAAGAAGGAGGAGCCAGGAAACTCCAGGCCAGTCAGTCTCCCCTCTGTCCCTGGAAAGGTGTTGGAACAGCTTGTTCTGGATGCCATCTCCAAGCAACTGGAAGAGAAGAATGTTATGAGGAGTAGTCAGCATGGATTTACCAAGGGGAAGTCGTGCTCGACCAACCTCGTTGCCTTCTATGATGACATCACCAGCTGGGTAGATGGGGGCAGATCAGTGGATGTCATCTACCTTCACTTTAGCAAGGCTTTTGATACTGTCTCCCATGACATCCTGATAGCAAAGCTGAGAAAGTGTGGGATAGAGGAGTGGACAGTAAGGTGGGTTGAGAACTGGCTGACTGGCCGAGCTCAGAGGGTGGTGATCGGTGGTGCATAGTCTGGCTGGAGACCTGTGACTAGTGGCATTCCCCAGGGGTTGGTGCTGGCTCTGGTCCTGTTCAACATCTTCATCGACGACCTTGATGAGGCAATAGTGTCTGCCCTCAGTAAGTACACCAATGACATGAAGCTGGGAGGAGTGGCTGACATGCCAGAAGGTTGTGCCGCCACTCAGCGAGACCTGGACCGGCTGGAGAGATGGGCAGGAAGAAACCAAATGAGGTTTAATAAGAGCAAGTGTAGAGTCCTGCACCTGGGAAGGAACAACCGGATGTATCAGTACAGGCTGGGGGACCACCTGCTGGAGAGGAGCTCTGAGGAGAAGGACCTGGGGGTCCTGGTGGACAACAGGTTGACTATGTGCCCTGGTGGCCAAGAGGGCCAATGGGATCCTGGTGTGCATAAAAAGGAGCGTGGCCAGCAGGTCAAGGGAGGTGATCCTCCCCCTCTACTCTGCCCTGGTCAGGCCTCACCTGGAGTACTGTGTCCAGTTCTGGGCTCCCCAGTACAAAAAAGACAGGGATCTCCTGGAAAGAGTCCAGCAGAGGGCCACAAAGATGATACGGGGCCTGGAGCATCTTCCCTATGAGGAAAGGCTGCGAGACCTGGGTCTGTTCAGCCTGGAGAAGAGAAGACTGAGAGGGGATCTCATCAATGTGTATAAATACCTGAGGTTTGGGAGACAGAGGGATTTGGCCAACCTCTTCTTAGTGGTTTGCGGGGATAGGACAAGGGGCAATGGCCACAAGATAGAGCACAGGAAGTTCTGCACCAACATGCGAAAGAACTTCTTCACGGTGAGGATGACAGAGCACTGGAACAGGTTGCCCAGGGAGGTTGTGGAGTCTCCCTCTCTGGAGATATTCAATGCCCATCTGGATGCCTACCCGGACAGCCTGCTCTAAGGAGCCTGCTTTGGCAGGGGGGTTGGACCCAATGATCTTTCGAGGTCCCTTCCAACCCCTTCAATTCTGTGATTCTGTGAAATAAAGAAAAAAATATTTATTCTGTAAGGTAAATGAATTCTAAGTATATAATAAATGAGTAAGACCAATGATCTGTCTAGCCCAGTAATTTGTGTGAGCAGTAGAAGAAACTATGTATGGAAACCACTTTAGCTCCTAATGTAGATGTCTGAAATTGGTCAAGTAAATTTCATAGAGAAGTGCCCATATCATACCATTGATTATGAAAGATGACTATACTAACTAAAGAAGATGTGTGGTGTATTAGTTTGAAACATTAAAAATGGAACTCAGATCCATATTATAAGCTCCTAAATTTGGATGATTACATATGGAGATCTAAAACTTTATGCTAAATATATAAGCTCCCTTTTTAATTTGTTGAGTGCTACAGCTTTCATTTCATCCTAAAGTACAGGTTGGATAAATTTCTCTTTCGAGTCCATTTACCATATTTCTACTGAGTGTAATAGGAGCTCAAATGTCAAGATCACATGTAGACATTTGGGATGGAATTTAGCTCCAGAATGTAGATATATATGGCCCAAATCATTTGTTATACCAGGCATCCAGTGGTACTTGAAATACCCTGAGGTGCCCTACCTTTTTTTAGCTGCACTGCCTTCTTTCATGTTTGACATCCACATGCAAATATCTGAGGTACCCCGGGATATTTCTGGACCTGCATTGCATGTTAACGGTAAAGCAGGAGAAGTGAACTTTAGGCTAAGATTCATTCCAAAAGGAGTTAATACATTTAGGTTACTACTTATAGGAATATAGGTGTTATATATGTAACCTTTCTATATCTCTATAACACATCCAGATATGAGTTAGATAATGTGAGCTCCCATCAGAGACCTAGTCAGTATAGTAATTGAGTCTAGACACCAATTACCAAAAGTGTTTAATTTAATGTGAGGCACAGTTTTCAAGACTATCCTCACTAGATTGCTGTTGTGTATAGGAGAAGTTCAGATACTGAAATTTAGTTGATTCCAAACAACTCCAACCCTTCATGAGTTGAATCTGTCTGTTCTTGTTGCTAAGGGAATAATCTTATCTTTTGGGAGATTTAAGTCTTTCTTACCTGCACATTTTTCAAAGCAAAAGGGCAATTGCTGATTTCCTGCTTCATTTTTTACAATACTAATTGAATATATATATCATTTTTCATACCTTTCTTTTTTTTTTTTTTTCTTTGGGTGGGGGGGTGGAGGGTGGGTATGATTAACATAAAATATCCTATATTTTGTAGCATTGTTCTAAAAAAAGATTTCTAAGAAAGTCTTTTTCTTTGACCAGTTCTGCTTCCTCCAATTCAAGGAATCCAGTCACAGGACATTGAATCCCTTCCTCAGGGAAATAGTTTGATAAGCTTTTGCTTTCCAAGAGGGAAATCTTTCATAGAAAAAGTGTCTCATCTTAAGAAATTCCCTCATATATCAGTGCGTAGAGATTTGACCTAGTCTGGTCCAGAGGCTGGGAGTTAATTTTGTTTACTGTGCTTATTTTATGTCTTTGTCTTTTGTCAGATTTTCTGTTTGCTTCTTTAACTCTAACGAGAAATCCATGCATATGAAGAGAGGCTCCTAGAATAAGATCTGAGTGTTATCTGTTATACAGACAACAAATATTTTCTTTTCTTTCAAGTATTTGATTTCTGAAAGAATGTTTTATGTTTCTGTGCATAAACTTGATCTGCTTGTCTTAAACAAAAGGCGGAGGAGATATGTATGAAGTAGATTGAAAACAAATAAGGAACTATATTTGCAGTCCAAACCATAAATAAATAAACATCCTAGAAGTAGGAATCACAGTTGAATCTTTTACTAGTCTAAAGCTTTATAGCCTTTCATACTGATCCAGGTAAATACCTGTTAAAAGAAATAAGTAGGGAGAATGAAAATAATCATAGAATGTTTGCTGTGTTCAGCATGTACAGAATGCTATATTTGTTTGTTCTTTGGTGCCAAGCAGAAGGCATACCTTCCAGATAGAAGTCATCCAGATGTGACTATATCAAACTTCCAAACTTAGAGCATATTCACCTTTGGCAAGGAAAGAGAAATATGTACAAAATCTTCTTTACCAAAGCCTGACCTGAAATCTTTTCCTTCACATTTGCATCAATTAAACAGAAAGTGAAACAAACAAACAAACAAACAAAAACATTTTTCAAATATAAAAGCATGCAACATCACCACTAAAAAAAAACAAAAACAAAAACAAACAAAAAAAACAAGAAAAAACAAGAAAAAGTTATTCATTCCTTGTTTAGCAACAACTGGTCATCTTTGGGAGAAAGTAGAAACATTATTTTCTTCTGTACTCCTATACGTTACTTTACTTTACCTAGATCAGTGTGAGTATGGCTACTTTAGCATTTAACATAATTTAGCACAAAGCACAGTAGGGACAGGTCTGAATGTGAAGCAGATGGTGCTAAAGACATGATGTGTAATGTGTATACATTTGAGGGGGTTACTTTCGTCTAAATGCCTGTTACTTTCTACAGTATAATTCTGGTTTCATTTCCTCCAAAAGCAATTCCATTTTTGTGCTCCAAAAGGATTCTTCAATACAAAATGAAGTGTGTCAAATGGAGATGACTAGGGGATTCATGTCAGAAATAGACTTCTGAAAGTCAATGGAAACATACTGTTTAAGAACAAATCTTTCTTTCTCTATGGGTCAACTCATTTTAAAGAAATTTCCATTACTGAACTATCATCAAGATATGCATAAATATTATGCTTAAATATTCCCATCATATATATAGCAGTTTTAAAATTGTTCACCCTGAAAAAAAAAATAATAATAATAAAAAAAGTATTTTTCAACTTAAAATGAATTCTATGTGCCTACCATTTTGGAAAAGGATCCTATCCTGCTTATATACCAAATTAATTTAGATTAGATCTGCATTGTCTTCAAAATCTAAAGATCTAAATAAAGTGTTTTGCATTGAGACAGGTTGAAGAACTTTTTTTTTTTTTTTCTTTTTCTTTATCCTTACTGAATAGTACTGACAAAATTCAGCACATAGCTACATTTATGGAAAAATGTCAGGGAGACAGTGTCACATTGAAGAGGACTTATCAGAGTGTGACATTTGCTTGTTTCAAAGCCCTGCCAAGGGCTTTCACAGGGACAGTTTCACAAAGCTGAATGTTTTTAATAATGCAACAGGTACAGCAGATTTGGAATTGCCACTGATAAATAAACTCACTGCAGTACTGCTAATATATGATAATAGTGATAGCAAAATGCTATCCTGGGTATTCCTCACCAAAGTGTGAAGGCGTAGAGTTTCCAAGAAGGCATCCCTGTCTTGGTGGAGGAGAAAGGGCACAGACTGTCAACAGCCTCTACTAGGTTTCAAATTACTTCTTTCTTACCCCCCCCCCCCCCCCCCCCCCCCAACTCTTTTTACTTCACTCTAACTTTTGTTCCTAACACTAACTTCTTTCTTACTTTGTGTTTTTTGGTCCTTCCCCTTCCCCTTCCCCTTCCCTTCCCTTCCTCCTTTTTTCTCTTTTACTTTACTTTACTTTACTTTGCTTTACTTTACTTTATTATTTTGTTTTTTTCCCCACTAACTCCTAACACACTTTTATATCTTAACCTTATCTGTTCCCTCCCTGGGGTGATGTTTAGCATGATTTGTGTGGAGAGTTGAGTATTACAATTATATATGTTTAGCTTGTACTTCATTAAGTTTATTACCATATTCAGGCATGTGAATCTTAATATTCATTTTAAACATAGTGAAGCAAAAAGTTTCACTTAGGCACCCTCGCCTTGAAGATTCTGTTCTGCCATCAAAACAGGGCCATTCTGCCAACACAACACTTCCTCCTTCAGCAACCTCTCATACCAAGCTTGTGGACCTCCATCCACAAAGTTTGTGTAAGAGAGAAACAAGAACAAGCTGCTCAACTTCCCTTTGCCGAAAGCCAGTGCTTATCAGTGATGCTAACAAGTCTGACTATTCTCCACAGACAGCTACTGAAATCATATATTTATATTAAGTAAAAACTATAGTTATAAATGATTCATTCATCTAAAATGACTGAAAAATATGAAGACCATATTAACTGTATAATCATTATGTATTTATTAAGTAAAAAAAATGAAAAAATCTCCTGATGTGCATGTTTGCCACATTAGATATCCTTCGTTTATGCTTATGTACAAATATATGACTGGCATTAGACTGTGATAGAATAATTGACCAGTTTTAATGCTTAGCTTTTACTAAATATCAATACATCTTTGTATTTTAAAGAGTTGTCAATTACTGAATTTAAAGGAAAGCAACTTATTAGTCAAAACTTATAAGTTGTTGCAATTTAAAATGTACTTAAAATATGCAAGCACATTTCAATATTAAGAAAGACTGTTAATGTAACAGAGAGAATGCATACAGAATACATTTTATTTTCAGTAGAGAAGCCAATACAATTTGAGTGGTGTTTTTTTTGGTTGTTGTCTTGAAACTCAGACACTTATTAGTTGTTGTGAGTGTGAATGTGTTCTGGCAAGCACACCATAGTCATTAACTAAGGGATTGTACGTACAGTCTTTCAATAAAAATGTGTAGAAGGTTAATAGTAGTATAGTGTTACCAGCAATTTTAAAGTGATTTGTAGGTTAGCTTGTGAAATTATAAGTGTAATCAAAAGTTTCCCTGCACTACTGATTTATTTTTTTTTCAGTTGATTTAACTGCAGATTCCTTGGATCATTCAGTGGAGGAACCAAATGACTCAAAAATAATCATCCACACCACAGTGGATTAGTTGTTTCACAGTTTATGTATTTCTCTTCCTGCAAAATGAGGGGATAGTATGAGGTAATTGCTTACTCCAGGTTGAATGTGTTTGAGTGATTTGTTTGTTTGTTTGTTTGTTTCTATTAGCATACATGCATGTCCTTCACTACTGCTTGATTTTGAATGCACGTCATGCATTTTCAGTTGTAAATAGACGGTTATATATATGTCTATTTTTATGAGTAACTACATTGTTTGGAGAAATATTCATGATACTTTTTTCAGAAGAGTGAAAATATCTAACATGTTATAGGTGAATATAGGTCACTGTGCCAGCTGTAAAAGACAAATGTATGCATATCTAAGCATACGATGTTCATTGGTATAACCCATTCAGCTAGGGTACAGAGCTATTCAGATAATCTAGATTTTTACTAATGATACTGACCTTTGGCTATCTAACTTCCCTTTAGCATTTAAATAGATAACATGACTGATCTATAAGGTAGAGATAGCTAAAAATAACCTGATGCACCATTGGTTACAATCTGGTTGATTCTTTGTTCAGTCTAATCAGAATGGTAGGGTGACATTTTCAAGAGATTTGGGCTAGAAGCCTAGGCTCACAAACTCTGCTTCTGAATATACAGACTGCTGTGTTGGGCATAGAGTACCAGTTCAGATCGTCTTTGAGAAACCTAACACAAATAGTCTTTTCAATCCTTATTATGCATTACGCACAATTAAGCCTTCTAGTCTATATTAAAGCCTCCTCATATTAATGAGTCATTCTTCCCCCCAAATCAAAATACTTTAGTATTAAATATATATATATTGATATTCACTTTCTATCTTCAAAGTCAGCCAGCATTTTTGAGCTACTTTCTGCATAAATTAAGAAAATTCATGTCAAAACAAGACAAATGGGATGAAAATTGTGACTTTAGAGGCACTTGTGAGTTTATCCAAGTCATTTTGTAAACAAAGAAAACAATATTATGAAAGAGTTTCACTTTGAAATAAGTCTGATTAATCAATAATGAAGAATGCTAGAACAGCCAAATAATAAGTTGCTTTGCATGTTTATTCACTTTTGGGCTGAAGGGTAAGCAGATGGTTCCACAAGAACACACATGAATAAATAAAAAGAATCTTTATAAAAGAACAGTAAAAACATTTAAGAAATAACATTTTGGTCCCTTGGAAGATATTTTAGTACAAAAGAGACTCATGGCCTTTCAGTTTTAGAGGAACATTTTCTGAGACTTTTTATGTCTCTCTCTCTTGCTTGACTGCTTGACTAAAAGTATATTCTACTCTTCCCTCTAATTTAGAGAACTTTGAAGGAAAACTTTCATTGAAAGCTAAGGCATAAAAGTGAATTTAAGAAAATATTTTCAAAAATATTAATTTAGCATACAAACTGAAATTCATATGTTACATCACTTTAGATTCAGAACAGCTTTTCTATGCTGCCAAAAGCAGCATAGAAAATGGGACCAAGAAAACTGTGTCAAAATATCTGTAATCATTTACTTTGTCTTTTAATGATCATTAAAAGTAAATATATTTGGTCTTTTAACTGGCTGATATTAATGAATGTATTTTTTAAACTTTTCTTAAAGCAGAGTATAAACTTATCTTGAGAAGTACAAAAACCATGTGGTTGTCACTAACCTTCACATTTTTCAGCTACAGCTTAGCTAACAACAGAAACTCTAAAATTGTTACACCACTAGTATAAGCTGATGGAGCTTTTATTGGCACAGACAGAAAAAAAAATTAAAAAAAAGATTGGTTTGTTTTTAAAGAAAATATTCTCTGTTTTCAACATTTTAATTGTTTAACAAACTTTTAACAAAGTATCAGCCAAAATATATTTTGATGTACTACTTATTCCCTGTTTCTGTAGCCAGTAACAGCATCCAAATAGTTTCTTCTATGTTTTTTTTCAGGCCTATTGTTCTTCTGCAACTTAGTCCAAACTGATTTTGTATCCTGCCTTAAGGAAGGAGTCTGAATAGATGATATCTCAGGACTTCTTCCAACCTGATTTATTCTAAGATTATATTTTTTCTAATATTTTCTCTCCAGAAAAAATAAAAAAAAAAATCCATGTAAAATAGGAAAAATAGAAAGAAGTATCCCCTGCTGATACTCATATTCAACCACTGTAGGTCTGTGTCTTCACACAGTAACACAATAAATCCTGGTAGCAGTGTATGTTAATATCTGTCTATATTTCATGTCTTTAATTCAGAAATCAATATGTTTGGGTTGGTGATAAGATGGAGTGTATTTTTCAGTGAGGTACATCTAGGAGTGACTGTTGATATTGCTTAATCTGTTGCACAAGTGCAGGAAACGAAAAGAAGATTAGACTGGAGAGGCAGAAAAAAGAATGTTTTGGGGCTTGGAAGGTGTCAGTTAAATTGCCAGGTGGATTGATTATACACAACAGTGTAGGCATGGTACATGAAAAATAGAGTGCTGAGGAACTGACATGGGTATAGGTAAATCTTCCATGTACATTGAAACATTTTAGAACTGTTCTGTGCTGCTCAGAAGTCAGAAAAGTGTTTTATTTATGTCTCAAAAATGTCCACAAATCATTCTGCCAACTGAACAAACATGAAGGGAAGAACGCTTGTTCTTAGAAGCCTGCAAAATTGCCGAGAAAACTGGAAAACAACCCAAATCAAGAAAGAGGGTGCTTCGTTGGGTGAAAAAAATGAATATCATGTTGTTTAATTCAGCCTCTTTCTTTTATGGTCTTGTCAAATGCCTGCCCATCACAAGATGCCAGCCTACTCCATGTTGTATTCTGCTTTGTCTAAGGTATACAGTAACTCATAAATCTGGCAGTTCATTGACAGCAGTACTCTAATTTTCTCCTCAGGTTGTCCATTAAAATCTGTATAATGGTGTTACATTGTCTTGGTGCCAGATGTAATATCTAAGAACAGATAGCACTGACCTCTGAAATGTATAGAGGAAGTATTTGCATATGGCACGTCTCCACTAACACTAACAGTATATGAACAGGATTGGCTTCATTTGTCTTTTTGTATCATATGTAGTATAACTTCCAAAATAAGTTATATACCTTCTGTTCAGTGCATCTGAAGTGAAAGTGTAAGTCATATGTAAATGAATCTGCTTAATGTGGGAGGCACACAGAGTGGTATCTTCATTCTTAGGAAAATATGGCAAAGATATTATGGACAGAATACTGTTTATTCAAATAAATTTGGCATGTATTACTTCTTAACCCAGATCAAATACTTTGAACTTTAAATACTTTAATGCTACCACCATAAAAAAAATAAACACACACACACACACAAAAATCTCTTTTTCCAGTGGAAGAGATAATTAATAACTATAAACTTGTGTTTAGTATCTACCTAAGTAATCAACAGTGTTTTTAGTTTTGATGGAATTTATTCCACAGCTATGATCATTTGAATCAGCCACTCAGAATCAAAAAAGGTCGAATTGTGTAGCTAGTTGTATATCTCTGGATGATAGTTCAGCAAAGTTCCAGTTTAAAACCCTTGGGAAATGACTAGTTAAAAAATGGAAAAATAAAAATAAATAATTGGAAATAATCTTGAACTTCTTTCTGTAGTTAAGGATCAATTTTGCAGATAATCTGCCTTCTGAGAGGTTTGTCAGACTAGGCCATTGATCTGTGTATTAAAGGGCAAAACTGAAAGCAACTTGAAAATAATTCTTTCTACCATTACAGTTAGTTGTGCCCCATAATAGAAACTGGGCATTTTTAAAGGGAAGAAAAGCAATGGTTTTCATTGTTTTTGTTGCTGCTGTTGTGTTTTTGTTGTTCTTCTTTTGTTTTGCTTTATTTTTCAAGGTTGCTGCCTTTTCAGTCAAGATATTTGAGGAAAGAAATCCTTAGTTATCATTGTAAACACATTTGTTTGATGATCAGGAATAAAAAGTTAATTAGCATGGAGATCTAAACTTCCAGCCATGTGGGCACAGGCATACGTGGCTTTTCCTCCTTATCCAGCAAATGTGCCAGCAAGATCTGCAAATTATAAAACATTTTGATTATTTCTAGGTCTGTCTTGCATAGTAAGTAAGTTCTCTGATACACTGTACTAATCAAACCATTTCTATTCAGCCATATGAAGTGTAATAAAGAATGAGTCTCTTACCTATTACTTTTTCCTGTTTGCTCAAATGTTTTCATGAGTTTCTTTGCAAAACTTTGCCACTTAATTCCCTTTCAGCTTCCCAAAGAACACTTCTAATTCATGAGGGTAAAGAAGTGCTACCAGCTTTATCTTCATTAGCATGTCATGTCCTAAAAAAATTTGGCATGCAAGAATTTCTCTGTGTGAAGATTAATTCAATCATTAGACTAATGTTTGCTGTACTACAAATATCCATTTCAACCTATTGAATTTATTATCTAATATCTGTGGGCACTGATTAGCAGTTTTCCTCATTATCACACTGAACCTGCTACATAAATCATGGCCTTAAATTGTTTATAGGATTGTTCCTTGAACTTTTTTTAACCTTTTTGGCTCAAGTGCTTCAACTAGATTTTAAAAAGATAAATATTTCATTTTTCATGTTTAATCTTGACTGTAAATCAGAACAATATATGAAAACTTCTCTACAACTACATAGAAAGAGTCTCTATCTCTTCACTCAGCCTGCCTCTATACTATCAAACATGTGCGTATATTTTCAGTTTGCTAAATATTATTTTCCAGCCTCTTTCACTTAATATTTTCTCTCCTTTAAATAATAACAATTATTATTATTATTATTATTAATAATAATAATAATAAAAACAGTTGGATATGTTTTCCAGAATTATACACTGCTGTATTGGGTACAGGTGTCCAGGTGCTGGCAGTGGGGTTCTGCAGGGCTCCTCTGTGAGGAGAGTCCAGGGCTGCCCCATGCTGGACATGGCTGGTTCCAGCCAGCACCAACGGCCCCACTGCATGGCAGGATTAGGCCTCTGGCCCAGGCCCAGCAGCCAAGATGTATTTACGAAAGGGCAAAATGCTTCACAGCAGTGTAAGTAGTAAAGAAATAAGTGTGAGAAACAAGGGTGTGAACACCATGGTCAGTGAAGGGCAGGAGGTGCTCCGGGCATGTCAAGGTAGAGATTCCCCTGCAGCCTGTGGACGATACCACAGTGGAGTAGGTAATTTCCCTGTAGCCTGTGGAGATGATCACGCTGGAGCAGATATTCTCCATCCACACTGCAGCGCACAGAGGCCCCCATGCTAGAACAGGTGAATGTACCCTGAAGGAACATGCAGAGCTCTAGCTGACATCATGGGTCCTCTTCATGGGACCCATGCTAGAACTGGGAAAAAGTGTGAGGAGGAAGGAGAAGCAGAATGAAACTGTTATGGATCAGCTGTGGCACTCATTCCCCATTGTGCTGCGCCACAGGGCTGAGGTGGGAGGAGACAGAGTCAGGAATGAAGGACAAGTTGAGTTTGGGAAGAAAGGGACATGGGAGGAAAGGTTTTTAGAATTATTTTTTTCTTTCTCACCATCCTACTGTGTTTTTTTAACTGGCAATAAATTAAATTAATTTACTCAAAGTTTAGTCTATTTAGTGTGTGACGGTAAATGGTAAGTGATCTCATTGGCCAATGAGCTTTTCCATCTTACTGCCTCCCCTGTCCTATTGAGGAGTGGGAGTGAGAGAGAAACATGGTGGGGGCTGGCAGCCTGCCAAGGTCAACCTACCACAAGTGGTATATGTTGTTTAAAAACTGTTGCCTAAGAAAATAGCCTCAGAGTTTTGAGAAAAATATTATTCAGTAAATACTAGTCCTTACCAGTGAAGTTACCAGTGAGGTTAAAACATAATGTCCAGTTTTCAAACTATCCTATATTCTTTTAATTTCTAGCTTTCTGCTGTCTCGGTTTCCATTATAACTGCCTGAGGATGCTTTATCTATCTAGTCCCTACTGATGCATGTACGAGAAATTTGTCAGGTACTAACTCTGTGGCATTGTCATACAGATATATGTGAGGAGTTTTGGCAAAGGATGTCAAAACTCTTCTTAATTTTACATAATGAACTTCTGAGAAAATAATGTTTGGAATGTATATATATTTGTGTTTCAGACAAGGATCCAACCATGTCACTAAGGTTATTCCCATGAGTATAAATTTTCAGAAAAGGAACTATGCTGAAAGATCTACTTTTCTCCCCCTGCTGCCACCCAAATTTTGTTCAAGCTATTGTTGCTTCCTCAGCAAAATCTTTCTGTGCAGAACAGCAAGCTTTCTCTTAAAAGAGCTGTATTATTCTATAAGTGTTTCCTATCTAGGAAGGTAAGCTTCCTTAGTGACATATGAGAACATTGCTGGAGGCGTAAAGCCAGAGATAATTTATGTCTCACCTGTATTGGGGTCAGTGAGAAGAGGTAGCTGCAAGAAACTAGAATATATTAAACACAGTTCGTTTTCCTGTTTTCTTATGTGAAGAAGCTATAGAGAGGCTATGTCAGTCTGCCATTTCAGCATGTCTTCTTACAAAGGATGTAACCATACCATTCAAATAAACCACTTCAACAGTACAGGGCTTTGCTTTCCATATGAGTAAAAGGGAGACTGGGAAGAAAAATTGTCACATTTGCCAATCTGGGTTGCTCAATAAAAACTCTTACAGCTTCCAAGTGACCTATGCTGTGCTATCTACCATTCACCTCATTTATACTGCCTCTCAGAGATTGTTTGGAGGCTAGTTTACACAGTCAGAGTATAACAACAGCGTTTAGCAATATGTGTGTTAATTTTTTAAAGGAAAATTTTTCCTTTTAGTTGTTACAAAAAAACCACCAACTTCAAATAAAAATAGAAGTCCCTCATTACCATCATAAACCAAAATTAAGATGAGGGCACCTAAAGATATTGAAAATACATAATAATGTAACTTTTTAGATGGGTGTCTGCATTATCTGAAAACATTTTTGTAAAAATCTCACTTTCTTGCTTCAGCAAAACAAGAAACATTTATTTATTATTATTATTATTATTATTTTTATTTTTTATTTTGTAAAGCAGTGCAGGAAACGCTTCAGATGCTTTGTACCCTGTTCTCCACTCTTCCTTCCCCTCTCAACTGTAATACACTGCCATTCTTAATGGCTTATCCAGTAACTATGGAAATTAATTCTGAATGTTAAATAATGCATATCTAAACCTGAAAAATGCATTTTAGAAAATTCAAGGGCTAGAATCATTCACACTACACAAAACTATTTTTTTTTTTTTAACCCAGCAATACCACCAATACCACTATAATTTATTTCCAGGTGCGTATATGTTTATTGTATGCCTGAATCTGGAAAAGTCTTCAGATCTTTTTCTTAAAATTACTGCCCTGACATACAACTGTGAACATCTTAAAAGGAAAAACTGTAAACAGCTGTCACAGAATACGTTAATGTTTCACAAGACTTTGCTTGCAATCCTTTTTTTGAAAGTACTGTAAGAGACTCTGCTTATGTTTCCATTATGGAGAGCTTCATTCTCTGCTAAATAGCGTGTGGATCTTTTGTCCCTGGTGTTTTATTATTTCATCCTTTGGATCTATTTTTCGCTTGGTTGAATAGGCAACTATTTAACATGAGTTCGGATAACCTTTGAAAATGGCTTTTCCTGATGTTTGCTATGCAAGACCTACTCTCCAGGAAATGCAAGCAACAGCAGTCTTGAGAGGGTTTTTTGTTTGTTTTATTTTGGTTTTGTTTGGTATTTACTTTTTTTTTTTTTTTCTCCTCATCTGTGTACAAGGCATATTTAGGAGAGTAAAACTACAATTGCTTACATCACTTCCACCTTCTGTCTGTACAACTGGAAATCCAGATGTAAAATACATTAGCAGAATAAGGACATGGGAAAAAAAAAAAAAAAAGAAAAAAAGAAAGGAGTGAAATAAATGGAGCAGTCTGATTTGTGGAGTTAAACAATCTTGACTCATTATGTTATAGTACACCCTATGGGTCAGTGTCTCTGTTTTTGCATAGTCTCTTGGGACCTAGTCACCCACTGATCAGGAGTACCCTTTAGGCATGTATGTAGACAATATTGAACTCAGTGTCAATATTTTTATTATTATTATTATGGTTGAGCTAACCTGAAAGTTTTCTGTCTGTCTAGAAAAATCTTTACAGGTAAATTCCCAAATGCTACACTTCAGAAAGATTCAGCTCAGTTGTTTGAGCTTTCTAGGTAGATTATGAACTCTTGAGATAATTTGCTGAACCTATTCCTTTAAAAAAAAAAAGTAACAAATTCTTATGATCTAATTATATAACTAAAAGTATGATTACAACTGTTGTAGTTAAAATTCTAATCTTCTAATGTCATCAGGATTTTGCAAACGTTACCTGGTAGTATGGCAGTTCTGTTTTCACACAGGGTGTTTCTTCAATGAAGGAGAGTTCTGCTGCAGCAGTTTAACTTTAGACAGAAGATCGATTCCATCTTTTCATCTTTATGGTGTTCCTCAAATGGGATGAATTCTGAGCCATACTGCAAAGATAGTGTCTGACTCCCAGCAAGCAGTTAAAATTGGATTTTAGTTTATCTAGATCTGATACATGACCATGACCGCATAATTCTCTAATTAGAACTATTTAGTCTGTTAGGCTTTACGTGAAGTTCAATATTCATTTCTGTCAAAACATGATTAAAATGAAATAAAGTAGAGTTTGGAAGTCAGTAATTTGAAAATTATGGTTCTTTACCCAAACTTTCTAAACTATTTAGTTTATCACTTGATCTGTTTGAAATATAGCTGAAAAGGATGAGCACTGGATTTGTAGTTCAGGCAAATAATTTTTTTTCATGTGCTATTCCTTCTTTACAGAATTTTGAAAAGTACAATGTTGTCTGCATTGAGATCAGAAACATGGAGATGGATGGGAGTGTCAGCTGAACTGTGGTGCATGAAAAAGTGTTTCTTTAACCACTCACTAGAATTATGAATTATACAAAAAAAAAAAAACACAAAACAAAACAAACAAACAAACTCATGATGCTAAGAAACAGCATGCTTTCCTTTGTGGTATGTGTTGATCAAAATAAGAGTCTTTAAGATGAGAAAGATGCTTTATCTGTGACTACGTTATGTGAGATATTAAGGATATATATGTTGAGGAGAACATGCTATATGTTTTATTCAGTTCTGATTTCAAGTACGTCCTCTTTATTTTTTTCCCAAAATACTGTGTGTGTGTTTCTATGTATGTATTCCTAAGGTTCTCCCCTTTGAGTGTAAAATAAAATAAAAAGTAATAACACTGAAAAGCCGATGGGCAAAAATTGATTCATAAATGAGAAGGTGGCATTCATCTCGGTGCTCTTATTGGAAACCTAAATCTCAGTAAATTTGTAGCCTAAGGGTACAATGGGCTTAAAGGATTTCTGTCTCCGAAGAAAAATTAGAACGCCTTTGAGGTAAGGTAAATGGAAAAGGTTGTTTGGGCAAACGTGGAGCTCTAGCACTATTAAATGTTAAGCACCATCAGGGGGTATCTCAGTCATTAACGAGAGTGGCATGTTGAAGATTGTTTCAAGCAGGAGAAGAGTTATGGATGGCTATGTGCAGGTGGCACAATGCCACAGGGAAATTATGTCAAGCAAAAGAAGACTTTTTTAAACTTATTGGGGGGGGTGTGGGGGGAAGTACTGAAATAGTGTCCTTTCTTTACCTACTTCAGAATCTTTTCCCCAAAATAACCCTATGTTGTCTTTTAAATGAAGGAAATCTGGGACTCTAAAGTCCATTGTGCAACTTTTTATATACTAGTCAGCCTTGAGTTTTGATATATTTCTTGTTTACTTGCAGTGTAAATGTAAGTACCAATTTAATCCAAAAATAATCACGTTCACTTCAAATCCAAGTATTTAGCAGTCTTGACTGACTTGAAAGTATTTTATGGAACTTGTGTGTTAGTTTTGTATATAATTAAAAGAGATCTCAGGGGTTCTGTAAGCAGCCAGTAAGTTAAGCTATCTGGTGTGAGAATAATGTGTTGCTGTCTAGGGAAGGAAAGATTTAGGAGCCAAGCAGACAAACTAGGATCCCTGTTTCAAGCCAACAGAGCTTGAGAAGTGAGCAGACATGAAGTGTTATATCTCTAGGCAGTAGTTACCAGCTTTCTCATTACACTAGCACATCCTCCTGGCTGCTCTGCAAAATGGCCCTGAGATTAGAAGCTCTGCAGGAAGCTATCTGTGTTCTCACAGTTGGAAATATGTTGTTGGGATGACAGCAGTTACATGGAAAATGGGTATTAAGAT